>NC_133330.1:37064000-37369042 GCF_042186555.1 Aquarana catesbeiana
CCCCAACAGACCCCCTCCCTCATCAATAGATCACCCAAGCAACAATCGCTCCTCCAGCAACCAGCATCATTGGACCCTCCGGCACACCCCAACACCCCTTGTCATTAGATACATTCAGTGCAGGAGGTGCCGGAGCGGCGTTCCCCTGTGTTTCTGCTGAAAAAAAGTCCTGGTCAGAAATACCAATATATGAACTTTTAAGGTGCCCAAGGATCACAACAAGGTTTTACCAGTTAGGAACAGATTTTTATTTACATGTATGATATAAAATCATCACTTACATTATTAAAACATGAAATATATATTAAATCCTCCTTTTTGAATGGATTCCCCTAACAAATGTCTTACAGCATCCCACATGCAGTATACACACTCAGTATTGTATAGTCAGATTGTAACATGTATGGTGACCCTATGGGTACTATCTACAGACCACATCCCAATTGTTGGGGAAAGTGAAGCAGAGCAGAGGTTAACACAGTTCGGGAAAAGCCGGTCGGATCCCCAGGTGCTGAGTACAGTCTTTTGGGTCAGCTCTTAAAATCTGCAGATTTTTGATCTGGAGCTTAAGGAGGGCCTCTGGGGATCAACTAGCTATTATAAAACAGCTGTGCTTAGAGGAAACACCAAACACACAGCAAAAATGCCAAATACAGCTCAAACTTATAAAATGCCATAAAAAAAAGTTTATTAGTGCAAATAAGCAAAATGAAAGTAGTCACAACTTAGAATGACTGGACCAAAGATTCAGGGGTGGACCCAGATTGCTCAAGTCTGGGGTACTGCTACAAATATTGATGTTCAATAGTTGGGATTTGTGGCTAGTTGCTACCAGGCCACATGCACACTAGGCATTTAGCTTGGTACGACCAAGCTCGGTGTTTTACTGTGCCTCATTGCCTACAGCCTATGAAAGACTGAAAGGCACTGTGGCTGGGCAGTGCTGAACGCTTTACCAAGCGGTACTTGGGTTTAGGGCCCTATGTGTTCAGGGACATAGACAGCAAAGCAGAATACTTTCCGGTAAAATGGCAAGGGTGGTTTATCAAGAGGCATAAGGGGTTATTTACTAAAATTGGAGAGTGAAAGATCTGGTGCAGCTCTGCATAAAAACCAATCAGCTTCCAGGTTTTATTGTCAAAGCTTAATTGAACAAGCTGAAGTTAGAAGCTGATTGGCTACCATGCACATCTACACCAGATTCTAAGGGTACCGGTTTTTAGTAAATCTCCCCCACTGTCACTTCACTCTGAATGGCCAAAGTGACAGCGTCTCTTTAAAGCTGGCTATGCATTGTTTGAATATTGGCTTAGCTACTTGGTGGGTGGCCCCGTCAGCCCCCTCCACCTAATATGCTTCATATAAAAACTGAAGGAGCCAGACAAAAAATTGTCAGCCTAACAGCAGCCGCTGTTTGGGTATTCTAATAGCCGCCAATGATTGTCAGAATAGAATTGCCCAGATGGAAGTTTTGCCTATCCACGCTGTATAGTTTTCCCTACTCTAAGGCCTAATACCCACTGAACATTTGCTTTGCTCCTCTGAATGGCAGGAGAAAATCTGCTTAAAGCATGTGCTAGTATGCATCACGTACTAGCACATTATAATGGACTTACCTTAAAACTAAGCCCTCGAGCAGTGCGCTGTCAGCGATGACAGGGCTTGCATCTTCACCTGGTCTTCCTTCTGGGTTTGCAGGCTCTGGACATTTGAAGGGCCAGACTGCAATAATGTCACTCCCATGCACGTGCACGGGCGCCGCGGGCGCGGCTCAGCTCTCTTAATGGACGGCATGCCGGCTGCCATTAAGGTAGATATCTCCTAAACTGAGCACGTTTAGGAAATATTTACTGTACTTACAGATAAGTCTTTTCTAGGCTTACCTGTAGGTATAAATAAAAAGGTGGACTTTACAACCACTTTAAAAAACATGCCTAAAGACACATTTCACATGCATTTAGGAGTAACAAGCATTATTGGATTCAATTGACCTGAATATTGCTTTATTCTGGCCATTGTAATGCATTAATGCTCGTACACATCTAGCGGACTGGTAATAGGTAGGGGTAAAAATGCTCCAATACCAATCCAATACCAATACGTTCAGGCTCGGTTCTTTAGGCTGACAGTGGGATTCCCCCACTGACAGCTAAAATGTAAAAAAAAAAAGCTCGCATTTAACGGTTGTTAAGGAGTGGGGCCGCCACGTCCTTAACAACGGATGACACATTCAGCTGTCAGTGGGGTTCCCCTGTTGACAGCTGAAGTGTAAA
Source organism: Aquarana catesbeiana (assembly GCF_042186555.1). Classification (NCBI taxonomy): domain Eukaryota; kingdom Metazoa; phylum Chordata; class Amphibia; order Anura; family Ranidae; genus Aquarana; species Aquarana catesbeiana. Next base: position 37,066,274 of record NC_133330.1, read on the forward strand.
CTGAAGTCCTGGCAATTGGAGCTGTCAAAAAAAAAAAAAAGTAGCCAGGGAATGTTTATCAATAATATTGCTCAGCCCCTCAGCTGAAAGATAAAAAGAAACATTGTTTCTTTTTGTATCTTACTGTTTTTCTTCATCTACAGATCAAAGGGATGAACTTCAATCTGCAGATGAAGTCAGTTTAAAGCAAACTGTCAAGGATTGACATGTTACTCTGTTTAACCCCCTCATTAACCCTTAATTTACTCTAATCAGCCTTACTTTAACTTCTTATTCTCCTCCCTTATTTTCCTGCTGTTTTCTTTTTCTTTTTTATGTTTTAATTTTATACACTATTAATAATTAAAACTTTTTTTTGGTTTGCTTAGTTGATATTTTTACACCTTTAACATATATTTTACGCATTGAAAAAAGCGCATAATTAATAATAAAAAAATGATTTCATTTGTAAATACATTTTCAATGCTTTCAACCATTGCTGACAGCTGAAGTATGAACAAAACAGTTACGGTAGGTATCAGTAATTGGTATCGGTGAGTACTAAATAAAAAGTATCGGTACTCATTGTAAGAAAAATGGTATTGGTGCATTCCTACTAAAAGCCAGATCATTTTTTTTTGTTTTTTTTACTATATAAACCGAGGCTGAAATGCTATGAACTAAGAGGTTATGAGTAAAATGCATCAAAATGAATTTGTAAGTCCAATGGAAGCATGTAGGAATTTTAAGGAGAACAGAAGAAATCATTGCACTCTCTCTCTACATTACAGCAGCACCATCTCCGGCCGGTTTAATACACGACATTCAGTCTTCTTTTACTTCATATTAGTATTCACAATGTGTGAACGATTTGCATCTAGATTTGTGAATGTCACAGTTTCACCCTTCATGTAAAGGCTATAATTTTCCTAACATTTTTCCGCCAAAGTTAAACGAGCTGTAGGTTTTCAAATCATGGCAACCCATCTTATGCGTTACTTACCTACTAATTTGGGAGCGAGCCATGTAAATTCGGGTCACTTGTCGATGATGAAAATATATCTCCTCAGTAACTAATTCAATTTAAGACTAAAGAGATGAATATATCTCCTTTCCCTATACTTTTCAGATAAGTATGGTAAGTGAATCAAAGCAGTTTTGAGAATTGAAGGTGGCTAGCCAAAGGAGGCATCTGCACTGGGCATCCAAAGAATTAGGGGCTTATAGTCAGAGAGTTTAACTGTGACATTGCTAAAAAAAAAAAAAAAGTTTTTTTTAATCTAATGAAATTTTGTTTTATTGTTATATAGAAAACAATTTTTATAGTTATTTTATTGTTTTATTTCAGTTTTATAAGTGAAGAATGCTAATTCACAGCATTGTACTTATTACTGGGCATCACTGCTGGCATACTAGGCACACATGGGGCAACCTTGTGTCCGTGAAGATATATGATGTTAATGATTAAATATCACAGAAGGCTACAATTAGTTTCTTTTTAACGTGTAGGTAAACCCATAAAATTAACTTTTCTTTTTTCCTGTTATCATGTTTCTTTTTGATCTGTTATGAGTACCAAAGAAAGCAATTTATTTAATCTGTTCAAAAAGTGCAAAAAATTATCAGTTATTTCTGCCAGAAATCGGCAGTGGGCTGATAATTCCTGTACTGTGCTGACAACACTGGGGGGGGGGGGGGGGGGGGTTGACTTACTAAAGGCAAATAGACTTTGCACTTTGCAAAGTGCATTTTCACTCTGCAAGTACAGTTGCTCCAGAGCTTAGAAAATGAGGGGGAGCTCTGCTGACCACACCCCCCCCAACTAAGTGATAAGCCTCCCCTCAGGTGATGAGCTGCACCCCCCCTGCGACAGGCTGTACCCCCCCCCATAACCACCAACCACCCCCCCCCCATGGAGGGGTTGACTTCCAAGCAGCCGGTCCCTATTGCGGGGACCGCTACTGTATATAGTCTTCCTAAAGTGTATTTAAAACGACTTTTTTTTTTGCTGCCTTTGTTCCCCTGGAGTGATTATTTTCTTTCACTTCCTGTCCTGAACACACAAAGGGGAGGAAATCTCTCCAAAGAATACAGAATTCCCATGTTAGAGCGTATGTCATAGGTACCCACATTGAAGGGATTTTTTTGTGAATCTTTTGCAAAGTTTCTTATCAATGGACTGCCCAACCTCATCAATAAAGAACCTGCCTATAAAGATGAATTGGCAGCATATCGTTTTGGGAGTTTGCTGGGAGTCTTGTGACTTCTCTCAGCAGCTCCCACACTACTCCTTCTGTGACTGCGAAGGTATAAGTGTCCATTGGAAAAGTTACAATAAAAAAAAAAGTCAACAAATTTGCAAAGTGCGCTTTGGTTCTGCTCCCTTTTAACGATCCAGGTACTAATGCTGGCCATACATGTTTTATCTCATAATCACTTTTATTAAAGAATTATTTAAATCAACAGCATCACACAATCATTTCCATGCTTGACCCATTATTTCTCCGTAATGATCCTTCCTGGCGGAAAATCCAATCTTATTTGGCCGCATTAATCTTTTTTCTTTCGTGTGCGTTGAACAATGGTTTGAAACATTGACGGTGTATCCATAAGGGTGCACGGGCGCCGCCCCCTCTCTCCTGTCACCCCCTCTAGCACCAATAGATAGATTCACGCATTGCATGAATCTATCTATGGCCGCCGCTGCTACCCCCTATTCAAGCGCCCGACCCTTTTCGGGTGCAGGGCACCTGAATTACAGTGGCGGGGGGTGTTTTTGAAGCACCTGATTCGAGCATCAGCTTTAAAAGTGCTGGGCGCTCGCAGGTCACTCAGCTGTGTTAGAAAAGCAAATGAATATTCGCTTTCCTGACACTAAACCGCCTCTCGGCCAATCAGGTGCTCAGATCTGTTACCTGTCACCTGATTGGCTGAAATGACAGGCGCTGTGATTGGACGCCAGGCATCCAATCATAGCAGAGGATGGGAAGAGAGGATGGGAGAAGACATTGAGGAACTGTCCCACCGAGACAGGTAAGTGCAGACGGCGAGCCGGCAGGGGGCACACTGGCAGCAATTGATATGGCACAGTGGCTGCGTTTGATGGAGCACAGTGGGAGCAATTGATGAGCACAGTAGGAGCAATTGATGGGCACAGTGGCTGCGTTTGATGACACAGTGGTGGCAATTGATGGGTACAGTGGCTGTGTTTGATGGGCACAGTGGCTGCGATTGATGGCACAGTGGCTGCGATTGATGGTACAGGGAGGCTGCAATTGATGGGGTTTTTTTCAGAATTTTTCAGTTTGTTTGCGCCCCCCCAAAAAATGTTGAGCACCAGCCGCCACTGATTTGAAATAACTGAATCTATGATCGATTACCTATTATTCTAACCTTACCTTATGATGGGGGCATAACTGTAAATCATAGAGCTACCTGACAAAATCTGAATGCCCTCACCCGGTTAAAGTTGCCCACACAGAAAAAAAAAACCCTTGAAAAGGAAGATAGAACAGTACTATTATGCCAATGTGGTGCCACATCCAATATCAAACAAAAAGAGAAAATCCCTTAAGGTGGACTTTAAAGGCACCACTGAATTTATAGAAAATTGAAGAGTATTGAAAGTATTAATAAATTATATATATATATATATATATATAATAATAATATAAATGCATTCCATATTTTAGCTGTCGTGTAACTATGAATAAATACATTTTTGTACTATAATACTTTCAATACTCTTCAATTGCCTATAAATTCAGTGTGCCTTTAAAGTCCACATTAAAGGATTTTCTCTTTTTGTTTTTTTATTTCTGAAAATTGGGGTGGATCTTCCTGTCTTACTAGGAAGTACAGTAAAACCTTGGTTTGAGAGTGTTTTACAAGACAAGCAACATTTTTAAATACATTTTGACTTGCTATATACAAGCGATGTCTTGATATACAAGTAGCGTCATGTCACAACTGAGTATAAAAGAGAAGAGAGGCACCTCTAAGTGTAGCAATATGGTTACTTTTAATGGTACATTAAAGGTACAACATTTAGAAATGCACATGGTTGATGATTAGGCACATCTAAGTATGTAGGCATCCGGGGTAAAGATGTCCACATAGACCGTCCTCCTTACCGCCATTGGCGTTGTCCCTTCCACACTGCGCTCCACAAGTAGTTCAAGCCTCGCTTTCAGATCGCTCTACTGCAGGGTAGACTTCCTGGTCACGATTGCAGAGAGCTTTACCCCGGATACCTGCTTACTTAGATGTGCCTCTTTTAATTATCAACAATGTGAGTTGCTAAATGTTGTACCTTCATTAAACGTAGTCATATTCCTACACTTAGAGGCCCCTCTCTTCTCTTTTATACTCTGGAGCTCCTGCTGGATTTTGCATTCTTATCCCCTTGTGGAGGCTTCCATTTGTGGATGGACATTTTATGGTTACACAACCTCACACATTGCTATAATCTTTTTATATGGACTATAAACTGAAGGACTTATGAATAAATGGTTGTGGAACGAATCATTTGTTTCCATTGTTTCTTATGGGGAAGTTCGCTTTGATATACGAGTGCTTTGGATTACAAGCATGCTTCCAGAACGAATTATGCTGGCAATCCAAGGTTTTACTGTATATTCATTCATTGCCTATGTTGTGTAAAACTTTTTCCCATAATGTTTTCCTTGTCCTCTTCTGCTCTCACCGCTTTGTCCTGCTGAGCCTGTGGCTAATAGGCCGGTGTCATTTTGGGAGCTCAGCCCTGCCGGAAGAGGTTAAGCCCGCTGGTCGGATTTTGAAGTTAAAATGGTGAATTTACAATCTCAATTTGATTTGAAATGACTTGCATTGTACAAATCACTACAAAAGCCTTTCCGATGTCCTTGAAGGTTTAATAACCCCGATACACTCCTACGACACTTGCAAATCTTTCTATGCGCTATAAAAGCGATGCACTTTGGCCGCCGATCCGCTTTCATTACACTTTATCTGTCTTCAACAGGAAAGCATCCTTTTAATCCTTCACATAGCTTGTTCTTTTTTCTATTTTCAAAGCAGAAGAGGAGATAGGCGCATTGAGGTTTAAGACGTTTGCTCAAACGGCTCTCTGAGAAAAAACAAAGTTCTCAAGAACCCACTTGTAGTTCTTGCAGTAATTTGTTCTCAGAAGGTCAAAACTTTCTTTCAAATGAAGAACGCACTTAAATGGAATCAGACAGATCACAGTGGGTAGGGCAAACTGAAGCAGCATAAAGGCCATTTTTATTCTTTTTTTATTCTTTTAAATTTAAATTTGTGCTGCCAGCGGAGGCTTTGGCACCCTCTACATTGCTGGATTTACTATTAGGCTTAGTCAGCACTTACCAAGAGGCAGCATAGGCAAGGAGGTTACATTTATTGGCCACACACATTCTTCCTTATGGCAAGGGCCGAAACTAGGGGGGGGAGAGATGTGCTCCGGGCGCGGCATTGAGGGGGTTCCACACTGTGCACCTCTAAAACTCTGCACTCTGTATATAGCACGCTCCTCAACCCTGCACTCTGTATGCAGCGCACCTCTAAACCCTGCACTCTATATGTAGCACACTTCTAAACCCTGCACTCTGTACACAGCACACTCCTAAACTCTGCACTCTGTACACAGCGTACCCCTGAACCTTGCAATTTATACATAGCGCACCCATAAACCCTGCACTCTGTATGTATCCCTAAACCCCACACTCTGTACACAACGCACCCCAAAACTCTGCAGTCTGTATGTAGCGTGCTCCTCAACCCTACACTCTGTACACAGCGTTTCCCTAACCCTGCACTCTGTACGTAGCGCACCCCTGAATCCTGTACTCTGTACACAGCGCACCCCTGATTCCTGCACTCTGTACACAGCGCACCCCTAAACTCTGCACATTATATGCAGCACACCCCTGAACTAGGGATCGACCGATATAGTTTTTTCAGGGCCGATACGATACCGATTTTTCGGCTGCCTTTCAGGCCGCTAGCCGATATCGGGTGCCGATATTCTGTACATTTAAAATTGTTATTTTTACACTGTCCTTTTAAAAAAAACATTTTCAGCACTTTTATTGCGGTCACAAGGAATGTAAACATCCCTTGTGACAGTAATAAGCAGTGACAGGTACTCTTTATGGAGGGATCGGGAGTCTATAAGACCCCAAGCCCCTCCTCTGCACTTGAAAGTATTCAAAACATCAAGATCTGCCTTTTTGAATACTTTCTATTTTTTTAAAACTGTCGCCTTTAAGATGCCAGTTATCCGGAAGTGATGTTACTAGATCAGAGACGAAGCATTGGCTTTGTTCGGGTCTTCGGCCAGCGGGTGGGACGGGAGAGCGGTGGAAGGCAGCGGGAGGGGACGTCCCCTCCCGCTGCATGTAATAACAGCTAGGAGGCTGCTGAGCCACATTGGTTGTTTTTACAAGAGAGCCGACCGTCTGCTCTAAAAAACTTTACAACCCCTTGAAGCAATATCGGTAATATCGGTAAGTCTTGTGAGTGACCAATACCGATGCTTCAAAAAAATTGAATATCAGCCGCACCGATAATCAGTCGACCTCTACACTGAACTCTGTATGTAGTGCACCCCTAAACCCTGCACTCTGTTGGCAGCACACCCCTGAACCCTGCACTCTGTATGTAGTGCACCCCTGCACCCTGTACATAGGCACTCATAAACCCTGCACTCTGTATGTAGCGCACCCCTAAACCCTGCACTCTGTACATAGGGTCCCCTAATCTCTACAATCTGTATGTAGAGCACCCCCAAACCCGGGGGGGGTGCCAAACTGGGTGTTTCCCCTGGGTGAAAGAATGTTTAGCTTCGCCACTGGCAACCAATGTAAGGGGCATCCTTCCTCACATTTCACGCCAATGTAAGGGGCCACTTCTATACTGGCTGCCATGGTAAGAGGGAACTTCTAAGCAGACTAGTGCTAAACGAGGACACTACACTGACCACCAATTCAGCATTGATTACCAATGTAAGGGACACTTCTATATTGACACCAATGTAAGGGGCATTTCCCTTCTCCACTGACCACCAATGTAAGAAGACATGCCTTCATTGACCATAAATGCAAGGTGGTGTTCTCCACCGACTGCCATTTGTTTTCCATGGTATGGATATCAAATCTTCATATAACAATTAAACCATAATTATCATAATTCCCTAAAATAAAGATAAACAAAGAACCCTATTCTAGTATCTGGAACATTGGAAATGTGTCTCCAGGATAACTAGGGCTGAAACAACTAAATGGTATAATCAATTATAATCGATTATAAAAATAGTTGTCAACCATTTTCGTAATCAATTAGTTGGTCTTCTGATTAGTTGGCCTACACACAGAATGCATTATTTGTTTACATTTCACAAAAACAGTGCAGCACACATACAGCTCAGTACACTGTTCACAGTACTGCACACATATAGCTCAGTAAACCTTCCATACATGTCAGTAAGTGCCTGAGAACTTGTGAATGTGTGAAGAGCAATGCCTTGTGGGACACGTAGTCCTGGGTAATTTAAAGTGATTCTAAAGGTGGAGGTTTTTCTTGTTTCCTTGTTATAGGGGCACACTATACCATACTTTGTGGCTTGCTATAGGGGCACTCTGAAGGGAGAAGCCCAAAGCCCTGGCGGGGGACCCATTGAAGAGGAGGATTGGAGCTGCTTTGTGCAAAACCATTACACAAAGCAGGTAAGTATGACAAGTTTTTTGCTTAAAAATAAATATATAACCCCTATATATAACCCCTAAAATATAACCCCTCACATTTTTGTAAATATTTTATTATATCTTTTCATGTGACAGCACTAAAGAAATGACACTTTGCTACAATGTAAAGTAGTGAGTGTACAGCTTGTATAACAGTGTCAATTTGCTGTCCCCTCAAAATCACTCAACACACAGCCATTCATGTCTAAACTGCTGGCAACAAAACTGAGTAGACCCCTAAGTGAAAATGTCCAAATTGGGCCCAATTAGCCATTTTCCCTCCCCACCCGGTGTCATGTAATTCAGTAGTGTTACAAGGTCTCAGGTGTGAATGGGGAGCAGGTGTGTTAAATTTGGTGTTATCGCTCTCACTCTCTCATACTGGTCACTGGAAGTTCAACATGGCACCTCATGGCAAAGAACTCTCAGAGGATCTGAACAAAAGAATTGTAGCTCTACATAAAGATGGCCTAGGCTATAAGAAAATGACCAAAACCCTGAAACTGAGCTGCAGCACGGTGGCCAAGACCATACAGAGGTTTAACAGGACAGGTTCCACTCTAAACAGGCCTCGCCATGGTTGAACAAAGAAGTTGAGTGCACATGCTCAGCGTCATATCCAGAGGTTGTCTTTGGGAAATAGACATATGAGCGTTGCCAGCATTGCTGCAGAGGTTGAAGGGGTGGGGGGTCAGCCTGTCAGTGCTCAGACAATATGCTGCACACTGCATCAAATTGGTCTGCGTGGCTGTCATCCCAGAAGGAAGCCTCTTCTAAAGATGATGCACAAGAAAGCCTGCAAACAGTTCGCTGAAGACAAGCAGACTAAGGCCATGGATTACTGGAACCATGTCCTGTGGTCTGATGAGATCAAGATAAACTTATTTGGTTCAGAAAGTGTCAAGCGTGTGTGGTGGCAACCAGGTGAGGAGTACAAAGACAAGTGTGTCTTGCCTACAATCAAACATGGTGGTGGGAGTGTCATGGTCTGGGGCTGTGTGAGTGCTGCTGGCACTGGGGAGCTACAGTTCATTGAGGGAACCATGAATGCCAACATGTACTGTGACATACTGAAGCAGAGCATGATCCCCTATCTTTGGAGACTGGGCTGCAGGGTAGTATTCCAACATGATAAGGACCCCAAACACACCTCCAAGACGACCACGGCCTTGCTAAAGAAGCTGACAGTAAAGGTGATGGACTGGCCAAGCATGTCTCCAGACCTAAACCCTATTGAGCATCTGTGGGGCATCCTCAAACGGAAGGTGGAGGAGCGCAAGGTCTCTAACATCCACCAGCTCCGTGATGTCGTCATGGAGGAGTGGAAGAGGACTCCAGTGGCAACCTGTGAAGCTCTGGTGAACTTCATGCCCAAGAGGGTTAAGGCAGTGCTGGAAAATAATGGTGGCCACACAAAATATTGACACTTTGGGCCCAATTTGGACATTTTCACTTAGGGGTGTACATACTTTTGTTGCCAGCGGTTTAGACATTAATGGCTGTGTGTTGAGTTATTTTGAGGGGACAGCAAATTTACACTGTTATACAAGCTATACATGCAAAGCGTCATTTCTTCAGTGTTGTCACATGAAAAGATATAATAAAATATTTACAAAAATGTGAGGTGTGTACTCACTTTTGTGAGATACTGTATATACAGCATATACGGTATATATATATATATATATATATATATATATATATTTTTTTTTTTGCAAATATTACTTTTATAGTATAAATTAACCCCTTATAGTAGTGATTATCTTCTGTTTTTGTACTATAAAAGGGCTCATTTTTTACTTTTTTTTAACCCCGTCATGACAGGTAATAAGGCTCCATTCACACTAGCGCGTTTTTTGATGCATTTTGCATTTTGCAGAAATGCACGGGAATTTTTTAACATGGGTTCCTATGGAACATGTTCACATCAATGCCTTTTTGTTTCTCTGCATTTTTGGAAAGGGTCGGGGACTTTTTTTCATGCAAAAAGCAGCGTTTTGCATGTAATGGATTTCAATGGACAAGCATCAAAAACGCAAGTGCACCGTTTTTGCAGCGTTTTTGATGCGTTTTTGATGCGTTTTTGCCGGTTTTTTTTTTGTTTTTTTTTTAAATTTTTTTAAAAATTTTTTTAGACTGTAAAAAAAAACCGTAAAAAAAAAAAAAAAAAAAAAAAAAAAAACGCAAAACGCAAATCGCGGCAAAAACGCGGCAAAAACGCTGCTCAAAAACGTGGCAAGCATGAAAACAAAACCTTCAAAAAAACGCTCAAAAGCAACATGCATAGGTGTGAATCGAGCCTAAAAAAGGCATGGTGCTGCTACCAAATGTTCTATGCTGGCCATACACGTATTATTTTTTGGATGAGAATATTCGTATAAATTTTCATATGAAAACTCTTTGTATATTCAATGAGTGGACGAAAGTCATTCGAAAATTTCACTTGCTTTTAACATTTAATTTTAAAATGCATGTAATTTCTGATTGAAAACCACATACACTGTTGAAAAGTGTTTTTTATTCTGCTCCTTTTTTTTTTTTTTTGAAGGATAAATTTGTTTGGGTATGACCAGTATAAGTGACAGCAGGCGTAGGTCGTATCAAGCTACCTGCCTATGACAAAGGAGTCTGTCATGCATAATATTGTATTACAGTCCTGTCTGAAAATCTGCAAAACGTTTGATCTCCAAGTCTGATGATATGTACCAGATTCAACCTCTAATAGTATATACATCTCTTCTGTCTGCTATTCTCAGAGTGGATTACATATTTTATTTCCTAACCATATAGCTGGTTATTTATATTTACCACTGTATATAGATTTTCAAGAATAAATTGTCTTTTTTCTTAAACTTTACATATTAACTAAATTATACAGCAAACATTTTTTAGGTTTTTATCCGATTAATCGAAACAATAATCGGCCAACTAATCGATTATGAAAATAATTGTTGGTTGCAGCCCTTAATGATAACCATCTTTGAAAATGTTTTCTTTTCCATTCAAGGCCAAATTTCCCAATTGGCCATTAAATTCCAGAATCAAAAATCTAAAGGACAGATATATGATATTACTTATTCAAAGTAACCCTCTCTCAGTCCATCATCTAAGTAGTTTTTCAATGAGTTCAATAATATCAAGGTTATTAAATTAGCATCCCTACCCTTGACTCTAGGAAGGAACACAGCTGATTTGAAAAGCAAATCTACACATCTCCTTAACAAGCCTCCTATCCTACCCACAATTCTATTCCAGAGCCTCTTGACCTTACTACATTTAAATTACATATTATTTAGATTTGGAATAGGAACCCCGCACTATAAGCAACGGGACTTGCAGTCACCTTTCTATTTTTAATATTTTTCTGCATAAATAATGGCTCTATGCCTTACTATTAAATATACCTCTCTAGGTCAGTTCCCACAAATATCTTGCTAAACTTCTTATATTTATTTCTATTCGTTTCCCTGGGTATCTATTTTCTGGAAAAAAATGAATCCACTTCCTGTTATATGCCTCTTTTACTTTTTGATGTAGTAATTATGGCTTAAAGTTATTTATTAGGTCATATAGGACATATAGGTAATTTTAGGGGTGTAGCCTGGTAGGAGTCCAGGCTGAGGCTGCCATTACTCAATTACTCCTCTACACATGGGTCTGCTGTTTGATGTGTGGCATATGGATTGCTCTTTCTGTGATATAGGACCCCAATAGGGAGTACTTTCCCAAATAGCTTTTTGCCCTGGAGATTTTCCAATACTAGACGTCTATATTGACCACCATTGTAAGAGTATCAAGTCTAGGTGGAAGGCAGCGCTGGACTGGTAGGCTGCCTAGCAGCAGGTTTCTATGTGGAGTTCATAGAGGGAATCACTTCCAATGGGTTATACCCCAATTGTAGGTGGTAGACCCCATTGAGGTCTATGGCTGCTACCTTTCTGATAATGACAATGGGGCCGTTATCACAGGGAACACTTAGGTGACTGGAGAAGAGCACCCAGTGCTCAGAAAAACGGCCTGTCCGACCTGGACCAGGAGCGAGCACATACCTCGGTGTGTATGTGGCATCATGTCCTCCCCCTACCCCTTCTCTGCCTGAATGCTTTTAATGGATGCATTAATATACACACTCTCCTAAGCAATACCACATGGTTAGTAATTACTGTTACACAATATTATACATTTCTATACGTTCTCTCATGTTGATGTTGAATATGTAATGTTTTACATTTGGCTCATAACTGTCTTTTTAATTATAGACATACCTCTGTTTATGCTGATCTAAATCAGATACCCCTGAAGAAGAGTATATCTCGAAACGTGTCGGGTACTCCCCGTATATGTGTTTTATATGTACCGGAGTTCAATGATTGTGTATCTTTGCATATTGTATTGCAATTTCTTTGTCTTTATCACGCATCCTGTACCCCTCTTTTTTTGTATTCCTGCTACATTTACCTCATGTACCACAGACCTTTTTAGGTCCATACCTTAATAAACACCCAATTTCATTTCAATCATACAGGTTCTCCTTTTAAAGTCCCGCAAGAGGAACAATTTTCCATTTGCCCAGTGCTCAGAAAAATGTTTGATTTGATGATTTTTATAGTATAGAAGTGTAGCTCCACTTTAACACTTTTATCTTCAATAAATAACTATGGAAATCTACAAGTGAGACATTTTTCTCAGCACCAGGCGCTAAGAGGGCACTTTTACACTGACTAGTAACAAGCGCCGCCCTCAGCTTCCAGCTGATTCTCTGCCAAAAAGAGAATCAACAAGTAAAGTAAAGGGCTCTCTGATCATCACTTAGAGCTGTACCCAGAGGGATATAGAGTTGCATGGTCTCCTCCTATAGCTAGGGGGTACTGTGACTCTCTTTTTGGCAGAGAATCAGCTGGAAGCTGAGGGCGGCGCTTGTTATCACAGAGACGCACAGCTAACGGCTATACATAGACGGCGGACGGCGGAGAGTGAGAGCTGACCAGTCCAGGATTCCGGTTATACTGATGAACCCATAGGTGGTTCAAAAGTGTGTATTGACTAAGCTTAAGGGCTAAGTCACACGCTATAAGGTGAGCGCTTACTACCTAGGGGGGAGCACCTGAGTGAGAACACTGCAGTTTGTATTTGGATCACCCACACAGCAGTAGCTGAATCGCATGGACTTTGGAGCACTCTCGTATTTGCATAATTGGATAGTGCACAAACACACAGAAGCACTTTGACTTGAGTTTCTACCTATTAGTGGATCATTTATTACATATGGACAATTTATATATTTATTGATCACAAGCACCTTATCACTTTATATAAACGTATTCATTTATTCCTGATTTTTACGCACATTTATTTATCACAAGGAATATACATATGTTTTAATGCATATAATTCTTATATATTGCACTATTGTCACTTTTCACAGTGGGTAGTTACTGAGTAGACCATTGTATATTTTTCCAGTATATTTATTCACTTTGTGTAGCACTTGTACTTTGCATATAATTTATTTTTGGAAGCGCAGAGTATATATTTGATTAGGGTGAAAACACTGCTGTAAAATTTTACTGCAGGATGAACAGCTTTGTCACCATGTTTAAGGCAGTGGAAAAACCAACAAATCTACTGGTGGCATCAGCAGGTAATAAACAAAAGCTGTTGTGTCTATTGACAGACTTTATCATATATACAACTTATTTGCCCATGGTTCCACTTTAACAATCTCCATTTGTTAGATTGTCCTCTAGGGGAATACACAATCAGTCCGCGACCGATTTATTGATTTTATAGGAAAATTCACCTATTTACCTATTGTTAAATTGTATACAAATATTTTTATTGTAGACCAATAAATGTGTGAATTTTATACATATGTGCCTATAAAGTCCATGATTATTTCTCTAGTTCTCAATATGCACACTTAATAGGACGTGGCACAGGATATATCATAAGTGCCCATTGGCCACCATATGGACACCAAATTTTCTTATGCCAATCTCCATTGAACCACATCCCATATTTTACAGTTGTCTAATATCCAGATCTTTTTCTTCCATCGGTTTAGGCAAGAACAAAAAAAAAAAACGTCTGGAAACTGTTCTCAACTGGGTTCATTTTACTCTGAATCCTCGCTGGGCACAATTTAGGAAATTCTATATTTGGACTGCGGTGTGAAATCTTCTACTAGGCTGTAAATATGTATTCAGGATTGAACACCCTAATTACTCTGAGCATTTCACATGAAATGACTTTGTAGCAAACCTGAGAGTTTCGACTGGGAATTTGCACTGTTATTTTCTCCTGCAGGCAAAGTAAAACCTCAAGGGCAGCCGACAACCTCAAAATGTCATGAATTAACCATTGGACTGCTGTATCCGGCTAGGAACTAAGTTAGATTTCATATTCATAATTATTTGAAAAAATTGAAACATCTGCTACTTTTTTTTAAATCCATTTTTAACATACTGACATATACAGAGGGTTGGGCAAGATAACAGAAACTCCTAGCAATATATTAATATAAGGGCCTGTGTCGATGGGCTTTGAGCTTGTGTCAATGCTATAAGTTGGACATCAGTTTGAGATGCTTCTGAGATAGTGTGTAGAATTCATTGACAGGTACCTGTGACCAGCAGTTGACCTTCTTTTGACCCGCACTTGACCTGCTTCAAGCGGTATCTGCATCCCTATAGGCTTGTATGGAAGCACAAAACCTATATGAACAGAACAAAAGCCAACCTACACAGGCTCAAGAACCTTATAAGGAGTGACATCACCCCATTCAAACTCCTATAATAAATGTTTAAAGCTTAGTCTGAGTTCCCGCTATCTCGGGTCCCTTGATAATTAAAGTGCACCTGTTCCCAGACTATGGACATTAAACTATTTACATATCAATACCTTAGTAATTTGAAGCACGCCTTGGAGCTTCACCACGCACAACACTAGGATTTCCATACTGGTCAGTCTTGTGTCACTTTTTGCTTGAAAAAGTACACGAGTACCTGGGTCACATGTTTTGGCCCCAAAATACTTTTATAATGGGAGCAGCTGTAAAACATGTGTAGCACCCTGATGTTTAGGCAGGGTTGCTAGTACAGTTACCTGCCAGGTATATCTGCCTTGGCCAATTGATAGGAGATCAATTGATTCCATCCTAATTCTGGAATTGCTGCACTTGTCTCTTCTGTTACTAGATGGCCGGCCATCTGGTGGCATTAGATAGGACAAGGGCATTGCAAGGACAGATCAGGAATAGATGGGGTATCTCATCCAATGGGCAGGGATCTTCTTGGGTCCCTTGGCCTGCTGGGAGAGCCTATTTATTTGGGTGGAGTCAGGTGATCGGGGTTCTGTGCCACCTGGATGGCTGTCTGGGTGGTTGTGTGTTGTACTGCCCGGGCTGCTAGGCCAGAGCCTGAGGCCTATCTCTGGGACATCTGGCTGCTAGGCTGTCTGAGGGCCTATCCAGAAGCAAGAAGCAGTGTAGATTTAAGACTGCGGCTTGCAGTCCAGCCAGAAGTGATGGTTCTGCCGGCCGGAGAACCTGTCATGGTCTGAGGTAGAGGGGAAGCTGTCGCCACTAAGGGACCATACACCTTGTTACTAGGGACCACAGTGTGTAGCTGAAGTGAGTACCGGAATAGTATTCTCTCCAACGGTGAAGAATTGGGAAACTTCAGCAGGTGTTAAGCCAGTGACCCAGCCAGCTGAGGTGACGCTTGCAGAGCAGCCATGTGTATCAAGCTAGGGACCGAGCAGGCCAGTGGTGTGACGCTTGAGAAGTATCTTGGATGCCAAGCTAGGGACCCAGTAGAGATGCGGGGTGACGCTTGAGGAAGATACTGAGTGAGAAGGTTGGAAGAGCTCAGGAGATCCAGTGGCAGTGGATCAGCAAGTCTAGTGAGAGAGACTGGGAGCTCAGTTGAGTGAAGATCTACAATAGAGGAACTGAAAGAGTTCACTGTAACCTTTGCTAGGAACTGTTTAAGATTGTTGCCATAGGAGACAGCGTGTCTACACATGCAGATGTGATGTCCGGCTGGGTGCTTTTCCCTGCATGGCTGTCCACCTATAGAAGTCTCGGAGTCTGACAATTTACATTGCAACTACTAAAGGGTGTCCTGGCCTTAAACCCTCTCTCCCACAGTTTAGGAGACAATAAATCTCTTTGCATTCAAGAAGTGTCTGGCGCCCATGAATCTACCTTGCATCACACCCACCATGCCTCGTAACCCACTCTACATAGAAGGATGTCAGCTATTCCTAACTCTGGAGGTTCTCATGAGACCAAAGGGGACCTGGGACTTGCCTAATGCATGTTTTTCATGCATTTCCTTGCCTTGTAATCACTGTTGCATTAGATAAGTAATAAAAAATAAGTAAATGCTCAAGCCTGAAAATCATGCAAGAATCCATTAAAAAAAGGCTAATAAAGTCAGCCAAAGATGCTCTGCTCAAGTGTAAATGGTGATGGTAAGGGCTTTAAAACAAGCTCTTCCTGACCTCCCTTGCTGTTTTTAATGTAAAGTTATTTATTCTTAAAGATCCTCAAAGATCACAGCAAAGACTCAAAGACAGCTTTCTATCTCAGAAACACCTGCTGTGTGTTCTTATTAGAGCGCTGGCAAGACGACAAGATTCTGTTCTCATAGACAAAAAAAACACGAAGATTTCAGTTTCTATTTTGTAAACTTTAAATATTTATTTCTCTACATTGCCTATAGATGCAGAGATAAACCTGGGCTTGCCGTTCTGTAAATGTACTTTAGTGTGCTTGATCAGGGTGCAGGTTCACTTTAAGGATCTAATATTGAATCAGTCTTGAATCCTACGGCAGCTGGGACTTTTTACATTTTTTTGGATAGACTTCATGAGCAACACAATACATATATCTTAGTCCTCTTATCTTAGTAAAAAGCCATAGACTGCAGAACCTTAAGGGTCCAATTACGAAAAAACTGTTGGGTTAATTTGACGAATACATTTTGACTGTATTTTGCTTAAAGCTGTAGTAAACTGTTTTAAAAAAAACTGTTCCCCCTGTAGGTTTAAGCTATAATGTGCTAGTATGCATTGCATACTAGCACATTATATCAGACACCTATAAAACAGATGCCCTGTCACCGGAAGTGACATAATTGGAGATCTTGATGAATTGGATATTTTGACGGAACACCGGAGCATTGTGCGTATAATAAGGCAGCAGTGTGATTCAGGGGGAGGGGGGCAGAGAGCCAGAGTATAAGGCATGTCAAATCCATGTTAGTGGTCCACGGGATTCAAAATTGTGGTCTGTGAGGTCTGAAAGGTTGGCGACCACTCCTGTAAATAGCAAAACTTGCCTAGCACCCAATATTATCAGGCAGTGCTATTTAGTGTTACTATAAATTAGAATAAAAGCCTAACCACATATTCAGCATTTTTAAAAAAGTTCCCTCCCCCTTTCCTCCTACCTATCCTGCCTAACCTATATAAAAAGATCTGTATGCTTACCTATTTATAATCCGTTATCAGGCAGTGCTGACTTCACTTTTTGAGATATAGATAGCCAATAGAAGTATCACTAATAAATTAGTATGTGAACTATGAGAATGAAAAATATAATACAACAAATCTATTAAAGCTTAAAATGACTTCCAAAAATAAGTTTTGTAGAAATGGTACAGCAAAAAATATTTTACCTTTAGGTAAACCACTTACCATCAAACTCTGCTGGTCCAACTCCCACTATAATAATGGACAATGGTAACGATGAAGCCTGCAAGACAGCAAGTACATGACATTACTTACACCATGGAAGATGTACTCCACAGGCACCAAAAATGTTGACTTCCTGCAAAGGGTGGCTACATTTTCTATGCTACAACTGCTATTGCAGTGGTGATTGCACAGCGATTGCACTGTTGTCTTGTCAAAGTCTGCGAAATGATTTTTGATTAGCTACAGAAACCAAAACGACAGATCAATGTAACACCTTAGCCTGTGGTCAAAGGAGGATATACGCAATACAGTCCCAGACGTTCTACATAAGGCTGAGGCCTGCAATCTCCGTCAAAGTGGACATACAGACCTGGGAATACAGCTCAAAGTTCTCACCACTAGAGTCCCCAAGAGACTCTCAGGTCATCTAACACTCCAGCATTTACCAACACTGAAAGGTCATTTTTGGTCAGACTGACCCTTTAATCAGGATGCTCCAAAAACCTTACTGCTCGTACAAACCTCTAAAACAATCCATTATTCTAGTGTCACTGTATTCGGCCAGAGTGGACCAACCATGCTAGCCTCCTAGCATGGTCAGCTACCAGGGACCCCTCTGCAAGCTGTTGCAAGCACTTTCAAATATTTACTGACTTCCAAGCAGGACTATCTTGGAAACATCATCCGAGATTGCCCAATTTAAGAAGTATTCACAACTTTAAATATTAAAGCTCTCAGTTCAAGCCTCTGGAACACATCAACAGAGGCTGATTAGAGAAATGAATATTCAAATATAAGGGGAATGCAGAAAGCTGAAAAATGTTCCCTGGACAGCTTGGCTGGCACAGCAGAAATCAAAACTTCCCAGTAGACTATTATCTTAAAAATCAGCCTGGAAACCTAACATTTCATAAAGATAGCAGATGTAGACCATGATGTGCCTGCACGTGTCTTCTTATCTTCACAAGTGCCTTGAATCCCAGATTCTCAATATAACAAATTCTACCGCTGGCTGTAGTTAGATACCTGGCACACCTCTATAATGTGCTTATATAGAGTGGCTAGTGAAGCATTCAGGCAGGGGCAAAGCATCAACTTTTTAGCTGGAAACTGCCATTCATCGTGTTTTGTGACACCCGGTACTCATGAAGATGAAAGGTACACATAGCTCCCAACTGCCCCTGATTTCGAGGGACTGTCCCTCCTTCGGAACAAAGTCCCTCTGTCCCTTTTTTTCTCCTAATTTGTCCCTCATTTTGGTCTGATCTATATATTGTTGTTGTTGTTCAGTCATTTAGTCGTGCCAGACGCTTCGTGACCTCATGGACCATAGCGCGCCAGGCTTTTCTGTCCTTTACTGCCTCCCGAAGCTTGCTTAGCTTTATGGTCATTGTTTCAATGATGCTATCTATCCATCTTGTTTTCTGTCGTCCTCTTCTCCTTTTTCCTTCCATATTTCCCAGCATCAGGGTCTTTTCTAATGAGTCCTCTCTTCGCATTAGGTGGCCAAAGTATTCGAGTTTTAGCTTCAGAATCTGTCCTTCCAGTGAATATTCAGGGTTGATTTCCTTCAAGATTGACTGGTTTGATGTTCTTGCCGTCCAAAGGCCTTTCAAGATTCTTCTTCAACAACATAGTTCAAAAGCGGATCTATATAGTTGTATATAAAATGCACTACTTATCTATCAAAGTATTTCCCAGTGCTAAACCTTTCATCCAATTTCTAAGTTGCTGCATTTGTAAATAACAAAAGCCAATATAAAGGAATAATAGTGGTAAAAAAAAGCAATTGTGGGTTTAACCAATCATTATTTTTGTACAATTCACCTTTAACCACTTGCCGACCAGCCGCCGTCATTATACTGCGGCAGGTTGGCACGATCCCGCAAACCACCGTAGCTGTACGTCGGCTCCTTTAAGCAGGATAGCAGGCGCGCATGCCCGCTGCATTGCGGGGGTGCCGATGCTAGTGGCCGGTGTTCTGCCATATAGTGTCCTTGTATCAAATAGTGTCCGCCTCGTACTGCGCAGGCGCTGCGCCTGCGCAGTACGGAGGAGCAGGAGATGCCGAAAATGTCCGAAGGTGATCAGCTGACCATCAGCTGTACACGGCGCTCGGGCACCTGTTAGCGATGGCAGTGTAAGAGGGCCCCTCGCGGGCTCGCTTCGCTCGCCACGCTTCGGGCACGGCCTCGCTGCGCTCGGCAAATATTTATTCTAACTCTATGTCCACTTGGATAGTGGGGAATGATCCTGGACATAGGGTAAGAATAAATGCGCAGGCGCCGTGTACAGCTGACGATCAGCTGTTGAACTTCGGAGACTTTCGGCGTCTCCTTTGTCCTCCGTACTGCGCCTGCGCAGTACAGGGAGGACACTATATGATAGGGGACTGAATTCGACAAGACACCGGCAGTCAGACGTGATGGCGGGCAGGAGAGGCAGAACAGGGACGCGTGTGTGTAAACACACAAATCCCTGTTCTGTGAGGAGAGGAGAGGCAGATCGTGAGTTCCTAATAGCTAGGAACCAGGATCTGTCATCTCCTATAGTCAGTCCCATCCCCCCCACAGTTAGAACACACAGTTAACCCCTTGATCGCCTCCTAGTGTTAACCTCTTCCCTGCCAGTAACATTTACACCGTAATCAGTGCATTTTTATAGCACTGATCGCTGTATAATTGTCAATGGTTTCAAAAATGTGTCAAAAGTGTCCGATGTGTCCGCCATAATGTCACAGTCCCAATAAAAATCGCAGATCGCCGCCATTACTAGTAAAAAAAAAGCCCTAAATGCCCATAAATCTATCCCCTATATTGTAGACGCTATAACTTTTGCGCAGACCAATCAATATATGCTTATTGCAATTTTTATTACCAAAAATATGTAGAAGAATACATATCGGCCTAAACTGAGGAAAAACATTTTTTGGGGCCCAATACAGTATGAAGGGAGCTCACTGCAGAACATGTGAAAGGGCCATTGTGGGATCGTAGTAAAGGGCACCAGGATATATATATATATATATATATATATATATATATATATATATATATATATATATATATATATTTGCATTTTATTGTTGCCCCCCTACTTTTGTCCCTGTCCCCCCATGTGCCCCCCCTAAATATGAAAGCTGGAGGTGCCATTGTCTCTTTGTGGAGACCAAACCTGATTTAAGCCAGCCAAGTCTACAGTCTCATGCTTGTGATATTGCATTTGTTACACATGCTCCAAGCTCTCTGTTTATCTGTCCTGCTCTGCTGGATTCCCTCATTGATGACCTCGGATCGGATATTGACTATTCTATGAACTCTGCCTGCCTTTTGGCTATGGATGTGACCCTGACTATTCTGAACTTTGCCTGCCTTGTATCTAAACTGTCATTGCACCTCTCTGCTAACTGCCCCAGCATGGTAGCCAGGCACTATAGCTTTGTGTATAAGTCCTGGGAGCAATCGAGTACCGGTAGGCTTGCTTGCCTTATGGGAAAGGGGGGGGTGCTATAGGTGAATAAAACAGAAGCCAGCTATAGTGACTGACCACCTGCGTTGGGGGTAAGCGTGACATGTAGCTGCACCACCAGCTCCAGCCCATGTTAAAAGTAATAGTAGGTTATGGGTAAGCAGTACTGTACAAATGGTTACATTTTTTGTCTTCAGTTAATTGGGGTTGAGGGATCTGCCTCAAAAATTCCCCCAGGGTCTGCAAAATCATGAAGGTTAATGATATTTCCTTACACATGAAATAGCTTGCCTTTTGGGATTAGCGTCCTTTAAATCAATTTTGTTCCTACAGAAAAAGCACAAGTCAATTTTAAAGAAGCCAGTTAAGTCAAAGATGCATTCAGAAAAATTAGAAAGCGCTCCAGGCCATAATTAGAAGTCTGAATTCCCCATGGTCCATTGGCGATAATAACGAGGTCTCTTTATTTTTTGTTGTGAAGCCCCTCGATGGGGCGCTCTACAGAAACAACACAGTTTAGCTGTGCCATGCTTTTCAGCTCGCAGAAAAATCTTCTGGGCCGGCTTTGTTCTGTACGCAGACTCTTTTCTACAAACATCTCTCTTGTGCGCTCTGTGGGATTATTATTAACCTTCCTTATTTTAATTGGAATTAATGTCAACTCTTCATTAAACCAGATTTTCATCAGCAGTCAGAAAGGGCTTTTTTTTTCATTTCCTAGCCTACTGGGAGGCCTGCATTGAATGTGCTCGATTTTTAGACACTAATTGTTATTCTCAGTTGTTAGGATATTGGCTTATTAGCGGCTGCTCTTTCTCACACTGCCCAGAGGAAATGCACTTTTGTTCAAGCTTTTTTCTTAATTTCGTTCTATTCTTGTGTGTGCTACCTGTTCTATTTACTCCATCTGCGTTTTTTTTTTTTCCGACCCTACATCGGCAGCAACAATCCCAGACACCCTTGGAGCAACGAGACAACCTAAAGTTAGACATAGCAGGGACTGGCTGACTTTTGCTTAGGTTTCGCAAACTAGCTGTCATTATTTGTTTACAAGAAATACAAAGCCAATATAGTTACGATTTAAATTTAATGGATGGAGGTATTGTATTTTATATTTTTGAATATTATGTTATTAATATTAAATTATTGAATACACACTATATTGCCAAAGTATTGGGATGCCTGCCTTTACACGCACATGGCATCCAAGTCTTATGCCGCGTACACACGGTCAGACTTTCCAACGTAAAATGTGCGATCGGAGCTTGTTGTCGGAAATTTCGACCGTGTGTAGGCTCCATCGGACAGTTCCCATCGGAATCTCCGTTGCACAAAATTTGAGATCTGGTTCTCAAATTTTACGATAACAAAATCCGTTTGCGCAAATTCCGATCGCGTGTACACAATTCCAACGTACAAAGTGCCACGCATGCTCGGAATCAAGCAGAAGAGCCGCACTGGCTATTGAACTTCATTTTTCTCGGGTCGCCGTACGTGTTGTACGTCACCGCGTTCTTGACGTTTGGAAATTCTGACAACTTTGTGTGACTGTGTGTATGCAAGACAAGTTTGAGCCAACATCCGTTGGAAAAAATCCATGGATTTTGTTGTCGGAATGTCCGATCGTGTGTACGGGGCATAAGTCCGTAGGGTTCACTATTGAGTTGACCCACCCTTTGCAACTATAACAGCTTCAACTCTTCTGGGAAGGCTGTCCACAAGGTTTAGGAGTGTGTCTATGGGAATGTTTGACCATTCTTCCAGAAGCGCATTGGTGAGGTCAGACACTGATGTTGGACGAGAAGGCCTGGCCCACAGTCTGTGTTCTAATTCATCTCAAAGGTGTTCTATCGGGTTGAGGTCAGGACTCTGTGCAATCCAGTCAAGTTCCTCCACCCCAAACTCGCTCATCCATGTCTTTATGGACCTTGCTTTGTGCACTGGTGCTCAGTCATGTTGGAACAGGAAGGGGCCATCCCCAAACTATTCCCACAAAGTTGGGAGCATGAAATTGTCCAAAATGTCTTGGTATGCTGACACCTTAAAAGTTCACAAAGCAAGGTCCATAAAGACACAGATGAAAGAGTTTGGGGTGGAGAAACTTGAACTCCGCACAGAGTCCTGACCTAAACCTGATAGAACACCTTTGGGATGAATTAGAGCGGAGACCGCAAGCCAGGCCTTCTTGTTCAACATCAGTGTCTGACCTCACAAATGCGCTTCTGGAAGAATGGTCAAACATTCCCATAGACACACTCCTAAACCTTGTGGACA
Source organism: Aquarana catesbeiana (assembly GCF_042186555.1). Taxonomy (NCBI): domain Eukaryota; kingdom Metazoa; phylum Chordata; class Amphibia; order Anura; family Ranidae; genus Aquarana; species Aquarana catesbeiana. The sequence continues at coordinate 37,089,436 of NC_133330.1, forward strand.
GCCGTCCTAGAAGAGTTGAAGCTGTTATAGCTGCAAAGGCGGGCCAACTCAATATTGAACCCTACGTACTAAGACTGAGATGGCTTTAAAGTTCATGTGCGTGTAAAGGCAGGCGTCCCAATACTTTTGACAATATAGTTTATGTTGCACCAGACCACAATGCATGGTAATGCACTACTGGGAGATGTGGGGTGCTGCATTGGAAAAATTGCTACATGTCCATTTACATAAATTGTCCAAAATTGGTATGCTGATGCTTTAAGAGTTCCCTTCACTGGAACCAAGGGGCCAAGCCCAACCCCTGAAAAACAACCCCCACACCATAATCCCCCCTCCACCAAATGATTTAGACCAGTGCTCAAATCAAGATCCATAAAGACATGGATGAGCGTGTTTGGGGTGGAGGAACTTGACTGGCCTGCACAGAGTCCTGACTTCAACCCGACAGAACACCTTTGCAATAAATTAGAGCGGAGACTGCGAGCCAGGCCTTCCCATCCAACTCAGTGCCTGACCTCACAAATGTGCTTCTGGAAGAATGGTCAAACATTCCCATAGACACACTCCTAAACCTTGTGGACAGCCTTACCAGAAGAGTTGAAGCTGTTATAGCTGCAAAGGGTGGGCCAACTCAATATTGAACCCTACGGACTAAGACTGGGATGCCATTAAATTTGATGTGTAAGTTAAGGCAGGCGCCCCAAGACTTTTGACAATATATTGTAGGCAGGTGTGAAGAAATGCTATAAAGTAAAAATGCTTTCAAAAATATATATTTAAATTGTTTTTATCAGTCTACAAAAAGCAAAGTGAGTGAACAGAATGTATTTACTGTATATGATATTTAATGAGGCTACCTCTTGGCTTCAAACCAGCATCAATTCTTAAGCCTCGTACACACGATCTGATTTTCCGCAGACAAAACCTCAGACTTTTGTCCGAAGGGGTTGTCGGCCAACAAACACGAACGTAGTGACGTACTACGAGCCGATAAAGAGGAAGTTCAATTGCCAGACGCCACCCTTTGTGCTCCTTCTGCTCAATTTCGTGTTAGTAGAAGTTTGGTGAGTGTTGATTTGCACTTTTCATTTCGCACTTTTTAGTTTGTTTCTGAGCGGCTGTTCGTCAACCAGACATGTTGCGGAATCGGAGGTGATAACATGTTATTTATTATTGGCCTTGGAGTTATTGCTTTGATCCAAGTCCAGTCCAGGAACAGGAGGAGGAGGATTTCTTGGACCAAAAATTGGTTGCTTTATTAATCGTGACCAATTATGTCATATGCCTTTGCTGCGGGAGCTCCAGGAGAATAATCCGGATGATTTTCGGAATTATCTCTGGATGATGGACCCCTGCTTTCACCAACTCTTGGCATTGTTGACCCCCAATATTAAGAAGCAGGACACATGCATGAGGCTTTTATTTTATTTTTTGGTTGAATAATAATGATTTGATTTGGTATATTTTCTATATTTTTGGATACATAGAATGCACTTTTTGGTTAAGTTCTATTGGCAGATATCATGTCTAATTTTTATTTGTTTTCTTTTTTTAATGCACAATAAAAAAAATTGTGTAGAATAATACTTGGCTATGTGTTTTACTTCAAATGACAGTTTGGGAGTCAATACAATGTAAAATTAACAAGGGAATCCAACATAGTTGTATCTTTGATCTTAAAAACTACCGGATAATGGTGTTGTGGTAACTTGCCCAAAATAAAAATAATAAGCATAATAATATTATTCTTGATATCACTAGAAAAAAAAAGCGTTTTAAAATTAGTTTGCAATAACTCCATCAGTATCACCAGCAAATCAGCTTCATTATTATCCCATTAAAGAAGAAGAGAATTGTGCGCTGCATTTGGAGATTTCATAATTTGCCGCGTCACGCAGGGGCAGATCCAAGGGGGGGGGGCAACGGGGCAATTGCCCCCTCCGAGAAATGCGGGTGAGTCAGAGAGCCGGCGGGCGGCTCCGTAAGTGAGAGAGCCGCCAGGCGGCTCCGCAGGAGAGAGACAGCGGGCTGGCCCGGCGGCTCAGTTGGTGAGATGTGCCGGCGCCGCTCGATGTGTTTGTCTGCTGGCCAATCAGGGAGCCGGTGGGCGGGGGAGCAGAGAGATGACATCATCTCTCACCGCCCGCCCTGCATCCCTGCAGTTCCCCCCTCACCATGCAGGCAGCTGCGGCAGCAGAGAGATTACATCATCTCTCTGCTGCCTGTTTCTGGGACACAAGAGACCACCTTAGCAGGGGGCAAGTGACAATCTTCATCTGGTGACAGGTGACCTGGCAAGTGACAATCCGCAACATGTGGCAAGTGACAATCTGCATCTGGTGACAAGCGACGTGGCAAGTGACAATCCGCAACATGTGGCAGGCGACGTGGCAAGTGACAATCTGCATCTGGTGACAAGCGACGTGGCAAGTGACAATCCGCAACATGTGGCAGGCGACGTGGCAAGTGACAATCTGCATCTGGTGACAAGCGATGTGGCAAGTGACAATCCGCAACATGTGGCAGGCGACGTGGCAAGTGACAATCTGCATCTGGTGACAAGCGACGTGGCAAGTGACAATCTGCAACATGTGGCAGGCAATGTGGCAAGTGACAATCTGCATCTGGTGACAGGTGACGTGGCAAGTGACACACTCTGGGCTCCCACTGATTCTGCATTATGGTGAGTTAAACTATTTAATTTTTTATAACAATGTAATAATAGTAATAATGTGCTTCAATCATCCTGACACCATAACAACCATGGTGCCGTGATGATTGAAGCGCCAACACCAGCCATTTCCCCGATAGATGTACCCCAGAAAAATATATTTTCTGGCAGTGCCCCTCCCGAGACTGGATCCGCCCCTGGCTTCATGAATGTTAATCTTCCATTACGAGCGCTAGTTTACAAGACCGACCGCTTCTGGCTCGTCCTTGCTTCCGAGCATGCGTGTTTGTACTTTGGACTTTTGTCCGACAGACTTGTGTACACGCACTCGGCAGCAGACATTTGTCCGTGGAAAATTTTAAAGCCTGCCATCTAACATTTGTCCACGGAAAATCCGACAACAATTGTCCGATAGAGCGTACAAATGGTCGGATTTTTCGCCAACAGTCTGTCATCACACAATTCCCGTTGGAAAATCCGATGGTGTGCACGCGGCTTTACATTTTACATGCCGCGGTGTTGGTGTGGGAGATTTGACGATCCCTGTGCAGCCGCCGGTCTATACTATCCAATGGACTCTCTATAGATCATTATTGCCCCGATGATATCATGCCTTTACATGGCCCGACGTCCAACAGACCAGCCCGGTGTATCTGACTTCACTGCTCAATCCCCATAGGGTCATTCACCGTTGTCTCCTTGGGGTTGCAGTGGCTTAGATATATATATATATATATATATATATATATATATATATGCCACAAGTTTGATGCATGCTGAGCTGCCCTGAAGAAGCAGTGTGCGAAATGTGTCGGCTTCTCTGCATATATACAAGCATCTTTTCGCATCTTGTGCATTAAGTATCAATTATGGTCAATACCTTATGACCAATGATATTATTGTATTGTAATTTTATATTTGTATCTTTCTAATAAATCTTAAATAATTTTATAAACTCTTGTGGTTGTGCTTGCCTCAGTGACAGTATATAACACACCCGTTAAAATCCCATCACCATTTGAGGGAGCGGTGCTCTCTCTTACATTTTTTTCTCAAAGGGCATGTAATGTATTTCTCCACGAAAGTAAAGCCAATAGCTGAAACAAGAAGCTTCCAGCTCATACTTATTCAATAACCTGCTAACAAAGACTACAGTTGTAATAATGAATAAAACATACATTACATTATAAAGTATTCACATCTTTCTTAGACCTTTTTTTTTTCATGTCTTCTAAACCCGGTGAGCAATATACATACATGTCACAACTTGGGTTTTAGCAGTCCTCAGAATGACTAATACTGGAGACTATAGATAATTATTACAAAGTCCTGCTATTAACAAACAACTTCACAGCTCTCATGGTAATTATCCGCCAACACAGATATGGCACAATCCCGATACTCTTCAGTACTCGGGTGATCCTAGTTTATATGAGTCACATTAAGATAAAGTGCAACATAGCAGCATTAGGTAGTGCAAAATGCACAGTGTTAGGGCTCATTCACATGTGTGGCTATAGTGCAGTCCCTCTGAAAAGTGATTTGCAGTGGATCACTTTTCAGAGGGTGTTTGGCAGCAATGAGGAGGCAATATGTGGCTTCCTTGCATCTGCTTTAACTCTCAGAATGCCGAATCACTGCACTGTTGCAGGTCAGTTATGGCACGGCCCTATTCACTTGAATGAGTGACATTCGGCAGTGGTACCGCCTGTGACAAGCACTGCGACCATGGCATGGGTACGGCTGTGAGTGGCCGCACTGCCCTGTTTAGATGGGAGGTCAGTAAAACTGGGACTGTACCACCTGTTTTTCCCAAACAACACTCCAAGCCTTCTTAACCTCCCTGGTGGTATGATTATTTCAGATTTTTGATGCTGAAAGCGGTACAATTATTTTGCATGGAAATTTGGCGTTTTATATTGTAGACCTGTAATTCTTAGGAATAACACACTTAAATCTGTCCAAACAAAAGTCTAGTAGACATCCCGGGTATGATAAAGTTTGAAACACTAAATCATAAATTATAATATAATAAACAACTATAAATAAGTATAAGAATTAATAATATAATAATAAAAATGATTCAATAATGTAATCAAATCAAATACACTGAATTTTGCTCAGTTGCAGAATTGTCGCTGTCATCACTTTCAGTGTTTGATGATCGATTTCCCCACAAATCACTATCACTCAAATCTGCAAGTGATTCTAATTTATTATCACTATTTTCTAGCTGGTCTAAACCTGCTTTTGATGTAAATGGACGGTTTTGGTTGCTATGGATAATCTCCAGTTTCCAGGCATAAAGAACAGTATATATAATATAAAACTGCATGCAGGACACTGGAGAAACCACTAGGGACAAAAGGGAGTTGAAATAAATTGATACAGTAATGTAATCTGTAAGATTACAGTATACTGTATATGTATTGTGTGTGTTTTACTTTTTGAATTTGGCGCCGTTCTCCGACCCCGTGCGTCGCAACGCTCGCAGGGAGCGGAGCCCGGGCACAGCGATAGATCGAGCGGAGGACGAGCCGCTCACACTGCGGAGAGACATCGCAGGATCCAGGGGACAAGGTAAGTAATCTCTTCCTGGATCCTGCGAAGCGATTCCGAGTCTGGCTCGGGGTTACCGCTTTTGGTTCTGAAATTTCACCCCGAGCCAGACTCGGGAATACCGCCAGGGAGGTTAAAGAGTATGTGAAGCCAGCCCTTTTTTTTTTTTTTATTTGGACAGAGAAGAGAACACGTAGAAAACCCCTGACAGTTTTTTGTGTCTCACTGGGGAGATTTCCCTTCATTTCCTGTCCTGTAAGATGGGAACAGATGGGAATGCTTCCTAATGCCCCGTTACACACGATCGGAAATGACACCAGCAAAACTCAGATGAGAGCTTTTGGTCGGAAAATGCGACCGTGTGTATAGCTCCATCGGACTTTTGCTGGCGGAATTCCAGCCAGCAAAAGATTGAGAGCAGGTTCTCTATTTTTCGGTCGGAAAAAGTTCCTATCCGAAAATGCGATCGTCTTTATGCAATTCCTGCCGCGCAAAAAAACATGCATGCTCGGAAACAATTAGACGCATGCTCGGAAGCATTGAACTTCATTTTCTCGGCTCGTCGTAGTGTTGTACGTCACCGCGTTCTTGACGGTCGAAAGTTCAGGGAACTTTTGTGTGACCGTGTGTATGCAAGCCAAGCTTGAGCGGAATTCCGTCTGAAAAATCTTGGATTATTTTTTCTGACGGAATTCCACTCAAGCTTGGCTTGCATACACACGGTCACACAAAAATTCCACTTGTGTGTATGGGGCATTACTCTCTTAGACAGTTGTCACCAGAGTAAGCTTCCCTATTGCAGATTCCCCCTTTAATTGCTGTTCTGATGACAACTTAATATTGAGATTTTTGCTTTCTTTCAGTCCTGATGACAGTGGTTGCAAGGACAAATAGAAAGAGTAATTCTCCCTAATGAGGACAGCAATTAAAACAAAACTTTTAATCTCTTACCACTTCATCCAAAACTTTCAAAAAAAGTGCTATCCTTGGAAAAAAAGGTGCTGGGTTGGGAGTGAGGGGTGTGAATACAGGTGAGAAAAATTGCAGTACACTATATTACAAGGTAGATCACCATAAAAACATTAAGATCCATTTCTCCTAGAACTTTCTCCTAGACCTTTTGCACATCCCTTTTCAAAACGTACAGTGCCTTGAAAAAGTATTCATACCCCTTGACATGTTCCATATTTTGTCATGTTACAACCAAAAACATAAATGTATTTTATTGGGATTTTATGTGATAGACCAACACAAAGTGGCACATAATTGTAAAGTGGAAGGAAAATAATAAATGGTTTTCCAAATTTTTTACAAATAAACATGTGAAAAGTGTGGGGTACATTTGTATTCAGCCCCCCTGAGTCAATACTTTGTAGAACCGCCTTTCACTGCAATTACAGCTGCAAGTCTTTTTGAGGATGTCTCTACCAGCTTTGGTAGAGAGTGACATTTTTGCCCATTATTCCTTGCAAAATAGCTCAAGCTCTATCAGATTGTATGTAGAACATCTGTGAACAGGATTTTTCAAGTCTTAACACAGATTCTGAATGGGATTTAGGTCTGGACTTTGATTGGGCCATTCCAACACATGAATATGCTGTGATCTAAACCATTCCATTGTAGATCTGGTTGTATGTTTAGGGTTGTTGTCTTGCTGGAAGGTGGACCTCCGCCCCAGTCTCAAGTCTTATTTAGACTAACAGGTTTTCTTCTAAGATTGCCCTGTATTTGGCTCCATCTTCCCATCAACTCTGACCAGCTTCCCTGTCCCTGCTGAAGAAAAGCATCCCCACATCATGATGCTGCCACCACCATGTTTCACAATGGGGATGGTGTGTTCATGGTGATGTGCAGTGTCTTCCGCCACACATAGTGTTTTGCTTTTAGGCCAAAAAGTTAAATTTGGTCTCATCTGAGCAGAGCACCTTCTTCCACATGTTTATTGTGTCCCCCAACATGGCTTCTCACAAACTGCAAATGGGACTTCTTATGGTTTTCTTTCAACAGTGACTTTCTTCTTGCCACTCTTCCATAAAGGCCAGATTTGTGGAGTACACGACTAATGGTTTTCCTGTGGACAGATTCTCCCACCTGAGCTGTGGATCTCTGCAGCTCCTCCAGAGTTACCATGGGCGTCTTGGTGGCTTCTCTGATGAATGCTCTCCTTGCCCGGCTTGTCAGTTTAGGGTGGTGATGGCGAACCTTGGCACCCCAGATGTTTTGGAACTACATTTCCCAAGATGCTCACCTACACAGTGCATGAGCATCATGGGAAATGTAGTTCCAAAACATCTGGGGTGCCAAGGTTCGCCATCACTGGTTTAGGTGGACGGCCATGTCTTCGTACAATTGCAGTTGTGCCATACTCTTTCCATTTTCGGATGATGGATTGAACAGTGCTCCGTGAGATGTTCAAAGCTTGGGATATTTTTTTATAACCTAACCCTGCTTTAAACTTCTCCACAACTTTATCCCTGACCTGTCTGGTGTGTTCTTTAGACTTTATAATGCTGTCTGTTTACGAAGGTTCTCTAAAAAACCTCTGAGGGCTTCGCAGAACAGCTGTATTTATACTGAGATTAAATAACCCACAGGTGGACTCCATTTACTTTTAGTTAGGAGTATCAGAGTAAAGGGGGCTGAATACAAATGCACGCCACACTTTTCACATGCTTATTTGTAAAAAAAATTGAAAACCATTTATCATTTCCTTCTACTTCACAATTATGTGTCACTTTGTGTTGGTCTATCACATACAATCCCAATAAAATACATTTATATTTTTGTTTGTAACATGACAAAATGTGGAAAATGTCAAGGGGTATGAATACTTTTTCAAGGCACTGTGTTTCTTTTACAGGTTGCATTAAAAAAAAATGCAAAGGCTGTACATTTCATTAAGCATGCAATATACAGATTGCATTATATACACATGAACCAATTTAGCTTTTTACGGGGAGATCTACTGTAAAGTTTATTCAGCTTTTTTTTGTTGCCCTCCCTGGTTCCTCCCTCTCCTCTCAACATGCTAATGACATTTTTAACAAAAATCTTTCAACTTCCATTACATGTGTTTTTTAGAACCCAATGAATTAAAGGAACAAGGACAGTCAGGCTCCATTCACATCAATGTGTTTTTTCATGCCTTTTGCAGAAACGCAGGATATTTTTTTAACATGGGTTCCTATGGTACAAGTTCACATCAATGCATGTTTGTGCCTGTGTTTTTGGAAAGGGTCAGGGACTTTTTTAAACCCAAAACTGTGCTTTTTCTGTGCGTTTTTGGTTCAATAGACTTCAATGGAAAAGCTGCAGAAAAGCATGAATTGCGTTTTAACCTCCATTTTGCCACGATTTGCTTTTTGCATTTTTTAATTTGGCCAACAAATTTGCCAAAAAAAGAGAAAAAAAAAAAGAAGCATAAAAAAGCAAAAAGCACTGCAGAATCGCTCAAAAGCAAATTGCATAAGTGTGAATGGAGCCTCAGGCTGGGGAGGAAAGGGCTAGAATAATGTTGGACATCCTTCAGCCAGGACATGAGACAGGCTCTATCTGACTGGCTGAAGCTTCTAAAGCACACTTTGAGAAGCTCACAGTGTGCAGTGAAATCAGAGTAAGCAATTTCAGTATAGGAGAGGAGCCTGTACAACTTTGCAAGACTGAAGGGAAGGCTGAAGGTCAGCTTTAACCGCTTGCCGACCAGCCGCCGCAGTTGTACTGCGGCAACATGGCTCGGCTGCACGAATCGCTGTTATCTTATGTTGCTTCCTTTTTTGGCCACTAGGGGTGCACGCTCGCCCACGGAGCCGATGCGAGTGCCCGGCGGTCGCGATCACCGCCAGGCTCCCGCGATCGCTTGGGGCACGCCGAGAACCGGGATCTGTGTGTGTAAACACACAGTTTTCGGTTCTCTGAGGGGAGAAAAGACAGATCGTCTGTTCATACAGAGTGTGAACAGCGATCTGTCATCTCCCCTACACAGTCCCCTCCCCCCTTCAGTTAGAACTCACACGAGGGAACACAATTAACCCCTTGATCGCCCCCTAGTGTTAATACCTTCCCTGCCAGTGACATTTTTACAGTAATCAATGCATTTTTCTAGTACTGATCACTGTATAAATGCCAGTGGTCCCAAAAATTTGTCAAAATGGTCCGACGTGTCCGCCATAATGTCTTAGTCCTGATAAAAATCACAGATAGCCGCCATTACTAGTAAAAAAAAAAAATTAGTAATAAAAATATTAAAAAATCATTTTTTTAAATGATTTTATTATTATTTTTTTAATTAATTTTTTATTATTTTTTATATATTTATTTTTTATTATTAAAAAAATTAATAATAAAAATGCCATAAAACTATCCCATAGTTTGTAGACGCTATAACTTTTGCGCAAACCAATCAATATACGCTTATTGCGATTTTTTTTTTTACCAAAAATATGTAGAAGAATACATATCGGCCTAAACTGAGGAAAAAAATTTTATTTTTATATATTTTTGGGGATATGTATTATAGAAAAAAGTAAAAAATAATGCGCTTTTTTTCAAAATTGTGGCTCTTTTTTTGTTTATAGCGCAAAAAATAAAACCGCAGAGGTGATCAAATACCTCCAAAAGAAAGCTCTATTTGTGGGAAAAAAAGGACGTCAATTTTGTTTGGGTGCAACGTCGCACAACCGCGCAATTGTCAGTTAAAACGACGCAGTGCCGAATTGCAAAAAGTGCTCTGGTCAGGAAGGGGGTAAAATCTTCCGGGGCTGAATCGGTTAAACTTATGCTTGCCTCCCCCACCCCTTCTCCATATAACTCCACGACATTTGTAATGGTGGAAAAAAGTGACAGGAGATTGCCAAGACGGCATGACAACCCTGTTCAGCCCTACTTATGCTGCCCCACATCGTATGCCGAACAGAGTGTCTAGTGCCGCGTACACACGGTCGGACTTTCCGGCATACTTGGTCCGGCGGACCAGAGTGTGCCGGACAATCCGCCCGTGTGTGGGCGGCGGCGGACTTTTCCGGCGGACTTCTTCCCAAAAGCCCGCCGGACCTAGATTTCAAACATGTTTGAAATCTTTCCGTCGGACTCAGTTTCGGGCGGAAAGTCCGCTCGTGTGTGTGCTGGTCCGACGGAAAGCCCGCTCGTGTGTAGGCTGGTCCGACAGACCAAATACGACACGAGGGGATGGTATTGCATCTCGCGCTCGCTGCAATAGGAAAAACAAATCTTCCTATTGCGGCGAGCGCGGGGCATACCAGGCCCTTAGGTCTGGTATGGATTATAAAGGGGAACCCCGCTACGCCGAAAAAACGGCGTGGGGTCCCCCTAAAATCCATACCAGACCCCGATCCGAGCACGCAGCCTGGCCGGTCAGGAAAGGGGGTGGGGACGAGCGAGCGCCCCCCCCCTCCTGAACCGTACCAGGCCGCATGCCCTCAACATGGGGGGTGGGTGCTTTGGGGGAGGGGGGCGCCCTGCGCCCCCCCCCCCCCCAAAGCACCTTGTCCCCATGTTGATGAGGACAAGGGCCTCTTCCCGACAACCCTGGCCGTTGGTTGTCGGGGTCTGCGGGCGGGGGCTTATCGGAATCTGGGAGCCCCCTTTAATAAGGGGGCCCCCAGATCCCGGCCCCCCACCCTATGTAAATGAGTATGGGGTACATGGTACCCCTACCCATTTACCTAGGAAAAAAGTGTAAGTAATAAAACACACTACACAGGTTTTTAAAATATTTTATTAAACAGCTCCGGGGGGGGATCTTCCTCCGGCTTCGGGGGTCTTCTTCCGGCTTCGGGGGTCCCTCCGCTTCATCTTCTCCCGGCGTCCGGTTGGTTCTTCTCCGCTCTCCGGCCTCTTCTCCCGGTGTCGCAGGTCTTCGGCCGGCCCCTCCGCTCTCTTCATGTAGCTCTATTGCGAGCGGAGGTCCGGACTTCTGGGCTTCTTGGCTTCTTGGCTTCTTGGCTTCTCTTCTCTTCTCTTCCCCCAGATGTTGACACGACGCTCTCTCCGGCTGGACTGGTCTCTGAGGGCTGCGTTGTGACTTATATAGGCGGAGACCCCGCCCCCATATGATGTCACAGTCCCTGGGCATGCTGGGACTGTGACGTTTTAGGGGCGTGGTCGACCACGCCCCCTAAAACGTCACAGTCCCAGCATGCCCAGGGACTGTGACATCATATGGGGGCGGGGTCTCCGCCTATATAAGTCACAACGCAGCCCTCAGAGACCAGTCCAGCCGGAGAGAGCGTCGTGTCAACATCTGGGGGAAGAGAAGAGAAGAGAAGCCAAGAAGCCAAGAAGCCAAGAAGCCCAGAAGTCCGGACCTCCGCTCGCAATAGAGCTACATGAAGAGAGCGGAGGGGCCGGCCGAAGACCTGCGACACCGGGAGAAGAGGCCGGAGAGCGGAGAAGAACCAACCGGACGCCGGGAGAAGATGAAGCGGAGGGACCCCCGAAGCCGGAAGAAGACCCCCGAAGCCGGAGGAAGATCCCCCCCCGGAGCTGTTTAATAAAATATTTTAAAAACCTGTGTAGTGTGTTTTATTACTTACACTTTTTTCCTAGGTAAATGGGTAGGGGTACCATGTACCCCATACTCATTTACATAGGGTGGGGGGCCGGGATCTGGGGGCCCCCTTATTAAAGGGGGCTCCCAGATTCCGATAAGCCCCCGCCCGCAGACCCCGACAACCAACGGCCAGGGTTGTCGGGAAGAGGCCCTTGTCCTCATCAACATGGGGACAAGGTGCTTTGGGGGGGGGGGGGCGCAGGGCGCCCCCCTCCCCCAAAGCACCCACCCCCCATGTTGAGGGCATGCGGCCTGGTACGGTTCAGGAGGGGGGGGGCGCTCGCTCGTCCCCACCCCCTTTCCTGACCGGCCAGGCTGCGTGCTCGGATCGGGGTCTGGTATGGATTTTAGGGGGACCCCACGCCGTTTTTTCGGCGTAGCGGGGTTCCCCTTTATAATCCATACCAGACCTAAGGGCCTGGTATGCCCCGCGACGGGGCTCGCAAGGTGTCAATCTAGCCGATAAAAGCGGCAAGATTGACATCCTTTTCTAGTCCCGTCGCACCTGAGTCACGTTCAAAATGAACGGACTTGTCCGTGTGTGGGCAAGTCCATTCATTCTGAAAGTCCGCCGGAACTCCGGCGAAAGTCCGTCGGAAAGACGGGCGGACTTAGCCCGCCGGAAAATCCCGGCGTGTGTGGGCAAGTCCGTTCGTTTTAAAGTCCGGCGCACCTGGCGGACAAAGTCCGTCGGAAAGTGTGCCGGACCAAGTAGGATAGAAAGTCCGCTCGTGTGTACGCGGCATAGGAAGTGACAATATGTTTTATCAATGAGATCAGCACTGTGCACTTTTGTTCTGTTAAACACTGTGAGTTCATACTTCTCTTGTTATTATGTGACTGTGCTGGGATTAATGAGCACTGAGGTGCTGAATAGTATTTGGATTGCATAATATCTGAGTTGGTGGATAATTATCAAAAGAACTTGTACAGTGAGGTGCTTGATAAAAGCGGTATTGTGCAATATCTATGTACACTCACCTCTGATATCCATTCTCTGGACTGCTAATACATTTCTTGTTGCAGGTTTATCATTCAGCTGGTTTGAAGGGTCAATAAAAGAATATGGATGTTGATGAAACATGGTAAATTGGTAAAAGTATGCCTCTTTGTTCAACCTCACAAATGTAAGGGGTGGTCTGAAGAGCTGCACCCTCGCCTTGCCAGATATTATAGCAAAGAAATCAGATAATGCACAGGGGTTAGCAAAGTGGCTTTGCAGAACTGGGGATTAAAATAAGTATATTAATACTGAAGGGACGTGTTCCCTAAGCTCTGCTTTATGTCTTTTATATTAAGCTATTTTTTATTATTATTCAGAATATCTCCTATTCAGATTGTGGCACTGGGGTTCTCTCTATTATACTATCTACCAGACTCTGTTGAGTAGGCTCCAGGATGCTGTGTTAGAGGCACATAATGGGTTAACCGTGCTTGTTTGTTGACTGGCCAATCCCTAATGATTTTGTTATCAGTGCACTGAACCAAACTGTGCAACCCTCATAAAACGGTTCTTTGACTGAGCCTGTGGCTGGGGTGTTGGACTGGAGCTTGTGGCTGGGGTGCTGGGCCAGAGCCTGTGACTTGGGTGCTAGGCTGAAAACTGTAGCTCGGTTGCTGGGCTGGAGCCTGTGGTTAGGGTAAAGGGCTGGAGCCTGTGGCTGGGATGCTGGGCTGGAACCTGAGGCTGGGTTGGAACCTGAGGCTGGGGTGCTGGGCTGGAGCCTGAGGCTGGGGTGTTGGGCTGAAGCCTGAGGCTGGGGTGCTGGACTGAAGGCTGTGGCTCAGGTGCTGGGCTGGAGCTTGTTGCTGGGGTGCTGGGTTGGAGCCTGCTGCTGGGGTGCTAGGCTGGAACCTGTGCCTGGAGTGATAGGCTGGAACCTGTGGCTGGGGTAGTGGGCTGGAGCCTATGACTGGGGTGCTAGGCTGGAGCCTGTGTCTATAGTGATGGCCTGGAGCCTGTGGCTAGCGTAAAGAGCAGGAGCCTATGGCTGGGGTGATGGCCTGTAGCCTATGTCTGTAGTGATGGCCTGGAGCCTGTGGCTAGGGTATTGGGCTGGGGAATATGGCTAGGGTGCTAGGCTTGAACCTGTGTCTGTAGTGATGGCCTGGAGCATGTGGCTGGGCTAGTGGGCTGGAGCCTGTGGCTGGAGTGATGGGCTGGAGCCTGTGACTGGGGGGGGGGGCTGGGCTGGGGTAGTGGGCTGCAACCTGTGGCTGGGATGCTGGAGTGGGGCCTATGGATGGGTGGGCTCAGGTCTGGAGCCTGTGTCTGGAATAATGGGCTGGAACCTGTGGGTGGGGTAGTGGGCTGGAGTCTGTGGTTGGGGTGCTAGGCTGGAACTTGTGTCTGGAGTAATGGCCTGGAGCCTGTGGCTAGTGTAGTGGGCAGGAGCCTATGGCTGGGGTGTTGGGCTGGAGCCTGTGTCTGTAGTGGGCTGCAAGCTTTGGCTTGGGTGCTGGGCTGGAGCCTATGGCTGGAATAATGCACTGGAACCTGTGGGTGGGGTAGTGTGCTGGAGGTTGGAGTCTGTGGTTGTGGTGATAGCCTGGACCTTGTGTCTGGAGTAATGGGCTGGAGCCTGTGGTCGAGGTAGTGGGCTTGAGCCTGTAGCTGATGTGCTAGGTTAGAGCTTGTGTCTGTAGTGAGGGCCTGGAGCCTGTGGCTAGGGTAGTGGGTTGGAGCCTGTGCCTGGAATGATGAGCTGGAGCCTTTGGCTGGGGGGCTGGAGTAGGGGGCTGGAGACTGTGGCTGGGGTGCTATGCTGCAGTCAGAGATCTGTTAAAGAGTAGAAACAAGACTTTCCATTTTTATAGAAGGCTTTGTTTAGCTTGCCGTGTTCTCATGCACAGTCCCTGTGCAATATTCTCAATGCCAGCTGCTAAAGCTCTTTATCGGAACGCAAACTGCAAACTTATTTTCTAAACCTCTCCGAGAGTCCTACCAATCTGTCCCATACAGCTTTCTAAGCCCTGATGAATCTAGACTGTTCTAACCCACAAAGTGCATTGGTGTTTTATCTTCTATTACTACGATAATAAATTATTAATAAACTTAAAAGCTTCCGAACTTTGCAACCATTGGCATGACGCTCTGATTGCTTTTCTAACTCCGGGACATGAAGCAGCTGTGCAGTTCGTGGCAGTAAGTTGTGTATTGTACAGAATAAAGGAGAAAAGCTAATATCTTTCTCAAGCAAAATAGAGAAACTTTAAAGGATTTATTAGTGAAATTAAATAAAGAGTTTAACTGTACAGACTTACATTTACAACAGCTTCTTTGGTCTGTGCCATATCAGAGATGACTCCATCGGTGATGATCAGAAGGACATAATACTGGGAACCGTCCGTAACCTCACCGGCGGCACTAAAGGGGCAAGAAAAAAAATTTAGAACCACAAAAATTTACTAAACCTTCAACGTCAGGTCAAATGACAGCAATCCACTTACCTGGCAACCTGATTAATAACTGGTGCAAAGTTGGTTGGCCCGTATAGCTGAACCGTTCGAAGACTTTTAAAGTAGGCCTCCAGCACACCCTGTATACCAACGCAGTTTGGATTATCCATGTCTCCATTCTAAAAAACAGATAAAGAGGTATAAAAAGACACAAAGAAAGACTTGCAAGAATTACCTTGAGGGAGCTGCATTTTATTTACGTACATCCACCACGTTGGCCTGATTTGTAAATGGCCAGATTAAAAGTTGCATCTAGTCTCTTAACACCATTCCTGGCCTGGTGTTATTGTGGGTACCGGAACGGAACACTGGTTGAGAAATAAGGGTCATGTTGCATTTGTTGACTTATCACAACTTTGTCTGGGGACTAGGCCTCGGTGAGGTGGGGCGAAATGTGTCAGAGGGCACAGTTAGTGGAGAAGCACTGGCTAAGGCCACATAACACACTGTACATGGGTCGGGTGGAAGAGCAGCATTCCAGATGCCCATTATTGTTTGTCTGGGGACACTTGCTTGCAGACAGCACCCACACGTTCCTCCTGTTCTAGCACCCACTGCTTGGACTGAGCTTGGGCGGAACTGTATTTATATTTTAAGGGACTATGTTTTTTATTTCATTTTAATGATAGGCCCAATTTAATATAGATATACAATTTCTTTCAATGCTTTATTAAATAAAGTGAAGATATGAAGCTATGTTATTAAAGGAAACCTGTCAAGTGAGAGGGACATAGAAGATGTCACAGCAAGCCTTCCTGTAAAAATATTTGTTACCTGGCTGCGAAGCCTGACACTGATCAAGTATTTAGCTGAGGACTTCCAACTTTTCTTTGACTTATCTACTTACTTGTTGAAGGCCAGTGACTCAAAATAAACTGATGGTCGTTGGTAAGCATAGTGGTCAGTTAACTATTGTTTTCCTAATGGGGTCACCATGGCACCCCATGTATTTCAGGAACTCTCTGTATGGCACCCCCTGTATCTCAAGCTCCCTCCGTTTACCACCCCCTGTATTTCTGGCACCCCCTATATTTCTGAAACCCCCTATATTTCAGGATAACCCTGTATTGCACTAACTGTATTTTTGAGCCCCTGGAATAGCATCCGTTGTACTTCAGGCACCCTCAGTATTTAGGGCAACCCCTGTAATGGCTTTTCCTGTACTTCAGGCAACCCCCTTATTTCAAGCACACCCTGTATTTCTTGCACCCCCTGTATTTCAGGCAACCCCTGTATGGCACCCCCTGTATTTCTGGCACCTCCCGTATTTCAGGCAACATCTGTATTGCACCACCTGTATTTTTGGCACCACTGTATGGCACCCCCTGTATGTCAGGCACGCCCAATTCACCCCGTGTATTTCAGGCAACCTCTGTATTGCACCACCTGTAATTTTGGCACCACCAGTATGGCAGCCCTTGTATTTCAGGCACCCAGTGAATGGCACCCTCTGTATTTCTGGCACCTCCTGTATGGGACTCAATGTATTTCTGGCACCCCCTGTATGGCACCCCTGTATTTATGGAAGCCCCTGTATTTGAGACACCCCCTATACTTCAGGCAGCCCCTGTATGGCACCTCTGAGTTTTATGACAGGTTTGCTTTAAAGAACATACTGACCAGATTGATAATATCTGTTGCATGTTAAATGGCAGACTAATGATGTGCTGTAATATTTAGCAAATATTTCCGTCTTTATCTGTTTGGAATGGTTCATAAAATCAAGGGTGAGGAATTTTGATTGGCCACTGGGTTAATTATTTTTCTTAATTTGCCTTATTACAGTAGGTAAGCCTCCGAATTCTCCAAGGGAAAATCTGTCGGTCCCCTAGCCTGTGCATGTGAAGTCGGCGGCATTGGAGTATTTTCGAGTCCCGTTAACTCTAGACTGAGGAAAATATGTCAGAAGACATTTACGCACCAGCGGGAACTCATGGGAAATCTTGCCATCTGGTGGGATCTTGGCACCGAACCCATATGCTGGGAATAGTTTGTCACTGTCATAGTCCTGGATAATCTCTCCGACAGCTTTCAGTGCCATGCCATATGCGTTTAGCTGGTATGGGTTCATGTAGTGGAGAGAGGTGGGCTGTGAGGGGTTACCTGGGGAGAAGAGAGAAGTAGAGCAGTTAGTGTACGCAAAAGAGCAGAATTTAGTCCAGTTACAGAGGCAGCCAAGATATGAGAAGTCCCTAAAGAATAAAAGTCAGTATTTTAAATCTTAAACCCAGGCAATCCGCTAAAGACACAGATGAAACATATATATATATATATATATATATATATATATATATATATATATATATATATGTTGTTTTATTTGCAAAACAGTTTGCAATTCTGTCCATCCAGTCCTGAGATTTACACAGCTTTGCCAGACACAGCCAGCCTTGAGAACTGACTTCTCTACTGCAATTAAGTAAGACAGCTACCTTTCCCTCCTTGTTTTTTAGTTTTTTAATGCCCCTCCTCAAGCCTGTGGGACAGTAAAGGAGAAGTAGCATACTGATGCCCTTATCATTCTTTCACTCTGCTCTTTCCTCCTATCAGCATTCGCCTAGTTAGTACAAAGTACAGTGAATTAGCTCAATGTATTGCTTCTTCCTCTGCCAGTCATATCGGGTACTTACAGTAATTGTTGTAAAAAATACACCTAAGGCCCCTTGCACACCAGCGGACTGATCGGGTCTACCTGTCCGTTTTTCAGACAGACCTGATAGGACCATCCCTTGTTCTCTATGAGGCAGTGGATGTCAGCGGATTCCAGCTGCTGTCTTAGGACCTGGATCATCTGCTGGTGGCACTGTGTCTCCCAGTGGGGAAGTTTGTAGTTCCAGTGTCCACCAGGGGGTGTCTCCCAGCAGCCAGCAGATCCCAGTAATCAGTTCCATCTGGTACTGGCTGCTGGGAGGGTATTTAGTCCCTCTTCTGCTGTTACACCTTGCTCCAGTGTTCTGATTTGCTGCCAGATACTGCTAGCTGTGTATACTGTGTTGACCATGCTCCTGCCTTGTACTCATACCCTGAACCCTGCTGCCTTTTTCCTATTTCCCCTTGTTCCTGATATCAGTTTTGGTTTCCCCTTCCTATATGTTCCCTGCACCTCCAGTTTTATCTCACTTTCCTGTGTTCCCCTTTTGTATATATTGTATATAGTTAGTTTGATAGTTAGCGCCGGTTCACATTAGAAGCGGCACGACTTGCAGGTCGCCTCACCGAGGCGACCTGCACACGACTGCCGCGGCGACTTGCAAGACGACTTCTGTATAGAAGTCTATGCAAGTCACCCCCAAAGTAGTACAGGAACCTTTCTTCTAAGTCGGAGCGACTTGCGTCGCTCCGATTAGAACGGTTCCATTGTACAGAACGGGAGGCGACTTGTCAGGCGGCTAGGTCGCCTGACAAGTCGCCCCCGTGTGAACCGGCTCTAAGGATTTGTTATTTTGTTAGGGCAATTAGGTATTGTGTCACTGGGTTTTTGGTTTTCTTATTTCTTTATCTTTAGGCTCGGTTCACACTGGGACGACTTGGGATCCGACTTGTCGCCCCTCAAGTCGCCCCAAGTCGCCCCAGAAAGAGATTCACATGACAGTGAATGGGAGCGTCTTAATAGACACTACTGAAGTCGCTCCGACTTCAGAGCGTACTCCCTGTACTACTTGGATCCGACTTGGTAGGCGACCTGTACCATAGAAATCAATGGAAGTCGCCTCCAAGTCGGATCTCTCTCTAAAGTCAAGCGACTTTGCAGGCAAAAAATTTCGTTTGCCCAGGCAAACCCCTCCCTCCCAGAGAGCTGATTGTCCTGTGATTGGCCACAGCCGAAGTCGCCTGTCCTGGAGGCGACTTGAAGTCGCGTTGTAATTTGCTGAAGTTGCGCTGAAGTCGCGTTGAAGCCGCGTTGAAGTCGCCGTGCAAAGTCGCGCTGAAGTCGTGTTGCCCCTGTGTGAATCGAGCCTTACTGGTGTTTGAATGTCTGTTGTTTTACTATTAATAAATTCACTTTACTAATATATATATATATATATATATATATATATATATACACACACACACAAAGTAAAACCTTGGTTTTAGAGTAACTTGGTTTGAGAGTGTTTTGCAAGACAAGCAAAATGTTTTAATACATTTTGCCTTGATATACAAGCGATGTCTTGATATAAGAGTAGCGTCATGTCACAGCTGAGTATAAAAAAGAAGAGAGGAGCCTCTAAGTGTAGCAATATGGTTACATTTAATTTAGGTACAACATTTAGCAACTTATTGCTACACTTAGAGGTGCCTCTCTTCTCTTTTATACCCTGTAAAAAAAATGCTTTGGATTACAAGCATGTTTCTAGAACGAATTATGCTTGCAAACCAAGGTTTTACTATATATATATATATATATATATATATATATATATATACCCACCCAGAGTTCAGCATTAAACACAAAAGGTTGCAAATAGTTAACAGTTTGTGATCTGATGATATGCAGACACACAGCAGGTTTCCCAGCTGTGCACGCCTAGAGAAGTTTGCAAACCACTGAGCCTGGTTACCGACAGCTGAGCAACTGTCAGTACTTAGCAAATCCACCCCGTCACAGGAGCCGCAAATGCTAAATGACATCAGTGTTCAGAAAGGACAATAGAACAGGGTTAAATATGGAGCTTTGCTTTAAAAACCACAACCCACACAACATAAAAATCCAATTCAACAAATTTCTAATGTAAACTAGCAAATAATGCCACAGCGCAGAGGTCAGACTTAGCTAGTTAGAGTTATGAGAGTGTACATACCTGAACCAAAGTGTGCTTTCATATAATTTCACTAAATGGGAAGTACTGCATATTTTCAGCAAGGGCACATTCTATTATTATTTTATATATCTTTTACATTTTTACAAGCTGGAACTTCCATATTTTTGATATTGTGTTATATAAAACAACAGGTAGATTGGCCACTAGAGGGAGCTTTCCCTGGCTGCTTGTATTAACTCTAATATTGTCCCTTAAAGCTGAACTTTAGGCAAAATTTTTTCCCCATGCACCCATGCAGTGGGGCTGTTCCCACTCTGCACTGGTTAACTGCTCCTTTGTGTCTAGTGGAGAGGAGAGTGGAGAAATACTTACCTAATCTTCTGATCCTCCAGGACAAGACCGGTCCCTGCGGCTCCTTCTCCAACCCCCCCCCCCCCCCGGTGGTTTAGGGATCTTGTGCGGTGGACTGTTCCTGACGTCATCATGCCCATTGCCCTGATCTGGAGCAGAGGATCGAGTATACAGCTTTCTGGTCGCCCCTTGACAAAACGAGCAGTTAACCCATGCAGGGCGGGCACAGCTTTTCAGCTTTTAGCGATGTCACTCTTTGAACGACAATTGCGCGGTCATACAACACTGTACCCAAATTTATAATTTTTTTTTCCACAAATAGATCTTTCTTTTAGTGGTATTTGATCACCTCTGGGTTTTTTGTTTTTTGTTAAACCATTTTTAAAAGACCGATTTAAAAAAACAAACAAAAAAAAAAGTTTTATATTTTGTTAATAAATTTTGCAAACAGGTAGTTTTTCTCCTTCATTGATGTACTCTGATGAGGCTACACTGATGGGCACTGAAAGTCTGCACTGATGGGCACCGATAGGCTGCACTGGTGGGCACTGATAAGGCGGCACTGATGGGCACTAATAGGCGGCACTGGTGGGAACTGATGAGGTGGCACTGGTGGGCACTGATAGGTGGCATTGGTGGGCACTGATGGGTGGCACTGATGGGCGGCACTGAAGGCCATTGATAGGTGGCACTGAAGGGCACTAATAGGTAGCACTGATAGCTGGCACTGATAGCTGGCACTGATGGGTGGCAGTGATGGGCACTGATGAATGGCAGTGATGGGCACTGATCAGCACTGGTAGGTGACACTGATAGGCAGCACTGCTAGGTGGCACTGACGAGGCACTGATTGGCACCACTGGTGGGCATTGATAGGTGGCACTTGTGGGCACTGATAGGTAGGCCTGATTGCTGGCACTTACGACTGTGGGCTCTGATTGGGGGCACTGTGGGCACTGATTTGTGGCACTGGCAGGTGGCACCGGGAGGCAGTACTTGTGGGCACATATGAGGCAGCTTCGCCTCTTCCTCTTCGGGACCGATGTCCTGTCAAACAGAAGCCGGCAATCAGCTTTTCTTCTTCTCACACTGTCAACGTGCGAAGACAAAAAAAAAAAAACGATTACCGATCCTCTGTGTACATCATGTGATCAGCTGTCGTTGGCTGAAAGCTGATCATGTGGTAAGGGGCCGGGATCGGCCCCTTACTTGGATCTGTGATCACCCGAGTCTTTCTGACTCGGGTGATCACAGTGCGCGCTGCGCGCCCCCTTCATGGGGGCGTGGCCAGCTTTGAAAGGAGAGGACGTCAATAGAATAGAATAGTACTCCCGGCAAAGCAGATCCGCGCTGTAGCCGTCATTCGGCTATAGAACGAAACTGAACAAGTTAGTAAGGCTTACCTGTAGGTACAGTAAAGATCTCCTATGTGTGCACAGTTTAGGGGATATTTACTTCAGTAGCAGCCGGTGACGTCATCAACATCACGGCTTGGCTATTCAAATGGTTGAAGCTCATAACCCCATAAGAAAGACCCGGTAAAGATGGAAACCCTGCCAGCGATGACAGAGCGCCGCTGGAGGGCTGAGTTTTAACCACTTCCCGTCCAACTACGTCATATGACGTCAGAGACTTTGAGTGGGGATATCTAGATGATGGGTGCAGCTACAGATCTCATTCAGATATCTTCTTTTCCTCTGGCGATTCCCTGCACTGTAAAAACAATAAGGCTACTTTCACACTGAGGCGTTGCAAAACCGCGGTAAAAGCGATAAGCGTTATGACCGCATTTTTGCCGCGTTTTTAATCGCGTTTTTATAGCGTTTTTTTAAGCGTTAGCGTCAGCAAACCTGACCATGTGACCATGCGGTCATGTGATCTTCCCCACAGTTTCTGGGCGGTTTTAAAGCGGTATTACTGCGGTTTTACAGCGTTTCCCATTCATTTCAATTGGGATAGACGTTTTTACAGCGCTATTTTATGCGCCCCAAGGATGCTACAAAAAAGCTGTTTGCAGGATTTTTTCCAACGCACAGCCAGCACAACGCCTCAGTGTGAAAGGTTACACTGAGATATATGGGGGGCGTTTTTCATGCAGTATTTAGGCGGTAATTTTAGCGCTAAAACGCCTGAAAAACGTCTCAGTGTGAAAGGGGCCGTGGCTGTTCAGCCACTTGATTGTTTTTATAGGCGGCGAGATGGGACATTTCCCACCCTCATGACGCCCTCTGATGCCTCTACCGACTCGCCCGTGTGATCGGTGAGCCGGAGTATGAATCGGCTGACGGCGGCTGTTTACCATAGAGCTGATGATCCCTATGACCTTCGGAGGCTGGGCGTGATGTTATGATGTCACCCGAGATTGTGTTTTTTTGTTTTTTTTTAGGCTTTCCAGCCTAGAGGCGAGATCTGGGGACTTATAGACTCCAGCTCTCGCTGTAAAGAGGACCTGTCATTCCCTATACCTATTACAAGGGATGTTTACATAGGAATAAAAGTGATTAAAAAAATGTAAAGGGAAAGTGTCAAAATATAAAAATAAACATAAAATGAACAATAATAAAAAAATATTAAAATTGCCCCTGTCCCCGTGTGCTCACTCGCAGAAGTGAACGCATACGTACATCGTGCCCGCATATGTAAACTGAATTCAAACCACACATGTGAGGTATCGTCGCGAACATTAGAGCAAGAGAAATAATTCTAGCCCAAGACCTCCTCCGTAACTCTAAACTGGTAACCTGTAAAAAAAAAAAACGAAAAGCGTGCCTATGAAGATTTTTAAGTACCGAAGTTTGGCACCATTCCACGAGTGTGCGCAATTTTAAAATGTGACATGTTAGGTATCTATTTACTCGGCGTAACATCATCCTTCACATTATGCTAAAAAATTCTGCTAACGTTTTTTTTTTCAATTTATGAAGCAGTTTTTTCCCAAAAATTGAAAAATTGCTGCACGAATGCTGTGTGACATAAAACGTTGCAATGACCACCATTTTATTTCCTAGGGTCTCTGCTAAAAAAACATACGATAATGTTTGGGGGTTCTGAGTAATTGTCTAGCAAAACAATTATACATTTTTCGTGTAGGATAGAAGTGTCAGAATTGGCCTGGGTGGCAAGTGGTTAAGGTAAGTCTGTCATATGAGGTGCATACTAGCACATTATGATATTATCCTGCAGGGGCCCAACTTTTATTTTACGTTTATTACCGCTTTAACTTCAGTAGAGACCAATCAGGTCTCCTGCCTTGTGCTGTGTGCACAGCCTATTGCATTAGGGTGTGCACCCCAAAACTCAAACACACATTCCTTTCTCTGCAGCTTCAGCTGCACTGGACGGTGAATGAATAGGAAATGCTCTGTGCTGAGCAGCTTCCTGTTCATTAACGAACTGAAGCATAGTAAACTCATTTTACTATGCTTCAGTTATGAGTGGACACAGTGAGTGAGTGTATTAATTTAGAAAAGGAAGATGCCAACATGGGGGGGGGAGCCCTGGCATTAGGGGGAGTCGGCACTGCACAGAGTGATTAGGGTGTGCCCAGGCACACCTGGCACCCCCCCCTGCGCACATCCATGGCAGTATGGCAGAGCTGTGTAAAATCTCAGGATTGGCTGGACAAGAATACATATCCATTAGATGTAAAAGAAACCTATAGCTGTTTGTTCAGCTTTAAGGCCTGGGAACGATAAACATTCACCCTTTACAGCATTGCCGCATCTACAAATAAACTCCGCTGCTTCGCGGAAGAGAGTGAATCTCGCAGCCTCATTAAGCGCCGAGCAGAACAGGCAACATCTGTGCATCCTGATAGTGAACTTAACCTCTATGGGCAACCTGCATCTTCGTGTTATCATAGCAACCCCCCCCAAACCCCCTCCCTTCGCTCAGATCCTTGTTGCTTTCACGGCCATGAGACTCCTACAATTAATTGGAATAATGGGAGAAAGTTGCAGGGAGGTAAGAGAGAGATAGAGATAGAAAAAAAAAATCCTTCATCACACTCACCGTTCGAAGCTGTGAAATCAATGGCAACTGTGAAGTTTAATTGCGTCCTAGAAGAAAAAAAAAAAAAGAAACAAGTAAAAGTAATTGCGGATTCTTCTCCCACCTCGTGTACTATCTGTGATGTGATGGCTGGATAATTTGCCAGGTTCTCCCCTGCTACTCCCTGAATGTAATTTCAATGATAGATAGAAGTATGGGACTCCTCCATAGTGTATTAAATGAACTTCAGCTGGCAGAGCCTCACTGAACAGATTGCTGCCGCTGCTCTTCGCTGTATAGCGTAACGGTAGCCACGGCGGGATTACAAGACTTAACATGATTCATGCTCCCGCTTACAGAGTTATTTAGTTAACAAGTTTAAAAAAAAAAAAAAGAGACACATGTCCCTCAAGTCCATCCCTTCACAACCCCAGCAGTCTTGATCCTGAGCAGTGGTCTTCAAACTATGGCCCACAGGCTGGATATGGCCCTTTGCTTGCCTTTATCTAGTCCCATTGGGCACTATTCCTCCCACTGATATGAAGCACTATTCCTCCCACTGACACTAACAATAAGACACCATTCTTTTTGCAGACACCAAAAGTGAGGCATTATTCTTCCCACTGACACCAACAATGGGGCGCTATTTCTCCCACTGACATCAATCATGTGGCACTACTCCCAATGATAGCAACAATGGCACACCATTCCTCCCACTGACATTAATGATGGGATGCTATTCCTCCCTCTGATACCAATAAAGCGTGATTCCTCCCACTGATACCAAAGATGGGTCACTATTCCTCCTACTAATACCAGTGATAGGGCACTATTCCTCCCACAATTACAATGACGGGACAATATTCCTCCCAGTGATACCAGCAATGGGGCACTATTCCTTCCACTAATGCTAATATTAGGGCACTATTCCTCCCACTAATACCAATAAAAGGGCACTATTCCTTCCACTATTACCAATGAAAGGGCACTATTCCTGCGACTAATACCAATGATGGGGCACTATTTCTCTCACTATTAATAATGACGGGGCACTTTTCCTCCTACTAATATCATTGATGTATCCCCTGAAGAAGTCACGTGATCGGTGACGTCACGCGTAGGGACGGAATAGGCTTGTTTTTGGTTTACCTTCCTTGCTGAATACATTGCGAGCTCGCTGCTCGTAGGATATCATGCTGTATGAAAATAACTGCTAATGTGAGTACTCTGTATATTGCATATGTGAATAAAGTGACCCTAAAGAAACATACTTCACTATCTGGGTACCTTGTCCTATATTTTACATACACTGGAGACATGATGTGGAGGAGGAGCTAGGAGCCGCACTGTCCTAGGACCCCAGTTAGGACCACTACTAGACATATCCCAGCCCCCAATAAGATCCTGTAGAGTCAGCAAGTCCGGACGCAGAGACGCAGGAAAGACCCAAGACTCCGGGAGTTAACAACTTATATGCGGTTGACCTAGCACGGCTAGGTAAGGGGCCATTACCTACACTAGTGCATGCTGCATGAAGAGGACATAGAGTGTCTGATCTGCATAGCAACACCCCACTGTCATTCGATTATTGTGTTTGAGCACTGGTTTTGAACACCATTCATTCATTTTTTTTGGACACTTGAATTACTAATTTACTTTTGACACTAACAAATAGAGTGGGTTTAACTACTCACGTTAACCATCCACACAATACTTGCACTGTCGCACTGGTCGCAACACGAGGATCAGGCGACCATATCTCCTTTCTTGTTTGTTTCACTTGATGTTTGTTTGTTTCACTTGATATATGATTTGTTTATTGTATTGCCCCATTTTTTGCACTTTAGTATATGTACAAGTTTGATCTTCTTATTTAAAACACAAGAGCACGAGCACTTTGGATATATTGTACTGTAATATTTTAACACATGCAGTAATTGGGTTTTTATCTATATATATATTTTTTCACTTTGTGATCAACATATGCATCAGTGTTTATATTTATAAAAGCAAAAGCAAATTTTTGTTATTTTTTTTGTTATTCAGTAGACTGCACAGCCTCCCTTGGCGTTTCTTTTCCCCATAGAGAAACCTACTCTGCTGCTGTACTCGCTCTATACAGTTTTGCTGTGAGGTTCCTGCTGGGAGCCAATGTCAATCAACACGGGATAAATCAATTTGGACTCTTATTATTTGGTCTGGCGCTCCTTCTGGTACAGGTTTTCTTTTTAATCAACACAGGAGGATTGGGCAGGATAAACTGGCTATGGAGATACAGGCATGCCATGCATTGGCACAGCCTCCTATACTTCCATCATCAGTCTGACACGCCCCCTGCACAGTGCTCCAATCAACATCTGCAATTAACGGCTGCTCCATGAACAGTGCTGTCAACTGGGCCACTGTGCAGGGGGGAGTCGGACTGATGGACACCCTGGCTCTTTGTTGAGCAGCGGTCCAACTCTCCAATGTGCTGCCAGCACTGAGAATTTTAACCCTTGCTGCAGCAAACTAATACGATAAAAAAAAAAAAAAGAAAGAAAAAACAGACAACACCAGCATAGATCTGCTTGTGTGCTTAGCATGGGGGAAAAAAGACAGAAATTAAGCAGAACTGGCAGGTTAAACGGGTATTTTAGAGCAAATATAAAAAAATTTGGTAAGGTTTACCAAAAACAACATAGAAACACAGGCACACATACAGGATTTGAATTTGTGACGTAACATATGCTTTAAAACCCAATTGAAGGTTCATTTTTTATGACTTCAATGCTGCATAAAAACAGTAATAAATGTGGGCATTTTTAAAATAGATTTTTTTAAATGTACTAGAGGTGCTGCAGCACAAACCGCTGCTCAACGGGGTATAGCAGTCAAGGACTCTATCAGTCTGACACGCCCCCTGCACAGTGCACCAATCAACAGCTTTCTGAGTAGTGCCGTCTACTGGACCACTGCGCAAGAAAAGAAGGGGGAGGGGAAGTTATCTGGCTTGCTGGAGACTTCTTAACTGTGTGTTAAATTGGTTGTAAACCTCTGACATGAAACATGAACAAAGGACATCCTTCTACACTGTGTACCTGTCTCTATTTAAAGCACAGAGTGCCATTTCTCTTTACTTCCCCATCTTCTGTTATCTGCATGAATCACTTCTGACAGCTTTTCCAACTATAGGAAATAAAATGTTGAAGGAGTAGGAGAGCTCCAGCACGCAGCCTGTGATTGACAGTCACAGCTTTGAATGTTCCTCTTATACTGAAAGGAGGGGGGTGTACCTTCCGTTGAATCAGGGCTCAGAGCTCTCTTCACTGAGCTCTGCAGTGTGAGATTTCAGATCCCTGCCCCCTGCTGTTCAGAGATGAAAGATGCTGTGTAAAATGTTTGTTTTGAAAGGCTGAAGAAAAGAGAGGGCTGCAGATCAACAGATACAACCTATGTAGGAGGATTTGTTTCATCTCTGTGTATCACCTGATGCCAGTCATTTAATTCGGTATATGTAAGGGGTTTAAACCACTTTAGGCAGCATACTGACTCTCAAGTCTGCTGCCACAACAAATACGGTAATTTGAACCCTTGCTGCAGCAAACTAGTAAAATAAAAAATGCCAATGTTCATTATTGTTAATGCAGGGTGACTACATTACAGTAATAATAAAAAAAAGGAACCTTCAATTTGGCTTTAACGAACTGCATAATGGTTTTGTAGATACTTGGTGATTTATTATGGTCAATGCTAAATAATAAAAATGCTAAAAATATTGTTGTATCTTTTTTTTTTTACACAGATAAATATTCTAATTTTTCAAATGATTTCCTCTGATTCTCATTCTTGTTCACAGAGCTCAATAGCTCAAGTTGCGATTGAGATTCTCAAGTGATGAATTAGAGGAGTGACTCCTCCCTTATCAGACAACTGCAGCTTTTTTATCATGTTTATAAAGGAGGTACAAACTTTAATTTACAGCACAAAGATGACACTTACCCTCCTTTGATGTAATCGACAAATGTATATTCAGATTCAGCCTTGAAAGACAAAAGTGTCACCTGTGAGACAGTAATTAATGAATAATTAAAAAATAGACAGTGACAGAAATATATGGTTATCATTATATATAATTAAAATATATATATCACACCGCAGGGTTAGAGATAGTCAAAGGGATGAAGCTAAGGGAAAAATAATACTGAGAGTATGATATAGGCCCCCTAACCTCAGGGAGGAGGGGGAGAAGAATCTCCTATCACAAGTTGGATTAGTAGCAAGGATGGGAAGTGTTATCATAATGGGGGATTTTATTTATCCAGATATAGACTGGGCGGAGGGAACCGCGCATTCATCTAAGGCTCGCCAGTTCCTAAATGTCTTGCAGGAGAATTTTTTGGGTCAGATGGTAGACGCACCAACTAGAAATAAAGCGTTACTGGATCTAAGATTACCTACAATACAGACCTGATCACAGATGTGGAAATACGGGGAAATTTAGGAAACAGCGATCACATGTCAATTGGCTTCAGTATAAACACACAAATAGGAAACGTAAGGGGAATACAAAGACACTGAATTTCAAAAGAGCCAACTTCCCTAAACTACGAACCTTGCTAGAAGGCATGAATTGGGATAAAATCTTAGGAACAAAGAACACGGATATGATATGGGTTTGCTTTAAGAGCATATTAAATAAGGGAATTAGCCAATGCATCCCATTGGGTAATACATTTAAAAGAGCGAACAAAAGTCCTGGATGGCTTAACTCCAATGTAAAAATGCATATAAAAGCAAAGGAGAAGGCCTTCAAAAAATACAAGGTTGAGGGATCCTCATCAGCATATAGACTTTATAAAGAATGCAACAAGAAATGTAAGGGTGCAATTAGGGCGGCTAAGATAGAACACGTAAGACACATAGCGGAGGAGAGCAAAAAAAAATCCCAAGAAATTCTTTAAGTATGTAAAGATGGGGAGATGGCGAAGGTATTGAATTTATTCTTCTCCTCAGTCTTCACGAGGGAATCGGGGGGCTACAGTAACCAAAACCGCAGTGTTTATCCTCATGACAAATTACAGGAAGCACCTCCATGGTTAACAGAGGACAGAATTAAAATTAGACTTGGGAAACTTAACATTAATAAATCACTGGGACCAGATGGCTTGCATCCAAGGGTACTTAGGGAACTCAGTCAAGTAATTGCCAGACCATTGTTCCTAATTTTTACTGACAGTATACTGACTGGAATGGTACCAGGTGATTGGAGAAAGGCCAATGTAGCATCAATATTTAAAAAGGGCCCAAAATACATCCCTGGGAATTACAGACCAGTTAGCCTAACATCAATAGTATGCAAGCTCTTGGAGGGGATGATAAGGGACTATATACAAGATTTTAATAACGGTATCATTAGCAGTAATCAGCATGGATTCATGAAGAATCGTTCTTGCCAAACCAATTTATTAACCTTCTATGAGGAGGTGAGTTGCCATCTAGATAAAGGAAGGCCTGTAGACGTGGTGTATCTGGATTTTGCAAAAGCATTTGATACAGTTACCCATAAAAATTTACTGTACAAAATAAGGTCCGTTGGCATGGACCATAGGGTGAGTACATGGATTGAAAACTGGCTACAAGGGCGAGTTCAGAGGGTGGTGATAAATGGGGAGTAGTCGGAATGGTCAGGGGTGGGTAGTGGGGTCCCCCAGGGTTCTGTGCTGGGACCAATCCTGTTTATTTTGTTCATAAATGACCCGGAGGATGGGATAAACAGTTCAATCTCTGAATTTGCGGACGATACTAAGCTAAGCAGGGCAATAACTTCTCCGCAGGATGTGGAAACCTTGCAAAAAGATCTGAACAAATTAATTGGGTGGGCAACTACATGGCAAATGAGATTCAATGTAGAAAAATTTAAAATAATGCATTTGGGTGACAAAAATATGAATGCAATCTAAACTGGGTGAGAACCTCTGGGGGAATCTGTGATGGAAAAGGACCCGGGAGTCCTAGTAGATGATAGGCCCCAGCAATGACATGCAATGCTAAGCTGCTGCTAACAAAGCAAACAGAATATTGGCATGCATTAAAAAGGGGATCAACCCCAGAGATAAAACGATAATTCTCCCGCTCTACAAGACTCTGGTCCAGCCGCACTTAGAGTATGCTGTCCAGTTCTGGGCACCAGTCCTCAGGAAGGATGTACTGGAAATGGAGCGAGCACAAAAAAGGGCAACAAAGCTAATAAAGGGTCTCGAGGATATTGGTTATGAAGAAAGGTTGTGAGCACTGAACTTATTCTCTCTGGAGAAGACACGCTTGAGAGGGGAAATGATTTCAATTTACAAATACCGTACTGGTGACCCCACAATAGGGATAAAACTTTTTCATGGAAAGGAGTTTAACAAGACTCGTGGCCACTCATTAAAATTAGAAGAAAATAGGTTTAACTTTAAACTACATAGAGGGTTCTTTACTGTAAGAGCGGCAAGGATGTGGACTTCCCTTCCACAGGCGGTGGTCTCAGCGGGGGGGCCATCGATGGTTTCAAAAAACTATTAGATAAGCACCTGAACGACCACAACATACAGGGATATATAATGTAATACTGACATATAATCACACACATAGGTTGGACTTGATGGACTTGTGTCTTTTTTCAACCTCAAATACTATGTAACTATGGATATAACAAGGGCGGGTTAGAGCATCTGTTGGGTTTTATGGCTTTAACTGTCCTTATGGCCAGCATTTACCCTCCCTTAAGGGCAGGACATGTGGTGATCACAAATCTCACAACAAAGAATACCAACAACAAAAAGGGACACATTTTTGATAGCTTGGAGAAGGGTTAGAACTTATTAGAACTTATTAAAATGTTTATATTGCTTACATCAAGAACCTTATCAGAGTACTCATCAGAGCTCCCCTTACATCAGGTTCTCTATCTGAGTCTCCCATTACATCAGGTTCCCCACCCAAGTCCCCTCCTCTACATAAGGTTCTTCATCTGAGTCCCCCATTACATCAGAGTTCCCCCTTACATTAATGTCACTATCAGAGTCCTTCCTTACATTAGAGTTCCCATTAAAGTCTCCCCTTACATCAGGGTCCCCATCAGAGTTCCCCCTTAAATTCGTGTCACTATCAGAGTCCTTCCTTACATTAGTGAAGAAATCTCATCAGCACACCAAGAATTCCTCGAAAGGGTAAAAGCTTTATTATGTGCTCACCTCCCATGATGAAGGGGGGGGGTGGCCCTCGAAACGTTGCTGTATATTTATCATGTGACCACAGAATAAAGCTTTGGACCCTTGTAAGGAATCCTTGGTGTGCTGATGATATTTTCTTCACTTCCTTACATCAGGGTTCCCATTAGAGCCTCCCCTAACATTAGGGTCCCCATTAGAGCCCCCCCTTACATTAGTGTCACTATCAAAGCCCTTCCTTACATTAGTGTCACTATCAAAGCCCTTCCTTACATTAGGGTTCCCATCTGAGTCCCCCCTTACAATAGGGTCTCCTTTAGCGTCCCCCCTTACATTAGTGTCTCTATCGGAGTCCTTCCTTACACCAGGGTTCCCATTAGAATCTCCCTTTACATCAGGGTTCCCATCAAAGCCCCCCTTACATCAGGGTCCCCATCAGATTCTCCCCTTATATCGGGTTACCCATCCGAGACCCCCATTACATCCGGGTTACCAATCAAAGTCCCTCTTTAAATCATGGTCCCCATTAGAGTCTCCCCTTACACCATAGTCCCCATCAAAGTCTCTCCTTACATCAGGGTTCCCATCAGAGTCCCCCTTACATCAGGGTCTCCATCAGATTCTCCCCTTACATCAGGGTCCCCATCAGATTCTCCCATTACATCGGGTTACCCATCAGAGTCCCCTATTACATCAGGGTTACTAATCAAAGTCCTCCCTTATATCATGGTCCCAATTAGAGTCTCCCCTTACACCATAGTTCCCATCAGAGTCTCTCCTTACATCAGGGTTCCCATCAGAGTCCCCCTTACATCAGGGTCTCCATCAGATTCTCCCCTTACATTGGGTTACCCATCAGAGTCCCCTATTACATCAAGGTTACCTATCAAAGTCCCCCCTTACATCAGGGTTCCCATCAGAGTCCCCCTTACATCAGGGTCCCCATCAGATTTTCCCCATACATCAGGGTCCCCATCAGAATCCCCCCTTTACATTATGGTCCCCTTCAGAGTTCCCCCTTACATTAGAACCCCTGCTTACCTTAATCAGTGCACATTGAGGATACAGCACTGACCTTAGCTGGGGGCTGGATAAAATCTAGCGGGCTGGATGTGGCCCAAGGGCCATAGTTTGGTGATCCCTGGGTCAGAGTAAGAGAGCATCTTACACTGTCTATTACTTTTGCTTTCTATCGCTTATTCACGCAAGCAAAACTATTAACACAGCTTTAAGTTATCACTGGAGTATCGGTCCGCTTTAATAGGCATCATCAATTTTGTAGTCCTACCGACATCCAAACAAGATAAATAACTGCGGCGCCCAGCTTGTGGTAGGCAGTAATCTGCTTGAGGTCACTGATTTGGTATAGACATAGCTCAGGTCCATTAGGAGCTCACTCACCGTCCCGGAGTTGATATATTTCTTCTTTTTGCACTTCTTTTTTGGATTTAATACCTAAGACAAAGGAATGACAAGTCAAGGATGTCCCTCCTGTTACTGACAAACAGAGCCCCATTCATCTTCATTAGCGCAGCTAGTTGCACATTCATCACCGAGAAAGAGAGCTCCATTCTGGTAGCCCTCTGGACTCGCCGTCACAATTAAAATGACACATGTAGAAATGTGTTGTACACACACGGAATAATGGCTGTGCCAGGAGATGGGGGGGCGAGGTGAGACAGCCAGACTAATGATAACTATTCCAGCACCTGTATATCTCTATAGTCACTCGCCACGAGGAGCTACAGAACAAAAGAGGAGCTCTGGAATCATAAATATTACATTAAATGTATTAACTAAGCGGCTTGTTCCCGTTTTAGGTTGCATCAAAGACCCCGCGCCGTTATATCCTTGGGGCACAAATAGTCTTTATGATGCATAATCAGTTGGAGAAGTTGAGACATTTTTTTCTATATATGAGAGGTCAGGTAGGCAGTTTTAAAATGCAGCTTGTTTTCCACGTTTTTAAAAAAAAGTATACCTTTATATTTTTGAACGGTGGCATAATTAAAAACCACAGGGTTCTGCTGCAAAACGTGACCCTAGGCAGCTTGATATCTCCATGCTATTAAAACGTATCTACAGCCGAAATGATATATTTTTTCTTTTTGGAGAAGGAGAGAATAGGTAAAACCTCAAATTTTTTTTTGTCACAATGGGGAGATTTCTCTATGCTTCCTGACCCACATATACATCAGGAAGTGAAAAAAAACTCTACAAAGTTAGGGGAAATGCCCCTTGGAAGATTTCCTTTCACTTCCTGTTACGGGGATAACTGTAATGCCGTGTACACACGGGCAGACTTTTCGGCAACAAAGGTCCGACTGTCTTTCCGACAGACTTTCGACGGAGCTACAACGGACTTTTGATGGACTTTCTAACAAGCGGACTTGCCTACACACGATCACACCAAAGTCCGACGGATTTGTACGTGATGACGTACGACCGGACTAAAATAAGGAAGTTGATAGCCAGTAGCCAATAGCTGCCCTAGCGTCGGTTTTCGTCCGTCGGACTAGCATACAGACGAGCGGATTTTTTGACCGGACTCGAGTCCGTCGGAAATATTTGAAGCATGTTCCAAATCTAAACTCCATCAGATATTCGACAGGAAAAAGTCAGCTGTAGGTCCGATGGAGCCCACACACGGTCGAATTGTCCGACGGATTCGGACAGTCCGGTCGAAAAGTTCGCCCGTGTGCACACGGCATTAGGCTTTGTTACACTTGTGGTGGGGAATGGTGGGGGGTGAGATGGTGGGGGGTGAGGGGGTGGGGGGCTGGGGCATTGGGGCACAAAAATAGGCAACTGATCTGTGGTTTTACCCCCTCCGACCAAACCCCTTTAAGCTGCAAAGGTAACCAGACTGGGATATACACATACAAAAAATGAGGCTCTGCAGCCATTCATAGGAAACCTTGTATTTTATAAGAGAATACAATGCTTTCTTTCATTGGCTGAGGTGGAGAGGTAGGCAGATGATGTCACTATCTCCAACTCAGAAAATCACAGGAAGCCTTGTATTCATCCATAAAATACAAAGCATCCTGTTAAAGGCTGAGCATTGCTCAGCCTAACTCAATTTTGTTCTGGGAACCCCTTACTGCTGCCAGAACACAGCGCTGTATACTATACGTAGTTGATGCTACATACAGTTTATGCAGAGCTTATACAGAGCTGACAGCAGTTGCATTCATTAGTAAAGGAAATAGTTTATAAAGTGGCAGAATACGTGGAAATAGGCTTTAATGAATCCTGATGTGGGTCCTGGGGGCTTTAGGCCCCTTTCACACTGGGGTGGTAGGGGGCGTCGGCGGTAAAACAGCGCTATCTTATTCGGCCACTAGCGGTGCGGTTTTAACCCCCCGCTGGCGGCCGAAAAAGGGTTAAAACCACTCGTACAGCGCAGCTATAGCCGCGGTATAGCCGTGCTGTCCCATTGATTTCAATGGGCAGAAGCGGTGAAGGAGCGGTGAATACACCGCTCCTTCACCGCTCCAAAGATGCAGCTCGCAGGACTTTATCACACTGAACAAACAGCGGAGGCTGTTTAGGGGCGGTTTGCAGGCTGTATTTTTAGCGCAATAACGCCTGCAAACCGCCCCAGTGTGAAAGGGGCCTTATAGAGCTTTGGTTGAGATAAAGCCTTCATCTCTGGACCCATATCTTACGTGGTAGCCAGATCTCATTATTAGTCCCAGCTGTCCACAGGCCTTTATATAAGACAAGATGCTCAGATCATATAAGATGACTGACTGATGTTTAGGGCCCTCTCAATTTCTCTGTTGTGTGACTTTGCTGCTGAGTGAAAAGGCTGAGTGCTGATTGAACACTAAAAGAGGTACAAGCACTCTCTGCTTTTTTGGAGAACTCATTAGAGGACACCCTGTTAGTTGAATTTAGGTAGTGGTTTGGTCAGATTTTTTTTTTATATATAGACTTGCTGAACAAAAAGTTTAGGATAATCCTGCTTAGACTGTTCCTGTGTGCTCCTGTCTTACATGATTTACCACTGTCAGTACCAGCTGAGCCTGCCCCCCTTACATTGTTTAACATAGGTGATGCCTACTGCCTCAACTTGATGATAAGCACCACACTCAGGACCAGATTGAATACATATCTACTCTTGGATAGACTGGGGAAGGGTTAAAACCCATCAGTTTTTTGCTGTCTTTCTCACACTAATTGTCTTAGTAACCATTGTCACTAGAACTGAAAGGGAAAATCCAAAAGTTTGAGTTGTCATTGGCAGAATAAAGGGGACATCTTCATATGAAGTCACATTATGGTAACAACAGTCTAAGAGAGGATCTCCCTTACTTTAAGAAATTTCCTCTCATTTGCTCTGATGCCTACAGGATAGGAAGTGGAAGGAAATCTCCCCAATGGGACAAATTTGCAGACAAAAACTCTAAAAAGCTTTCAACCATTCCCTGCTCTACATCATTTAAAAAGAAAAGTTTTGCTTTTAGAAATACTTTGAAATAAGCAATTGGAACAGATAGGAGAAACATTCTATACAAGTTGTGAAGTTGCCCTAAGAAATTATATTGTATACTTCTCATCAACTCTTTCCTATTTAACGGCCCAGAAAGACTCAGTGTGGAACCCTCTAAATGACTTGGGAGGCCTCATGAAGACCAGAGCCGAGAGGATGAAGCTGTGATAATACGTTTAGCTTCACTGCACAAACTCCTGTACTGCCTGAAAATAATGAGATACTGAGCTGATTAATCCTCTCATCTTTCACTTTGCTCAGATTAAACATTCTGATAATACTTTCATTGGTACCCAGCCCTCGTTCCTTGTGTCAATAACACTAGCAATGTCATGCTGTCTCGGCAAAGTCTATTTGAACAGCCACTGGAGATGTGAGCTTTTCCAGCTAAAAAGGTAATCAGGTTAGGTGTACATAGACAGCTGGAGAGCAGCTAGACACCCCAATCAGAGCCAACTACTGCTTTAAAGTTGAACTCCATGTATAGTCCAAAGGTACCCCTGTGGGGTTCCTCCTGCACCGGAAAGATTAAATGTCTAGGGTAGTGTTTCTCAACCTTTTTTTCAGTGGCGGTATCCTTTAAAGTATGCTAATCTTCAAGGCACCCCAACATGCAATGAAAAAACCCATAAATGTTACTTTTCAATGGGAAACCTGAGCCTGCGACAATCCACACAAGGGCTTTGATGAAATGAAAAGAGAAGTATGGGGTTTGGGGTTTTTGCAGATTCATACTGTCAGGGCTGGGCTCAGCCCTTCCTTCTCAAACATGGCTGCTCAGCTGTCGGCTAGCTGCCAGCTCCTTTCTCTCCACAGTGACTCACCTGTTGATGATATCTTGTTTGTCAGTCTTGCCTACTTAAGCCGTCCAGGCCAGATGATCTCTGCCTTCGCCTGGGTCACATCTCTAGAGACGCACTCCTGTGTTCCTGTTAAAGACTTGCTTGGCTGACATTCCTTCTGGCTCCAGATCCTGTTTGTTATTCTACTACGCTCATCTCTGGCTCCCTGACTTTTTTGCTTGCCTGACTATCCGTTCCGGTTCCTGAACTCTGGCTAGTTTTTGACTACATTTACTCTGTTTACCTTTTATTATTATTATTAAACAAGTGCGATTTAACTGTACTTCTGTCTCAGTCTGATTCATGGTTTCTGACACATACTCACCTAGCTGGATGCAGTATCGGTCCGATGCTGCATCTGTCCCCTGGCGCCTCTAACACTGAGAACTGAACAATCAAACACCGCCGATTGCTAGGTTCTCAAAGCTCCCTGGCATGTGGGAAGATCCCAATTCCATTGTTGCGATCTTGACCGAGCCTGGACCGGCTCTGTGACATTAGCAGACAGCGGATTTCAGCCCGCTGTCTGCTGAAAACGAGTCTCAGGTGTGCAGAACGAACTGCACTCGTGTGATCTACAGGAGAAGTACAGCCAAACAAGCTTTGGCTGTACTTCTTCTTTAACTTCACATCAGAAGCCCTCCTTCACATCAGAGGCCCCCCATCAATCAGAAGTTCGCCCATCACATCTGAAGCACCCCTATACATCAAATGCCCCTATACATGAGTCCCTCCATCACATCAGAGTTTCCCCTATATATGAAAGCCCTCAGCACATCTGCGTCACCCCTATACATCAAAGTCACCATCACATCAGAAGGCCCCCCTTCACATCATGGCCTCACTTTACATGAAGGTCCCCCCATCAATCAGAAGTCCCCCCATCACATCAGAGTCACACCTATACATCAAATGCCCCTATGCAAGGGCCTGGTTTAGATTGGGGGGACCCCCCACACCATTTTCTTTTCTTATTTTTGTATTATGGCAATGTTTTTTTTTTTACATTCAGCTGTCAGCGGGGAACCCTGCTGACAGTTGATGACTCATCTGTTGTTAAGGACACGGTAGACGACTTCCCGGCTTGCTCCTTAACAACCACTTATTCACTGGTTGTTAATAACACCGGTGGCCCCACTCCTTATAGCGGAGTTCCACCCATTTAAAAGTCAGCAGCTACAAAAAGTGTAGCTGCTGACTTTTAATAATCAGACACTCACCTGTCTTACGGTCCAGCGATGCGGGCGCACAAAGCCCCACTCCTCTCCCCCTCCTCTCCGCGGCGCCGGCATTCCAACTGCACGCTGTGAATGGCCAGGCAGTCTGGGACCTGTGACGTGTCCCAGAAAATTGCAGGAAGGGGGGTGGGAGAGGTGAACATCATTCAGGCGCTGCAGCGCCAGGGGAGGAAGTGGGAGCTGGGTGCCTGTCAAAACTGGGTACCCGCCCCCCTCCCCCCCACAAAAATGACATGCCAAATGTGGCATGTCAGGGGGTCCCCAGCACTTAAAGGGGAAGTTTCATTTTTGGATGGAACTCCGCTTTAATGCTGCAGGTACTAAACACAGCTTACACATTAGGCTAAACACGGCTAAAGGCCGGCGAAAAAAATGCTAAAACTTTTGCGTTCTTTTGTCCAGCATTTCTAAAGCAATTTTTAGCTTTCTAGTGTGCATGACGCCTAACTTTTAATCTCAACTCGCTGTTTAATCCCACCACAGGATTTTGCTTAACAAAACACTGGTTACCTCTCCTGCCCTCCCCTTTTACAGCATATGCCTGCCCACGGCGATTTGTGGGCAGGCACGCGCTTATTCACGAGCGAGGGAACCAACCAGTGGGATCTGTCAGTGTAAACAAACAGATCTCGTTCTGTCAGGGGAGGAGAAATAGATAATCTGTTCCTAGTGATTAGGAACAACAATCTCTCTCCTCCTCCAGTCAGCCCAGCCCCCATACAGTTAGAAACACCTACCAGGGAATACTTAACCCCTTGATCGCCCCCTAGTGTCAACCCCTTCCCTACCAGTGACTTTTAAACAGTAATCAGTAGCTATTTTTAGCTCTGATCGCTGTATAAATGTCACTAGTCCCAAAAAAGTGTCAAAAGTGTCCAATCTGTCTACCGCAATGTCGCAGTCCCTACAGATCACAGCCATTACTAGTAAAAAAAAATAATAATAATAAAAATGCCATACATTTTTCCCATAGATTGTACATGCTATAACTTTTGCGCAAACCAATCAATATACGCTTATTGCAATTTTTTTTACCAAAAATATATAGCAGAATACATATTGGCCTAAACTGAGGAAGAAATTTTTTTTTTTTACATATTTTGGGGGGATATTTATTATAGCAAAAAGTAAAAAATAGTTTCTTTTTTTTCAAAATTGTCGCTCTTTTTTTGTTTATACCGCAAAAAATTAAAACCACTCTATTTGTGGGAAAAAAAGAGCATAAATTTTGTTTGGGTACAACGTCGCACCACCGCGCAATTGTCAGTTAAAGCGATGCAGTGCCGTATCGCAAAAAATGGCCTGGTCATTAAGGGGACAAATCCTTCCGGTCCTTAAGCGGTTAAACTAACCCTCATATTTACATGTATTCCGTAAGTATGACTAGCACAGTCCCGGTTACTTAGTCATATGGGAGTGCTGAGACATCACAGACATGCAATAACTACAAACACAGAATTCTCACCTCGTATACGCTGAATTGACTCTGCCCTCTGGATAACTCTCTGTAGCTTGTAGTAAATTCCCCAATGAAGTCATGGCTAAAAAAAAAATAAACAGGAAAGTGAAGTCTCAGTTAGAAATACCTACAGTTAGATTTACAATGCTAGCAAGGCTTTGGAGGAGAATTCCAAATATGGATATTTTATATAAGCTTTATATGCAAAGCATTCTCTGAATGGCACCCGTGCCGAGTGATCGGCCTCCTGTGTTCACAATGCACCTCGATAGCCACTCAGCACGGGACCCGGAAGCCAGTGGAGACCACTGGCAGGGCCGGCGCTACCACTAGGCAAACTAGGCAGCCGCACTAGGGCGCACTGCTGCCTAGGGCACCCGGCCACTGGTGTTCCTATTCTCTTCTCTCTGCAGCAAGCAGCTACCATATTTATCGGCGTATAACACACACCGGTGTATAACACGCACCCCAATTTAGGAGGGAATTTTAAGGAAAAAAAAACTTTTAGGAGGGAAGTTAAAGGAAAAAAAACTTACATTTAAATGCCCATCATTGCAGCCTTCTCAGTGCAGCCTTGCCCCAGTGCAGCCATGTCAGTGCAGCCTTGTCAGTGCAGCCATGTCAGTGCAGCCTTGTCAGTGCAGCCTTGCCAGTGCAGCCTTCCCCAGTGCAGCCATGTCAGTGCAGCCATGTCAGTGCAGCCTTCCCCAGTGCAGCCTTCCCCAGTGCAGCCTTGTCAGTGCAGCCTTCCTCAGTGCAGCCTTCGTCAGTGCAGCCTTCCCCAGTGCAGCCTGGTCAGTGCAGCCTTCCCCAGTGCAGCCTTCCCCAGTGCAGCCTGGTCAGTGCAGCCTTCCCCAGTGCAGCCTGGTCAGTGCAGCCTTCCCCAGTGCAGCCTCGCATCTCGTGATCTTTCAAAATCGCCGACCGCGATTTGAAAATGGCGCCGCCGGCGCCGAAATACACAGAGCCGGTCCTCGGCTCTTCTCGGCGGCTCTCGTTTACTTTCAGCTCCACTCGTAGTCCCGAGCGGAGCTATCCGAACCTAGCCGAGTACACTTGGCTAGGTTCGGGCGGCGCTCGAGTGAAGACGAAAGTGGCCGAGAAGAGCCAAGGACCGGCACTGTGTATTTCGGCGCCGGCGGCGCCATTTTCAAATCGCGGTCGGCGATTTTGAAAATCTGGCAGCTCCGGATCGCAGGGGATCGGCGTATAACACGCACCCGCGATTTCCCCCTAATTTTAAGGGTTAAAAAGTGCGTGTTATACGTCGATAAATACGGTAAGTCTCAGCATCAGCAGTCAGCTTCCGCTCTGTTCGCACATAGTGTTCCGGCTCCCGAATGAATGGAAGCAAGCAAACATTCATTGATGGGCACTGGTAGGCTGCATTGATGGGCGCTGGTGAGGCTGCATTTGATGGGCGCTGGTGAGGCTGCATTTGATGGGTGCTGGTGAGGCTGCAATTGATGGGCGCTGGTGAGGCTGCATTAATGGGCGCTGGTGAGGCTGCATTTGATGGGCGCTGGTGAGGCTGCATTAATGGGCGCTGGTGAGGCTGCAATTGATGGGCGCTGGTGAGGCTGCAATTGATGGGCACTGGTGAGGCTGCATTTGATGGGCACTGGTGAGGCTGCAACTGATGGGCGCTGGTGAGGCTGCATTAATGGGCGCTGGTGAGGCAGCAATTGATGGGCGCTGGTGAGGCTGCATTTGATGGGCGCTGGTGAGGCTGCAATTGATGGGCACTGGTGAGGCTGCATTGATGGGCGCTTCATTAAAAAGGTGGGGTATGCATGGGCAGGGCAAAGAGGGTGGAGTGAAGGGGGATTGGCAAAATGAGGTTTCGCCTAGGGTGTCAAAAATCCTTGCACCAGCCCTGACCACTGGAGTAGCGGTGTCCAGCTTCCACGCTGGTGAGGCTGCATTTATGGGCGCTGGTGAGGCTGCATTGTCGGGCGCTGGTGAGGCTGCATTTGATGGGCGCTTCATTAAAAAGGTGGGGTATGCATGGGCAGGGCAAAGAGGGTGGAGTGAAGGGGGGGTGGCAAAATGAGGTTCACCTAGGGTGTCAAAAATCCTTGCACCAGCCTTGACCACTGGAGTAGCGGTGTCCAGCTTCCACAGGGATCCCACAGGAATGATATACAGTATGCATAGTTACATTGCTGGATCAATATAACTATATTATATAAAAATACATATACAAAATAAATATATGTATAAAATGCTATGTTTGAACTAGATGAACCCTTTGTGACCAGAGGTCACTGAAGCTGGATGCCCAGATCAAATTTAGCAGTGTTGGCATGCATCAGTTAACATGACAAATAACTCTTATGATTATTTTGCCAACCTAAATAATTTTACCTTTGGACATATACAACTTTCATTTGGTGCCCTTGTTTAATAAATTCCCCGCTTGGCTATTAGATTATATACGGACACAAATATTAAACAAAAATGCATAAATCAATGCATTGTATATGCTGTA
The DNA here is from genome assembly GCF_042186555.1 of Aquarana catesbeiana. Classification (NCBI taxonomy): domain Eukaryota; kingdom Metazoa; phylum Chordata; class Amphibia; order Anura; family Ranidae; genus Aquarana; species Aquarana catesbeiana. The sequence continues at coordinate 37,131,500 of NC_133330.1, forward strand.
ATACACTGTGACAGTTTGCTGGCCTCAATCATCACTTTGCCTTCTGGTGTTAGCTTTAAGAAGAAGCATGCTTGTTGGTAAATAAACCTCATGTGATCATCAAGATTGGCTGCCAAGAAGATTGTATAATCCTGAACTATTCCGATTAGTTCCTAAGTGCCGGTTCACACTAGACGCGGCACGACTTGCAGGTCGCCTCACCGAGGCGACCTGCACACGACTGCCGGGGCGACTTGCAAGACGACTTCTGTATAGAAGTCTATGCAAGTCGCCCCCAAAGTAGTACAGGAACCTTTCTTCTAAGTCGGAGCGACTTGCGTCGCTCCGATTAGAACGGTTCCATTGTACAGAACGGGAGGCGACTTGTCAGGCGGCTAGGTCGCCTGACAAGTCGCCCCCGTGTGAACCGAGCCTAAGGCCTCATGCACACGAGACGCTGTTAAACTCGTGTTCAGAGGCAGTTGGACACTTTTTTCAACTGCCCCTGAACCCATTCCATGTTATCCTATGTGTCCATGTACACAGTCTAGTTTTTTGGCGTTTTTAGGCAGTTGCGTTTAACCTTGTTTTTCCAGAAGCAAAAAAATGGGTTCAGATGCAAAAGTTTTCCACGTTTCAGACGGCAAACTCAGCTAAACGCGGCTAAACGCCGATACCGCGTTTAGCCGCGTTTAGCCGCGTTTGCGTTTATAAGTGTTTTTTACAACCCAAATTTGGGGCCCCATATCTCAGGGCCACTTGGTGATAGGAACCCCAAATTTGGTGTGCTAACACAGTTGGACTAACAATATAACATATCCAAATTTGGGGTTTCTAGCACCAAGTAGCCCCGAAATATGGGGCCCCAAATTCGGGTCATAAAATGTCATTCTCTGCTGCAGAAAAGTCCTTATCATTTTGCGACCCGATTTTGGGACCCCATATCTCGGCGCCACTTGGTGCTAGGAACCCCAAATATGGTGTGCTAATACAGTTGGACTAACAATATAACATATCCAAATTTGGGGTTTCTAGCACCAAGTAGCCCCGAAATATGGGGCCCCAAATTCGGGTCATAAAATGTCATTCTCTGCTCTGCAGACGCTTCTAGACGCAAACGCGGCTTACAAACGTGGCAAAACGGACATTTCTAAACGCCGGTTTCAGCTTTTAAAAACATGTGTTCAGCAGAGTTTGCACCGGCATCTCGTGTGCATGAGGCCTAATCAGCAGTGTAAGACCTGGAACTGTCAAATGACCTTTGTGGTTTTAGAAGCTCCTTAAAAATTCTTTCTAATTTTCTTTAGAATGTCTTACTTTTTTTTTTGTTTACAAAAACTTTTAGGAAACTTTTGTTTTTCAGAGTGCACCTAGAAAAAAAATACAGTTTCATCTGTCAGTACAGTTTCGTCTGTATTTTTTTTTATGTAAGTGCTAACGTGGTTTTGTAAGAAAAAAAAACCGTGTGATTTATCTCTATGTAAAGCAGTCCACATGGCACAGGCTAATTTCAATGACATTTTGGTGCAGGCAAATTTATTAGTTGAGATGCTAAACTATTCTTGGTAAAATCACCACCTGCTTTGGATACATTTAGTATAATGACTGATCGGTTTACCTATAGCAATTGATCTGATTATAGCCAATTGGCTGTTATAAGTTGCTGCACTTATGCCACACCTTCCCCGGCAGATGACATCCTATATATTGGCCAGACTAAGAAAGGACTAGCCTAGCCAAGGTTGCGGTAAGGGTGGGTGGACCTGTTGGAAATGTGGAATGTTGGCTGCGTATAGGAAGTGTCCAGTTGTATATAGTTCATTTTTTGTTCTGTGTCACCCCTCAACACTGGCACTCATAGCCAATTTCTGAAATATCTAGGCAGGTCTGATGGATAAAACTAAGGCATAATAAATCCTATCTTTAGGTTAGCGAAACAGGCTGCATTTATGCCACATCCTCCCTGGCAGACTACATCCTACCTACAGGCCCAATCAGGAAAGCACTAGCCTAGCCAAAGCTGTCCTAGTTGGTGGTTGGACCTGTTGGAGATGTAGAATGTTAGCTGTGTATTGGAAGTGTCCAGTTGTGCATAGTCTTTCTTGTGTTCTTCGTCACCTTTCACTACTGGCACTCATACCCACCTTCCGAAATATCTGGGCTGCAGGACTAATGGACAAAACGACACAATAAATCCTATCTTTAAGACAGGCAAAATAGGTTACTAAAACTCACCTCCTCAAAAATGTAACTAAAACCATTCCAGGTTGTCTCCCTGGAATGGTTTTTACCAGATACGGTGGACCTCTTAGCTCAGAGGTCCACCGTATCTGGTAAGAGTTTGGATTTGCTGGTGGAGGATTAGTCACTCAGAATATTTCAACGGATATGAACGAGGTGTTCCTGCCTTCCATTGCTGAAGAACTTTACCATTATTATTGTTGATTTTCTCACACATGTTTACGGACTTATATACTGCGCTGCACTAATTTTACCTTTTACATTGTCTCCCATGTATGCCAGGGTAAGATTGCAATGCTGGTAGTATAATGTATTTATGTGTGACAAGACAAGTAATAGCGTTAAATCACCTACCTTCCCCCTCTATCCCAGTCATACACGTCCACTTTCACCGTCCTGCAAGAAGGTCAAGCATTTTTTGAAAACAAAATAAAGATAAGAGTTAATAATGAATAAGAGAGTTGTTGAGAATGTATATGAAAATGATCTTCAAAGTGGTAAAATTCTTTCCACCGTGGATTGGGATACGGATTCTCACCTGTCATAGTCACCATTACATAAAGCCCTCACAGGGATGGTGAACGGTTGCCAGACGGGGTTCAGTGTGTTTTTCACAACTTCTGTCTTGTGGCAAATTGTGAACCTGTAAATATGGAGAATATAATGACAAAAATGTTTCACGTAGCCAAATGGGCATTGGTCAAATTAGACAGTTTAGTCTTGGTTGGATGCCCTCAAGAATCACCTTTTAGAACTCTACCCATCACTAATCACCTTCCATGGCCACTAAAAATACTCATATATCTGTTTTGAGCAGACAAATAATTTTAAAATGATATCTTGGTTACTATGGCGATGTCAGTCGATGACAGGGTTTACGTTTTTGTCATTGGTTGAGTTTGATGAGCTTAGCCACTGGCTTTCAATAATCTTGTAGTATTCAGCAGTGGAATCTCTCCGTACCCTTCCATTCTCTTCTTCACCCTAATTCTTCCTTCTACAAAATAGACATTCGCAATCCCCCCCATTTTGGAAAAAAAACGAACATTCGGCCGTCAGCACAAACGATAGTGCCATTATGTATTGACCAATAAATCGTTCAGTGGACATAAATGAATGCATTTTTTGTTCGTTTTTTTTTACATATACCTAGTGCAGACAGTTCGGACGGGAAACACATTAACCTTTCAATATATTGTTAGTTTGGCAGAAAATTTCCAAACTTGTCCTTCGTTTTTTCGGCGCAAAAATGTCCCAACCATTATCGATTGTGTGCCCATTAACTGTCCGAAAAACGAGCGAACTGTCTAAATGACCGAATTTTGTACGATTTTTTCATATACTGTATAGCCAGCATAAGACTGGGATGCCATTAAAGTTCATGTGTGTGTGTAAAGGCAGGCGTCCCAATACTTTTGGTAATACAGTGCAGTTATAAAGCAGTGAATGTGACTTTCTCCATGCATTCGTTTGTGGTGAATGAATCATTGTCATTTATAACACATGCACCTGGAAGATGTACTTGCAGTGAATGTTTGTGAATGTCAGAGTCACCGCTTTGTGAAAATTTAATTAAAATAAGTGCAGCGCTACCATCTATTCATATGAATGCATCTACAGTGCTCATTAAAATAACTGTATACAATATCCACACTGTGTAATCATGCGATATATAGTTACTATCATGCCAATATACCAACCAGATCAGTATTAAATACAAAGAAAATATAAAATATAAGTGAATGACATACAAATTCAAATAAACAGTTGTGTTTAAAGTGACAGTTTGTCTGAAGGTAGTGTGAAATCCATATGGGAAAGTTGATAAATAAATAAACAAGTCCAAAAAGTTTTCGTGACCACTTCCCGTCATCGCTGTGCTTCCACTGCGCTCACCTTAAAGATATGTTACAACGCAAGGTGAGAGCTGTGGGACCACAGTAGTGGGCATATTAGACATGTGCAATTAGTTTAGTTCTGAATTTGTTTCTTAACGAATTTTTGACAAAGTCGTTAATTGCGAAAATTTCCAAATTTTTCATCTTCAGAATTTCCGAATTTCTGAATTTCCGAATTTCAAAATTTCCAAATTTCCGAATTTTAAAATTTCCGAAATTTCGAATTTAATAAATTTCGGAAGTTTGGAATTCGAAAATTCGGAATTCGAAAATTCAAAAGTTCGGAAATTTGAAAATTGGGAAATTCGAAATTTTGGAAATTTGGAAATTAGAAAATTCGGAAATTCAAAAATTTGGAAATTCGAAAATTCGCAAATTTGAAAATTCGGAAATTAGAAAATTCGTAAATCCAAGTTTTTTAATTCCAAATTTCCGAATTTTCGAATTTCCGAAAAAAGGGCATATCATGTAAAAACAGAGATAAAGAAGTTATCTGCACTGTGCCAGTCTTAAGCTGGCCATAGATGGATAGAATTTTGAATGGAAATTCTTAGGCTGGATTCACGCTGACAGCTGCTGAAGCACGTTACCTACCCGGCAGTTGTCCCCTCCTGACTACGCTAGGCGGCAGTGTGGTGCACGGATGTGCGCATCACATGGCTCCCTTTTATTTTGTTTTGGATAAACTTTATTTAAAGTGTACATTCATTCATTTAAAGTGCACTTCATTCATGGTGCTGTATAGTAGAGCGACGCACTGTGCCATGCGATTCTGTACAGTGCCCTGCGATAAAATGCATTTTATTGCAGCAGGCTGCCCCGCAGCTCCGGAGCTGTGTAACAGTGTGACTGGGACACACAGGAAACAACTGTTTATAGAGTGTCCCTGCGGTGGCAGGCCTTTTACAATACAGTTAAACGCCTGTCACCGCACAATGTGTGAATTAGCCCTTAGGAAAGGTCTTAGGAAAATTTGTACGAAAATTCTCAGAACATCTGGATGTCGTTCGAAAGATTTTGTTTGCTTTTAACATTTGATGTTGGAATGAATTAGAGTTAAAAATCATGCGATTTCCATTGCGACTTTACTGTGCAACGTGATATGACGTTGATGCGATTTTGATGCGACGTTGGATGAGTGTGACTTTGTTACGACTTTGGCTTTGACCAATGTGATAATTTTGTGATCATTTTGTTTGTGCTCTACAAAGTCACTAGACATGTGCAGAACGGAAAAATTTGTTTTGTTTCGTTTGGTTTCTTCATTTTCTATCAAATTCCAAATTTTTAAAAGGATTCTAATTCGAATTGGTCGAAAATTGACTGATCCGAATTCTGTGTGAAGAATAGCTGGTTGTTAAGGAGCGGACTGGGATGTCGGCCGCCACTTTCTTAAAGGAGTTGTAAAGGCAGAAGGTGCATTCTATGCATTAAGATAAAAAAAAACTTCTGTGTGTAGCAGCCCCCCCAGCACCCCCTAATTACTTATCTGAGCCCCTTCTCCAGCGATATCTAAGCCAGCCAGGACACTCCTCCTGATTGGCTGAGACACAGCAGCGGCGCCATTGGCTCCCGCGGCTGTCATTCAAAGCCAATCAGGGGAGAGAGGGGGTCGGGGATAGGGCTCCGTGTCTGAATGAATACACGGAGCTGTGACTCGGCTCGGGTGCCCCCATAGGAAGCTTCTGACTGTGGGGGCACTCAATAGCAGGGAGGAGGAGCCAGGAGCAGCAGGACCCGAGAAGAGGAGGATCAGGGCTGCTCTGTGCAAAACCAACTGCACAGAGAAGTTAAGTATAACATTTTTTTTATTTAAGAAAAAAAAAAAAACGAGACTTTACAATCACTTTAACAGCCGATGATTCATCCACTGTCAGCGGGTTTCCCCACTGACAGCTTAATGCAAACAAAAGAATGCAGGCAATTAAAAAAAAATGGCGTGGGGTCCCCCCCAATCCATACCAGGCCTTTCGGGCCCATCATCAAACACAATGCCCGCCACCACCACCGACCGGTAAAAAAAGAAAAAAGGTCCGATCACGCTGTCTGATCATTTTTCATTGCCGGTGTTCTTTTCGCACACAAGTCGCATGTATATCATGCAGGTGTGACTTTTAATAGGACTTTAAATTTTTTTTTATGGAGGATCTATGGCCCTCAAGTCACATGAAAGTTGGACCAAAGTAGTACAGAAAAGTCGCACAGATATGAAGAGTACTCATTGGGAAATGGTGAGACTTGTGATGTGCCTTCGGGGTCCTCAAGTGTCAATGGGGCCTTACTGAATGAAAACCACATACACTGTTAGAAATTCGTTTGTTTGATCATTTTTTTTTTCCATCCTGCTTCTTCGAATGTTCTCATCGCTGCGGTCGAAAACAAACATCGATTTGACCTCCACTAACGATTAGAACAAACTTTCCTAAAACATTCTCTCCTATGAATTTTCCTTCAAAATTTTACCTAACGATGGCCAGCTTTGCGTTGGCTTTCATTTCCCGCATAGAAGAAACTACAGTTGGAATCAGCTGGGACAACATTCCCACTTTCCTCTTCTCCATGTTAATTGAATGGTCTCTTCCCTAAACATTCCCCTTGATCGGTCTTACTTACGTTCCGTCCTCATTGCTGCGGTAGAACACCAGGAAAGGGTCCGACTTTCCGAAGAAGTCTTTCTTGTCCAGCTTGTTGGCGCACAGCTGCATAGTAACAATATCCTAAAAGACAAAGAAAACACTACGGTTACAATCGTGGAATAAGGACACGGCTATTCTGGCTTATACACAAATACTTTGTAACAAATGTATGTCAACTTTGGAGTGGATTACTAAAGGAAAATAGACGGTGCATCATAGGCATGTGCGCACAGGGTGTGCCAGGTGTGCCTGGGCACACCCTAATCACCCCGTGTGGTGCAGATTCTCCCTGTTTAGATCTCTGATATTTCACCAAAGCCCCCTAACAGGGCTCCTAAAAAAAAATAGCAAAAAACAAAATAAATAATAAAAAAAAAAAATGTAAAAAAATAATAAAATATAAAATAATCAAAATAAAAACCACTGACGCTGCCCACTGCCCTACTGACACCAATCTATCTCTGAACTTATGACACCGTCCACTGCTCTACTGACACCGCATATGTGTTTGAGCTTTGGGGTGGCACACCCTAATGCAATAGGCTGGGCACACCTATGCTGTGCACTCCTTTTTCCCAGAGCTTAATAAATGAATGCAGTAAAGCTCTGCTGATTTCCATCATCCAATCATGTACAGTGGAACCTTGGTTTAAGAGTAACGCGGTTAACTAGCGTTTTGAAAGATGAGCAACTTTTTTTTTTTTTTTAATTCTGACTTGGTTTGCGAGTGTTGTCTCGCAAAAGGTGCAGAATTCAAGCTAATGGGGTGTGCAGTACCGCATTTAGCCAGAGGTGCGGGGGCGCCGGGGACACTCGGAACGGTTCGGAGCCATTCGGAAATACTCGGAACCACTCGGAAATACTTGGAAACACTCAGAAATACTCCGTTCCCGAGTGTTTCCGAGCCTTTCTGAGGCTTTCGGAGTTCAGCCGAGCTGTCCCCAAGTATTTACGAGGCTCTCCGGCGCCTCCCGCACCCCTGGCCACATGCATTATTACATTTAATAGAAGTCAATGCGGAACAAATTATCTTAGTTTCCATTGACTTCTATGGGGAGACTCGCTTTGATATGTGAGTGTTTTGGATTACAAGCATTCTCCTAGAACGGAGGTTTCACTGTACCTGGTTTTGACAGGTACCCGCTCCCACTTCCGACTCACTTTGCCGCAAAGTTCAGCCCCCCCTCCTCCTTCCCCCCGCAAGCCGGCCCATTCCCAGAGCGCAGTGCTGTAGGAAACCGGCTGAAAAAGGCTTCACTGCTGGTTTCCCTTAGCCAAGATGGCGGCGCCAGCAACCGAGCGCCCATTTAAGAATCAGCTCGTTTTAATACACCACTGAATGCCTGGATAGGTAAGTTCCCTAATAGTAAAAAGTCAACAGCTACAGTATTTGTAGCTGCTAACTTTTAATTTTTGGAGGGGGGAGGGCAGAATTCCTCTTGCAGGTTTTTTTTACCTTCATGCATTCTGTGCATAAAGGTAAAAAACCTTCTGTGTGCAGCGCCCCCCCCAATCCTTACCTGAGCCCCCTTTTGATCCAGCGATGTTCACAATAGCCTCGGCTGTATGGGGACTCTCCCCTCTCCCTCAGTCACAGCCATTGAGCCTATGAGGAAAGAGCAGGGGGAGGGCTGAGTCACTGCTCTGTGTCTTATGGACGCATAGAGCAGGGCTCGGGAGTGAGCACACACCAGTTCCCCCATAGCAAGCAGCTTTCTGAGGGCACTGCTGGAGGGGGAGGAGCAAGGAGTGCCCGTGGTCAACTCGAAAAGAAGAGGACTAGAGCTGCTCTATGCAAAACCATTGCACAGAGCAGGTAAGTATGACATGTTTGTTATTAAAAAAAAAACAAACAAACTTTAATATCACTTTAACCTCTTGACCCCTGGAAGATTTACCCCTCTTCATGACCAGGCCATGTTTTGCGATATGGCACTGCGTTACTTTAACTGACAATTGCACAGTCGTGCGACGCTGTACCCAAATAAAATTTATGTCATTTTTTTCCCACAAATAGAGCTTTCTTTTGATGAAATTTGATCACCTGTGTGTTTTTTATTTTTTGCGCTACAAACAAAAAAAGACCGACATTTTTGAAAAAAATATTTTTTTTTTTACTTTCTCCTATAAAACATATCCAAAAAAAATAAATAAAAAAATGTCTTCATCAATTTAGGCCAAAATGTATTCTGCTACATATATTTTGGTAAAAAAAAACCCCAATAAGCGTATATTGATTGGTTTGCGCAAAAGTTATAGCGTCTTCAAACTATGGGATCTTTTTATTTATTTATTTATTTTCTATTAGTAATGGTTAGCTCCGCTCTATGCCTTTCGTCTCAAAGGACAAGGGCAATTTTTACATCTTGGACCACCGTAAAGCTGGCTATACACCATTAAATTTTTGAATGAATGTTTATACGAACATTCCCAGTACATTTGATCACTTGGCAAGTGTCATTCGAAATAACTTCAAAATTTGGATTTTGAGGTGAATGTAATTTTTTATACAAAAAAAAACCACACACACACTGCTAGAAATTTGTTCATTCAAGAAGAATTTTCCATTCTGCTCCTTGAAATTGTCTCGTCACTATGGTTAAAAATGAGATGGTTGAAATGATTTAACCTTGCTAACGATTAGAAAATTGGATGAATGTTCTTAAAGTGTAAAGTCTCTTTTTTTTTTTTTTAAATAAAAATAACAAACATGTTATAGTCACCTGCCCTGTGCAGTGGATTTGGACAGGGCAGCCCGGATCCTCCTCTTCTCAGGTCCCTCTTCTGTACTCCTGGCCCCTCCCTCCTGTCGAGTGCCCTCACAGCAAGCAGATTGCTATGGAGGCACCTGAGCTGAGTCACAGCTTCCTGTGTCCATTCAGACACGTTGCCCCGGCCCAGCCCCACCCCCTCTCTCTCCTAATTGGCTAGCCGACTGATGGACAGCAGTGGGAGTCAATGGCGCCGCTGCTGTGTCTCAGCCAATCGGGGGGGAGAGTCTCGGACGGCTGAGACACTCGTGGACATCGCTGAACAGAGATGAGGCTCAGGTAAGTATTAGGAGGGCTGAGGGGGGCTGCTGCACACCGGAGGCTTTTTATCTTAATGCAGTAAATGCATTAAGATAAAAAATCTCCTGACTCCACTTTGAATCAAAATATAACAAACAAAATTCTACTGTTAAAAAAACAGGGCGCCGCTCTTGATGATGTCGTGCTGACGAAATGCATAGGGCGGAGCTTCCAGCGTCATTGCGTCACTTCCTGGCAAAGCCGTGGCACGCATAGCGTTCCTGATTTTTAAATGCTTACTCAATGCAGATAAATTGTGAGTATATTCCCAGCTGTTTGACCTAAATAAACTGAGTGAAAACAGTATTGTGCTATGGGATGTCATTTTTCTCTGCATGCGGATGAGACGGAGGGTCTGAATTTCTAAAAGAGGAAGGAGAGGAGAGATACATAAAGGCGTGAATCTGGGTCTGCTACACAGTGGCATAAACTGTGAATGTGAGACACCCCCTAGAGGGGAGAGTTTTCTGGTGAGTGCAGTACCATAGGGGGAGCACAAGCATGAATTTGTGATATGTACGATTAAAGAGCACCTGTCACATAATTTATTGACTATTCATCCAAAGATTATTTACATATATCAAAGACTATTTGTTTATTACACACCCAACTGAGCATGTGCAGCTTGTCCCCTAGCCTCTGTTCAACCAGTAGATAGATTGGGGACAGTGGAAGAAGGGGAGGATCAGAGAAGACAGGCTCAAACAGCCTTTTTTTACACAATGCAGAAGATTAACCCCTCAGGTTCCACAGTTTGTATAACAAGCATGCTTTACTGCATATACAGACTGATTTTACTGTTGAGGGTTTAGTAACACTTTAAGTATGTATGTGTCATATCTGTGGGATTCCCGTAGAAGCTGGAAATTACTAAAGCAGTATCCGCTGCTTAAGTGATTGGCCTGAAAGGTTTTTTGCAACCCGCCCTAGCCCCCCACCTCCATAGTGTAAGGGTCAGGAAGTCTACAACCAGCTCTCCTGGGTGGAGGTCTACTTCAGGCATACCTCCCAACTTTTTAAGATGGGAATGAGGGACACCTATCAGCAAAAGTGTGCAGGCATAGGACACGCCCCTTGCCACGCCCCCTAATGGAGAATTGTATAAAAAAACAAGATTGGGTAAACCCACAAGTGATTTTTTTTACCACTACTATTCCTTTATATTGGCTTTTGGAATCTACAAATGCAGCAAATTAGAAATCAGATGAAAGGTTTAGCACCGGGAAACACTTTTGATAGATAAAAAGTGCATTTTATATGCAACTATATAGATCAGACCAAAATGAGGGACAAATGAGGAGGAATGAGGGACAGAGGGACATTGCTCCAAATCAGGGACAGCTGGGAGCTATGACTTAAGGTCTCCTGGGCCCCCCATGTTGGTCACATATGTACTAGTGTACTAGTGTGGGGTGTTTGGCTCCCATTCCTCAAGTGCACTAGTGCTCCTCCTAGCCTGGTATATAACTGGGCCCTGACTCACCCAGGACATAACTGCAGGAGGGCTCTAACTAAAAAGGGTCTAACACCTGATGACACTACTTCCTGTAACCAGGCGTTATTCTGGAACAGAGCCACCTAATGGCAGACTGGCTAACTGTACCTGCTTACATGGGTGTATATTTAGGAAAATATGGATATGGCATACCTCCCAACTTTTTGAGATGGGAATGAGGGACACTAGCAAAAGTATGTAGAAATAGGTCACGCCCCCTGCCACGCCCCCTTAAAGGAGAATTAACCCCCCCAAAAAAATTTAGTTAAACCCACAAGGGATTTTTTAAAAATTTTTATTATTTTCCACTACTATTCCTTTAATATTGGCTTTTGAAATTTACAAATGCAGCAATTTAGAAATCAGGTGAAAGGTTTAGCGCTGGAAAACACTTTTTGAAGATAAAAAGTGCATTTTATATACAACTATATAGATCAGACCAAAATGAGGGACAAATGACTAGGAATGAGGGACAGAGGGACATTGCTCCTAATCAGGGACAGTCCCTCGAAATCAGGGACAGTTGGGAGCTATGATATGGTTTCGTGTCACTTTAAGAAAGTTCTGCATTCAGCTTCCTTGTGTATAATGTTTGTGTCCTATAGATGTCACATGGGAAACGCTCGAACATATGGTAATCAGTGATCTCCTTTCCTTTTTGGCCCCGGAGGGCTCCTTGCGGTGACGGCTCCTCTTGTACCTCCTGTACTCGTGTAATTAATATGTATCAGATGTGACACCGCGGCTGATGAAGTGTTAGCCTGGCTGACGATAATTGCTGGAAATGACTGTCTTTTCAGAGGCCTCTTGTGCGTTCAGCTCATCAAGTCTGAGAATCTGAGCTTCACACAGCGCCAGCTGTACCCGCGGGGCCACATCCCGCATCCCACCCAACCGCTACAGAGGAAGGAAATGCCAGGACCCCCGTCCCGCCATTTCTGGGATCACGGATTTGTAGTCTTTAAAGCGAAATTAACCACAAAGGATTTGCCCCCTTAATGACCAGGCCATTTTTTTTTTGCGATACGGCACTTTAACCGACAATTGCGCGGTCGTGCGATGCTGTACCCAAAGAAAATATACGCCTTTTTTTCCTACAAATAGAGCTTTCTTTTGGTGGTATTTGATGGAATGTAACGATCTAATAATAATAATTAACAATAATAATAATAAAACCTTCTTCTTCTTATTTATTATTAATTTGTTCTATTCCACTTGTTTACATGCGGCATTTGTTATTTTGGATAATTTTTAACCTCAGATAAATTTGTATTCGTTATGTTCACAAACAGCCAAATTTGAAAGGAAATTCCAATACCTATAATTTAATAGTTAGTTATTATTTCAAATTTTACAGATTTTCTTTCTTTTTTTCAGATTTTCAAATTTTTGAATTTCCGAATTTTCGAAATTTGTAAATTCAAAAATTAGAAATTCGAAAATCCAAAAATTTGAAATTCGAAAAGACGGAAATTAGGAAATTCGAAAATTCGAAATTCGGAAATTTGAAAATCTGAATTTTCGGTTTTCTGAATTTCCACATTTTCGAATTACAAATTTTTGGATTTCCGAATTTCAAATTTTCGGATTTTCAAATTTCTGAATTTCGAATTCCTGATTTTCCAAATTTCCGAAAAAAGCGAATGAAACGAAAATGAAAACAAACTAATTTTTTGTCAATGCGCATGTCTATTCTCCAGCCTGACTGCCACTGACCTGCCCCTTTCATCATAGGTGTGCACCCCAAAGCTCAAACACGCATGCCTTTCTCTGCAGCCTCAGCTGCACTGGACAGCGAATGAACGGGAAGTGCTCTGTGCTGAGTGGCTTCCTGTTCATTCACAAATGGAAGCACAGTAAACACAGTTTAATATGCTTCCCTTATGAATGAACACAGTGAGTGAGTGTGTTCACTGTGTTCATTTAGAAAAGGAAGTCACTGACAAATGCCATATTTACGAGCCACTTCCACAACTCTCCATTCTGAAACATCTCCCACAGCAGCGGGGAGAGAGGAGAGGAAGGAAGCCAGCAGCACTGTGGGGCAGGGCGGCCAACATGGGGGGGAGCCCGGGCAATAGGGGGAATCAGCAGTGCATATAGTGATTAGGGTGTGCCCAGGCACACCTGGCACACCCCCTGCACACGCCTATGCCTCTCATTCATTGGATTTCAGTTCTTTCAGGAATGGAGGCTCAGCATCATACGTGGGCATTTCCGAGGGAGGTCTTCATGCAAATTCAGCCTACCACTCCTCCAGACTAATGCCTACCCGTCAGTGAATTTTGACTTTTGTATAACTCCTCTTGCTTGCAGAGTGCTGGGATGTTTTCAGGAAGATATGTACAGCACCCTAAAGCATGCTTTACTGCATATACAGACTGATTTTACTGTTGTGGGTTTAGTAACACATTAAAACATCACACATAACGTCTTCTTTTCTTATCATGCACTAAATTTAAACACGGACGGCCCTCTGTGAACGCACACATCTGCGCGCTGATATTCCACAGACAGTATTCAGTGTGTCCCCCCCCTCTCCTCCTCGCCTCACCTCAATTAATGGCTAAACAGACAATGATTCATAATTGAGAGTTGAAGTAAAGTGCAGTGAATCAGACAGATTCATTTACTTTCATTAAATTCTATTTTGTGTTCTACATTCCGGCTGATATAATGACAGATGTGATCAGAAACAGATGCGGATGATAAACCCGGTACGTGATTTGTCTCTTTTTTTTTTTCGTCTAAATGGAGATCACCAAAAGAGAAATAAACAAGTACAACTTTTTTTTTTTTTTTTAAATCTTGACCTCCAGGAGATTTACCCCCCTTCCTGACTAGGCCTATTTTGGCACTGTGTTATTTTAACTGAAAAATGCGCGGTCGTGCAACGCTGTACTCAAAAAAAAAAATGTATGTCTTTTTTTCCCCCACAAACAAAGCTTTCTTTTGGTGGTATTTGATCACCTCTGCAAATTTTATTTTTTGCGCTATAAGCAAAAAATGACCGTCAATTTTGGAAAAAAAAAAAACAATATTTTTAACTTTCTGCTATAAAACATACGCAATAAAAATATAAAAAGAAAATCTAATTTCTTCATCAGTTCAGGCCGATATGTATTCTGCTACATATTTTCGGTAAAAAAAAAAAATCCCAATAAATGTATATTGATTGGTTATAGCGTCTACAAACTATGGGATCTATATATATATAGTATCTCACAAAAGTGAGTACACCCCTCACATTTTTGTAAAAATTTTTCATGTGACAACACTGAAGAAATGACACTTTGCTACAATGTAAAGTAGTGAGTGTACAGCTTGTATAACAGTGTAAATTTGTTGTCCCCTCAAAATAATTCAACATACAGCCATTAATGTCTAAACCGCTGGCAACAAAAGTGAGTACACCCCTAAGTGAAAATGTCCAAATTGGGCCCAATTAGCCATTTTCCCTTCCCGGTGTCATGTGACTCGTTAGTGTTACTAGATCTCAGGTGTGAATGGGGAGCAGGTGTAGTAAATTTGGTGTTATCGCTCTCACTCTCTCATACTGGTCACTGGAAGTTCAACATGGCACCTCATAGCAAAGAACTCTCTGAGGATCTGAAAAAAAGAATTGTTACTCTACATAAAGATGGCCTAGGCTATAAGAAGATTGCCAAGACCCTGAAACTGAGCTGCAGCACGGTGGCCAAAACCATACAGCGGTCTAACAGGACAGGTTCCACTCAGAACAGGCCTCACCATGGTCGACCAAAGAAGTTGAGTGCACGTGCTCAGCGTCATATCCAGAGGTTGTCTTTGGGAAATAGATGTATGAGTGCTGCCAGCATTGCTGCAGAGGTTGAAGGGGTGGGGGGGTCAGCCTGTCAGTGCTCAGACCATACGCCGCACACTGCATCAAATTGGTCTGCATGGCTGTAGTCCCAGAAGGAAGCCTCTTCTAAGGATGATGCACAAGAAAGCCTGCAAACATTTTGCTGAAGACAAGCAGACTAAGGACATGGATTACTAGAACCATGTCCTGTGGTCTGATGAGACCAAGATAAACTTATTTGGTTCAGATGGTGTCAAGCTTGTGTGGCGGCAACCAGGTGAGGAGTACAAAGACAAGTGTGTCTTGCCTATAGTCAAGCAAGGTGGTGGTGGCATGGCTACAGTTCTTTGAGAGAACCATGAATGCCAACATGAACTGTGACATACGGAAGCAGAGCATGATCCCCTCCCTTCAGAGACTGGGCCGCAGGGCAGTATTCCAACATGATAACGACCCCAAACACACCTCCAAGACGACCACTGCCTTGCTAAAGAAGCTGAGGGTAAAGGTGATGGACTGACCAAGCATGTCACCAGACCTAAACCCTATTGAGCATCTGTGGGGAATCCTCAAACGGAAGGTGGAGGAGCACAAGGTCTCTAACATCCACCAGCTCTGTGATGTCATCATGGAGGAGTGGAAGAGGACTCCAGTGGCAATCTGTGAAGCTCTGGTGAACTCCATGCCCAAGAGGGTTAAGGCAGTGCTGGAAAATATGCAGTTTAGACATTAATGGCTGTGTGTTGAGTTATTTTGAGGGGACAGCAAATTTACACTGTTATACAAGCTGTACACTCAATACTTTACATTGTAGCAAAGTGTCATTTCTTCAGTGTTGTCACATGAAAAGATATAATAAAATATTTACAAAAATGCGAGGGGCGTACTCACTTTTGTGAGATACTGTGTATATATATATATATATATATATATATATATATATATATATATCTATCTCATAGTTTGTAGAAGCTATAACTTTTGCGCAAACCAATCAATATACGTTTATTGGGATGAAGTAATTTTGTTCTCATCTGACCAGAGCACCTTCTTCTACATGTTTGCTGTGTCCTCCACATGGCTTCTCACAAACTGCAAACGGACTTCTTATGCCCTGTACACGACAGAAAATGTGTGATAGGACCTTGTTGTCGGAAATTCCGACCGTGTGTGGGCTCCATCACACATTTCCCATCGGAATTTCCGACACACAAAGTTTGAGAGCAGGCTATAAAATTTTCCGACAACAAAATCCGTTGTCGGAAATTCCGATCGTGTGTACACAAATCCGATGCACAAAGTGCCACGCATGCTCAGAATAAATAAAGAGATGAAAGCTATTGGCTACTGCCCCGTTTATAGTCCCGACGTACGTGTTTTACGTCACCGCGTTCAGAACGATCGGATTTTCCGACAACTTTGTGTGACCGTGTGTATGCAAGACAAGTTTGAGCCAACATCCGTCGGAAAAAATCCATGGACTTTGTTGTCGGAATGTCCGATCAATGTCCGACCGTGTGTACGGGGCATTATTGCTTTCTTTCAACAATGGCTTTCTTCTTGCCACTCTTCCATAAAGACCAGATTTGTGGAGAGCACAACTAATAGTTGTCCTGTGGACAGATTCTCCCACCTGAGCTGTCTCTCCAGACCTAAACCCTGCAGTGTCTGACCTTGTCATATATAATGCATAGATAAAAACCATGCCCTCCCCATGGCACAATTACTTTAAAAACAACTCCACCATTACAAAACGTATACATTCCCGGCATTGTCAGTCTCCATAATACAGGATCATGATCAATAATGGAGGAGAAGATTTCATTTCATATCTCCCCCCCTCCCCCTCCTTTCCCCAGACACACATGCAAATCATAAATATAAATGCAATTAAATACACCATTAATCAAAATTGCTAATATACCGGAATAAATAATCTGACACAGAAGTTGCTATGTGTAATGAATTCTATGTAGGAGATTCGAGCCACATGAGAGGCAGAGAATTAACCCCTCTTTATTCAGCGCACATCTGCATAGGACACAACTGCTGGCTGAGCTTGTCTTAATAGAGATGTGAAGTGTAACCAAATGACATTGCTAAAGCACTGAGTATCAAACAATTGGCATTGTGTTTTTTTAATCAAAGATGTATGTAATCATCTGTTGCATTTTAGTGTTGCTGATCCCATGCAGCCTCTTTGCAGCTACATCAGTGGTATGTACATGTAGGGTAGTATGTGCCCAGAGATGAATGCCCAGAACGGGTGTTTGTTCCTGGGGGCATACTGCCCTAAAAAAGTGAGCTTATGCTGGAAGCTGCTGGGCTTTTCTGATTGGGCAAAATTTTAACACTTTCTTGTAGTGTCGGCCTGTTGAATGCTACGTATTCAAGTAAATGGGGAAGCGTCGCAAACACCCTGCAACCGCGTGCAATGCATTTGTTAGAAAAAATGGGGTTAAAACTGGAGGTGCGTGTTCCATCGCTTCCTTGTCAGTAACCTCTGAAGCATGATATGAATGCAGATCGGGCTTCAGAGGAAATGGAGATTAGACGCACGTCAAAATCCTCCCTAAGCCCCGGTTCACACTGGTGCAGCTTTGAAATCGTGCTACTTCAGTGCGATTTCAAAGCAGCAGATCAGTATACCTCCCAACATTTTGAGTTGGGAATGAGGGACACCTACAACGTATGTAGGCATAGGACACGCCCCCTGCCACACCTCCTTAAAGGAGAATTAACCATAAAAAAAGGTTAATGAAATCCACAAGGGCTTGTTTTTACCACTATTAATCCTTTATATTGGCTTATCAAAATTACAAATGCAGAAATTTAGAATTTACATGAAAGGTTTAGCACTGGCAATCACTTTTTGAAAGATAAAAAGTGCATTTTATATACAACTATATAGATCAGACCAAAATGAGGGACAAATGAGGAGGAAAGAGGGACAGAGGGACATTGCTCCAAATCAGGGACAGTTGGGATCTATGGATCAGTGCGATTTGCACCTCTGATTTTGACTTTTTTTTAACAGAAGTCTATGCATGTCGCAATGAAATCAGAAAAAAAGTAGTGCAGGAAACTTTTTCAAAGTCACTGCTTCATGAGTTGCAACAATTTGAACGTTTCCTATGCGTGACAAATCGCATCAGTGTGAATGAGGGCTTAAAGGGGTTGTAATCCCTCAAGGTTTTTCACCCTAATGCATTCTTTGCATTAGGGTGAAAAACCTCCTGTCATGCAGCAGCCCCCCCGAGCCCCCTTTTACTTACCATAGCTCCGTAAACACCACAACGGGAACGAGCACACCAGCTTCAGCCAGTGTTTTGGGTCCTCATTGGATAGAGTGATAGCAGAGCAGCCATTGGCTGCCGCTGCTGTCAATCAAATCTAATGATGCGAGTGTCGGGGGGCGGGGCCGAGTTCTACTGTCTGTGTCAATAGACGCAGCAGCAGGACTCAGGAGCACGCCCACACGGGTGTCCCGAAGGAGAGAGCTTCTCCGACAGGGCACTTGAGAAGAGGAGGAGCCAAGAGTGCTGAGGGACCCCAGAAGAGGAGGATCAGGACCACTCTGTGCAAAACCAACTGCACAGAGGAGGTAAGTATGATATGTTTGTTATTTAAAAAAAAAAAACACAAGGGTTTAGTAATCCTTTAAAGTGTAAGGGAAGGTTACAGCCCCTGTCAGTTCCTTCTGCTATCTGTGCGCACACTGGGGAGATTTCCCTTCACTTCCTGTCCCATAGCCAAAACAGGAAGTGGGAGACATCCCTGCTCATTAGGAGAATCCCTGGTTGTCACCAGAACTAAAATCACCATTGGAAGATTTCCCCTCTATTAGTGTCCTGATGTCAACACAAAATGTAGGATTTTCTTTTACTTTCACTCTCTGTGATAACGGTAAACAGGACAAATAGAGAAGGTGAATATCTTCCTATTGGGGCCACAGACAGCAATAAAAACCTGACAGGGGTTCTGTCGCACTGATCTGCGGCTTTGAAATGCAGTATTTTTTTTTTCAGCGCAGTGCACTGAGAGCCAATCCACTGCCTTACACCGCACGGCTAGCAATTGAACATTATGAGATGTCAGTGTGGCATCTCATTAAAGTTCATAAAAAAAAAAAACATAAAAAAAAAAAGCAGTGTGATCCGCTGAGCTCAGTGCATCATCACTCGGCCCCACCACATCGTACACCAGCCGCTGCGCTGCAATGCCCGCATCGAATTCGCAATAGCAGGAGATTTTGACTGGCTCTCTTTGGAGCCGGTTCACATATCTCCGCTGCGGCTTCAATGCGAATGTGCACAGGAGCCCTGTGTGTCTTTTGGTCCGTTTCAGGTCCGAATTCAGCCCAAAATTAGAGCTGAAATTGGACCTGAAACGGTGAACCAGGACGCACCGGACCCCTGCTGGGAGCCCCATCGGCATCCAGTGTGAACCGAGCCATAAGCAGGTCATAGACGGATTGAAATTCGGCCGGTTCAGCAGGATCCGGATGAATTTCGATTAATCTATGGACTTCAGTACAACCAGCCTGTCAGGTTTTTTTCATTCGATGGGGGGGGGGTGCTGATGGGGGAATCGAGCAATTAATTGAGCACTTTAACCCATGGTTAAAGTGATTGTAAAGGTTGTTGTTTTTTTTAAATTACAAACATGTCATACTTACCTCCTCTGTGCAAGGGTTTTGCACAGAGCGACCCTGATCCTCCTTCTCTGGGGTTCCTCAGCAGCGCTCCTGGCTCCTCCTCTTCTTGAGTACCCCCCACAGAGAGCCGCTTTCCATGGGGGTGCTCGTAGATAGCAGCGGGAGCCATTGGTTCCAGCTACTGTCAATCAAATCCAGTGACACAGGAGCCGGGGGGGCGGGGCCTGAGTCCTGCTGTCTGTCAATGGACGCAGTAGCAGTATTCGGCTCTGCCCCCCAGCTCCGTGTCACTGGATTTGATTGACAGTAGCTGGAACCAATGGCTCCCGCTGCTATTTATCTATTTAATGAGGACCCGAGACAGCGGCTGGAGCTGCTGTGCTTGTCCCCATCGCTGGAACGATCGGGTTCAGGTAAGTAAAAGGGGGGTGCTGGAGGGGGGGGCTGCTGCACTACAGAAGGTTTTTCACCTAATGCATAAAATGTATAAGGTGAAAAACCTTGAGGATTTGCAACCCCCGATTAAAGTGGGAGTCAACTCCCATCTCTGACTTTTACCTATAGGTAAGCCTATAATAAGACTTACGTACCTATAGGTACTGTAGATATTTGCTAAACGTGCCCGGTTTAGAAGATATTTTCTGTACATGGAGCCAGTGACATCCCTGGCGCATGAGCTCGGAAGGAACGTCCACCCAGTGACATCATCCCAGCTCCAGCCAGTCACAGAGCCAGAGTCTGCGGACCCGGAAGGAAGACCGGGTTACGATGGAAGCACCTGCAGCGGTGACAACTCAGCGCTGGAAGGCTTCATTTTCAGGTAAGTTTAACATAATGTGCTAGTATGCGATGCATACTAGCACATTATGACATTATCCTTCAGGTTTGAAAAAATAAATGAAATGGGCAGCGGTTTACTAACGCTTTAACCACCTCCCGCCCGCTGCATAGTCAAACGACGGCAGGCTGGAATCCCTCTCGTTCTGGGGCGACGTCATATGACGTCGCCCCAGTCTCACCGTTCTCGCGTGCCCAAAGGGTGCACAGCGCGACGATTGCGGGTGCACCATGTCCCTGGGACACGACACGACCCAGATCACAGTAAAGAGCCGATGAGGCCGTTCTTTACCGATGTGATCGGCTGTGTCCAATCACAGCCGGTCACATGTAAACACAAAAGTGCCGGTAATCGGCTCTCCTCTCCTCACACTGACAGCAGAGTGTGAGGAGAGGAGAGCCGATCAGTGTCATCTCCCCACAGGGGAGACCTGTACAGATAATCAGTTCCCTGATCATCAGTGCAGCCCCAACAGTGATGCCAGTCAGTGACCATCTGTGATGCCAATCTGTGCCCATCAGTGATACCGATCTGTGCTCATCAGTAATGCCAGTCAGTGCTGCCTTTCAGTGCCCATCAGTGCCTGCTCATCAGTGCCGTTTATCACCTATCAGTGTTAATTAGTGCCACATCAGTGCAGCATAATAGTGCCTTCTCACCAGTACCACCTCATCAGTGCCCATTAGTGAAGGAGAAAAATTACTTATTTACAAAATTTTCTGACAGAAATTAAGAAGCTTTTTTTTTTTTCTTCTAAATTTTCGGTCTTTTTTTTAGCAAAAAAAAAAAAACGGTGATTAAATACCACCAAAAGAAAGCTCTATTTGTGTGAAAAAACTATGAAAACGTAATTTAGGTACAGCGTTGCATGACCGCACAATTGTCAAAGTGTGACAGCGCAAGGGGGTAAAAGTGCCCAGTATTGAAGCGGTTAAAGGAAAGAAAATTGCATGGCCTGTCTTAGACCTAGGCAGGCCATACACGGGTCGAATTTCGAAAGAATTTTCATTCGAAAATCCTATCTAAGAATTTTTGTTCGTATTTAGCACCATTAGTGGGCTGCAGCAACAGCCGATTTTTGTGCGGCCATCGAATTTGAGTAATCGGACATGTTGGAAATTTTTTGAAAAACAAACGATTTTCTAATCCATGATGGGAGAATCGTGCGAGAATTGTAATTGAAAAAGAAATGCGCATGTGCAAGAAAAGAAAATTCCCGGAAAGAAAAGAAGATTCCCAGCCACAAAAATTCTTTTCTGTAGCAACATGAGGTGAAATTGAAGGCTTGGTTGGCCGAATTTCGAAATCAATGGTGGCGCCATCGGATCACAAAACGCACACATTTTCTGATTTTCAAAAGAAAATTCTTTCGAAATTCAAGCCATGTATGGCCAGCCTAACTGCACTTAGTAAATCACAAAGAACTGATCAGACACGCCCCCTGGGGATGAGAGGTGTGGCCGTTACTCAGCTCTGCTAGCACAGAGCACTGGTGTGTGAGTAAAGGAAGCATTTTCATGGGGTGAAAATGGACTTTAAAGCCTTCCCTAGCAGTCACAAATCATGCCATGTGGCGGTACAGGACTATAAAGAGATAAAAAGGCGTGAGACTTCAATTGCACTTCAAAATTCCCGAGTCAATGAGCCCCAGTGAGCTCTGTAGACGTTCGTTCCTTTGATTTAAGTGTTACAAGTTACATGTTAAAAATAATCAGAGCCATTCCAGCAGCCATTCAAACAATCGTTCAGCCTTTATATAAAACCGTTTCATTGTATACAGACCCGACAATTGCTGAGCTCCTCCGCTGATAAGATGATCGTCCCGCATTTCTTCCCCGGAATCCCCCTGGGTGAGGAAAGTAAAAAAACATAAGTAAAAAGATAAAAGGATAGACAGAAACACAACCATTTATCAACACAGACACCTGATTGGTTCTGCTCATAGAGACCCAGAGCGGATGACAGATTGAGGTCTGAGGCCATTGTGCTGCGGCAGACATGCAATTACTGTCTGTCTATCTTTCGCCTCAAAGGTTTACTGCTGCCCCTTTAAAGCTTGTTAGGCGCAAATGACAAACACACTGGTGGAGATAGAAAGTAATTTCGGCAATCCCGCCAGACTCGGGCGGCAGGAATGCGTTCCGCCATTTTACCACCCCGCACTGCGCTCCTTCATCTCTCTTCATTTAGTCCCTTTCCTTGAAGTGGGTGAAAAGATTTCCCTCGGTCGCTCCAGAATAAATCTTTATTTGTGACCTTTTACTTTCAATCTGCCTGAAACATAAATACTGTGCTGGGGGCTATTCCCAAGGAGCTCGGTGGAGGTCTTAAAAAAAAAAAAAAAACACCAAAGAGTCCTCCATCCGTCTGCAATGGTATTCATCATTTTGGTTGGTGGTCACCTTCGCTGATTTTTGCTCGCTGGTCCTTGAAGAAGACGAGGGTCATTGTTCAGAAATAGCTACTGATTGACTCTTTAAGTCGGTGTTTGTCAACTCATTAGATGGAGGGGGTCTTAACTGCTGCCCTAGGACCACAGATAATATTTAGTATATGTAATGCTACAGAAGACTGTCAGAGACTGCAGACCTACTACAAGAGATGGTCAGAGGCTGCAGACCTACTATAAGAGATGGTCAGAGATTGCAGACGTGATACAAGAGATGGTCAGAGGCTGCAGACATACTACCACAGATGGTCAGAGATTGCAGACGTGATACAAGAGATGGTCAGAGACTACAGACATACTATAAGAGATGGTCAGATACTGCAGACCTACTATTAGAGATGATCAGAGGCTGCAGACATACTTAAAGAAATGGTCAGAGTCTGCAGACATGATACAATAGATGGTCAGAGGCTGCAGACTTGATACAAGAGATGGTCAGAGGCTGCAGACTTGATACAAGAGATGGTCAGAGGCTGCAGACATACTACAAGAGATGGTCAGAGGTTTCAGACATGATAGAAGAGATGGTCAGAGGCTGCAGACATGATACAAGAGATGGTCAGAGACTGCAGACATGATACAATAGATGGTCAGAGGCTTCAGACTTGATACAAGAGATGGTCAGAGGCTGCAGACATACTACAAGAGATGGTCAGAGATTTCAGACATGCTACAAGAGATGGTCAGAGGTTTCAGACATGCTACAAGAGATGGTCAGAGGTTTCAGACATGATAGAAGAGATGGTCAGAGGCTGCAGACATGATACAAGAGATGGTCAGAGACTGCAGACATGATACAATAGATGGTCAGAGGCTTCAGACTTGATACAAGAGATGGTCAGAGGCTGCAGACATACTACAAGAGATGGTCAGAGATTTCAGACATGCTACAAGAGATGGTCAGAGGTTTCAGACATGCTACAAGAGATGGTCCGGGGCTTCAGACTTGATACAAGAGATGGTCAGAGGCTGCAGACATAGTACAGGAGATGGTCAGAGGCTGCAGATATGATACAAGAGATGGTCAGAGACTGGAGACATAGTGCAGGAGATGGTCAGAGGCTGCAGAGCAACTACAGGAGATGATCAGATGCTAAAAACCTACTATGGGAGATGGTGAGATGCTGCAGACATGCAATAAGAGATGACCAGAGGCTGTAGATATGATACAAGAGATGGTCAGAGGCTGCAGACCTACTACAGGAGATACTCACATAGGTGAAAAACAATGCAATATCAATCTGCACTATTCACAGTAGCACAATTAAATGTGTATATAAGATGTGAAAAATCACAACTAAAAAACATATTCATGAAAATGTGAAAAAAGTGTCCATAAAAATAATGTCCATAACACATATATAAAATGATCCCATATATATAAATATATATATATATATATATATATATATATATATATATATATATAGATCTATATATATATATATAGATCTATATATATATATATATATATATATATA
Source organism: Aquarana catesbeiana (assembly GCF_042186555.1). NCBI lineage: Eukaryota > Metazoa > Chordata > Amphibia > Anura > Ranidae > Aquarana > Aquarana catesbeiana. The sequence goes on from NC_133330.1 coordinate 37,156,068, forward strand.
TATATATATATATATATATATATATAGTACAATAACTCAGGTCCAGTGTAATAATCCGGTGTATTTAGCCAAAATGCACTAAACACCATTTATCCTTCCAATATTTTTTTCCTAATCCCAATTGGACAATCTTTGCTTGCAAACTAAAACATATGCTCATGTCTGTGGTGTTCCTGTGTGTCGCTTCGCTGTATTAAAAGGGGTGAAAGAAAGTTTAAATCTAAAAATAATATCGGAGATTCTAGGCCTAATAGCAGCCTCATACCTTGTACGAAGCACTTGTATTCGATGATCTTACATTTGGGAGAACTGGGTGAGGACTTTAAAGACTTTGGAGCAGAGAGAGACTCTCATCTCGGGAGGTACCCTTTAATGGTGGTCACACATGCTTCAATATTTTTATCCAATCAACATGTGATTCGATTAAAACGATTGAATATACAAACAAGTGAGTAGACATAACTTCAATTCTAATCAATTTAGACTCAAATTCGATCAGATTTGATGAAACAAAATAAGTCAGGCAGGGTGGAATATTATAGATCATTTTGGATCACTCTGCAGCATCAAGATACTTTCCTCATGAATACGATCATATTTTGATACACTTTATTGCCAAAAGTATTGGGACACCTACCTTTACACGCACATAAACTTTAATGACATCCCAGTCTTATGCCCCGTACACACGGTTGGACTTTGTTCGGACATTCCGACAACAAAATCCTAGGATTTTTCCGACAGATGTTGGCTCAAACTTGTCTTGCATACACACAGTCACACAAAGTTGTCGGAAAATCCGATCGTTCTGAACGCGGTGACGTAAAACACGTACGTCGGGACTATAAACGGGGCAGTGGCCAATAGCTTTCATCTCTTTATTTATTCTGAGCATGCGTGGCACTTTGTCCGTCAGATTTGTGTACACATGATCGGAAATTCCAACAACGGATTTTGTTGTCGGAAAATTTTATATCCTGCTCTCAAACTTTGTGTGTCGGAAAATCCGATGGAAAATGTCCGATGGAGCCCACACACGGTCGGAATTTCCGACAACACGCTCTGATCGGACATTTTCCATCGGAAAATCCGACCGTGTGTACAGGGCATTAGTCCGTAGGGTTCAATATTGAGTTGGCCCGCCCTTTGCAGCTATACCAGCTTCAACTTTTCTAGGAAGGCTGTCCACAAGGTTTAGGAGTGTGTCTATAGGAATGTTTGACCATTCTTCCAGAAGCGCATTTGTGAGGTCAGGCACTGATGTTGGACAAGAAGGCCTGGCTTGCAGTCCCCGCTCAGAACACCTTTGGGATTAAATAATCGGGTTGAGGTCAGGACTCTGTGCAGGGCAGTCAAGTTCCTCCCCAAACTCACTCATACATGTTTTTACAGACCTTGCTTTGTGCACTGGTCCAACTCATTGGAGGGGGGATTATGGTGTGGGGTTGTTTTTCAGGGGTTGGGCTTGGCCCCTTAGTTCCAGTGAAGGGAACTCTTAAGATGTCAGCATACCAAGACATTTTGGACAATTTCATGCTCCCAACTTTGTGGAAACAGTTTGGGAATGGCCCCTTCCTGTTCCAACATGACTAAGCACCAGTGCACAAAGCAAGGTCCATAAAAACATGGATGAGTGAGTTTGGGGTGGAGGAACTTGACTGGCCTGCATAGAATCCTGACCTACAGACTAAGACTGGGATGCCATTAAAGTTCATGTGCGTGTAAAGGCAGGTGTCCCAATACTTTTGGTAATATAGTGTAGATCAGAATATGAGATTACATGGTGCAAACAGAGATGCAATCGGTAGTAGAGTAAATTATGGCCATACCTTACTATCCTTACTATCGATGGAAATCCCTTGTGTGTGGCATATGGATCGAATGGGCTGTTGACTATAGATTGATTATATCGGAAGAGGTGAATTGGAAAATAAATCGATCATTGCATCTTTCTAGGTTCTCTACCTGCTGCTCCAATGATGTGCTGGAAGTGGAAGAAAATCTCTATGTAAGCCATGATTCACTGGACTGTCAGCTCCTACAGGGCTATGAACGCTCTGTGTGACAGTGCTGATTGGTCCGGCACTGTCACATGGAATAAGTCACATGCTCCTCCATACCTGGAAGTACTGGGTATTTCCTTAGGCTCAAGGTACTAAACAGAGCACAAAGAAATAGCAGACTCTTGTCCGGGTAAAGGACAGGTTTCCAATAAAAGTGACCATTTATTTTATCTTGAGATATAAAAGACAGAAATTGGTTACATGCTACACAACCTGTGACTTTTTTGTAACAAAAAGCGCTGCCAAACGATCGGAAGAATCCATCCAGCATCCTATTAGGACGCTGAAGCACATATAGATTGCGCTGTCAAGACAATACATTTAATTTCCACCGTCAGGTGATGCCTGAAACTGTTTTCCCGCAGCTTCAAATGAAATAGATACAAATGTCTCCTCGATCCCCCAAGAAAACCAATTTCCTCCCGTGGTCTGACGAAAAAAAAAAATGTCTGTAGCAGGAAATATTCTACCATTAGCTACAAGCTGAACCCAATCCCGTCTTGCCAACCATTAAACGTTTCCCAAATTATATATTAGTGTGAAACACAGAGGCAAGCTGCCGAACATGACCAGCGAGTTCCCGGGATATCGGCCTAATTGAAATAAAGGATATTGCTTTAAAATGAGGAGCTTTTCAGATCATTAGGGGCTCACACATTCAACGCCTGCTCCTGAATGGACTCTGCCAGGCATATCTGTTACAGGGCTGGTGTTGGAGGCACTTGGCGGGTGTTAATAGAGCATTTTTAGTTTCCTCTTATTTGACATCTGCGTGTGCGAGGCCTAAGGCTGGCCAAAGACATCAGAGGACGGTTGGACATGCATGCCCTCAGCAGACCATTTGTTCCTCTTCATGTAAATGGAGGGGGGAAAGGAGGAAGAAGTGAGCAGGAAATTCCTCCAAAAATGTTCAGCTGAAGGTTGGTCTGGAAAAATTCCAGGTATGTATATCTTATCCTTCTCTTATCTTACATAGGTACAATAGGTCCAGCTTGGATCAATGTAACTACCATATATACTCAAGTATAAGTCGAGTTTTTCAGCACATTTTTTTGTGCTGAAAATGCCCCCCCTCGGCTTATACTCGAGTCAAGCACTTTTCTGCAGCAGAGAATGACATTTTCCGAACCGACTTTGGGACCCCGTATCTCAGGGCCACTTGGTGCTAGAAACCCCAGATTTGGTGTGCAAACCCAACGGAACTAGCACTACAACATATCCAAAGTTCCTAGCACCAAGTGGCCCCGAGATACGGGGCCCCAAAGTCGGTTCGGAAAATGTCAAGCACTTTTCCGCAGCAGAGAATGACATTTTCCGAACCGACTTTGGGGCCCTGTATCTCGGGGGCCACTTGGTGCTAGGAACCCCAAATTTGGTGTGCAAACCCAGTGGAAATCGCACTACAAGCTGGGGTTCCTAGCACCAAGTGGCTCCGAGATACGGGGCCCCAAAGTCGGTTCGGAAAATGTCATTCTCTGCTGCAGAAAAGTGCTTGACATTTTCCGAACCGACTTTGGGGCCCCGTATCTCGGGGCCACTTGGTGCTAGGAACTTTGGATATGTTGTAGTGCTAGTTCCGCTGGGTTTGCACACCAAATCTGGGGTTTCTAGCACCAAGTGGCCCTGAGATACGGGGCCCCAAAGTCGGTCAACTGTGTCCATCTGCAGCAATGTCATTTCGGGACCCTTTGGGTTCCAGAGACCCCAAATTTTGGCTGCAGCTAGGGGACATCTAGGAACCCTTAACCTCCCTGGCGGTATGATTATTTCGGATTTTAGGTGCTGAAAGCGGTACAATTATTTTGCATGGAAATTTGGCGTTTTATATTGTAGGTCTGTAATTCTTAACAATAACACACTTAAATCTCTCCAAACAAGAGTCTAGTAGATATCCTGGGCATGATAAAGTTTGAAACACAAAAACATAAATTATAATATAATAAAAATAAATAAATAATTTAAAAAAATAAAAATAAATAGTAATAAAATTAATTTCCACACGATTCACTATCGCTCAATTCTGCAAGTGTTCTAATTTACTATCGGTGTTTTCTAGCTGGTCTAAAGCCATTTTTGACGTAAAGGGACACTTTTTGGTTGCTATGGACAATCTCCAGTTTCCAGGCAGAAAGAACAGTATATGCAATATAAAACTGCATGCAGGGCATGGGCCAAAGCACCGGGGACAAAGGGGATGTGAAATCATTTCATACAGTACTGTAATCTGTAAGATTACAGTACTGTATGTGTTATGATTTTACACTTTTTTTGAATTTGCCGCCAGGCTCCGCCCCCGTGCGTCGCGCCGCTCGCAGGGAACGGAGCCTGGCACGGAGAGGCTTCGGAGGAGGACGGAGCCCACGGACACTGCGGGGGACATCGCAGGATCCCGGGGACAAGGTAAGTAAGGAGGCACCAGGATCCTGCGATGTAATCCCGAGTGTGGCTCGGGGTTACCGCTAATGGTCCTGAATTTTAACCCCGAGCCACACTCGGGAAAACCGCCAGGGAGGTTAACTACCGAGTTTGAAGTTCGGGGGACCTATGGTTGCAAATGGGCACAGTGAGGCTGCAAATGGGCATTGTTGACCCTCTTTTCCACTTAAAGTAGCTTTGTGGTAAAATTAGATGCCTTGGCTTATATTCGGGTCGGCTTATACTCGAGTATATACGGTATGTATATATACTGTACAGGGGTGTGGAAATTAAAAACTACTCGTCCAAGGGACTAAAACAGAGTTCCAATATACTTGTCCCTCATGACAATCTGCTTGTCCTGATAAAAAAATATTTTTTTTCCCCAGAATGAAGAATACTTATGCCGTGCACACACGACCGGACTTTTCGACAGCCAAGGTCCGACGGAACGAATCCGTCGGACAATTCGATCGTGTGTGGGCTTCATCGGACCTTTTCTGTCGAAAAATCTGACAGACCTTAGAAATAGAATATGTTTCAAATCTTTCCGACGGACTCGAGTCCGATCGAAAAATCCGTTCGTCTGTATGCTAGTCCGACAGACAAAAAATGACGCTAGGGCAGCTATTGGCTATCAACTTCCTTATTCTAGTCTGGTCGTACGTCATCACGTTCGAATCAGTCGGACTTTGGTGTGATCGTGTGTAGGCAAGTCCGTTCAGAACTCCGTTGAAAAGTCCTTCGGAGTTCAGTCCGCCGAAAAATCCGCTCGTGTGTACGTGGCATTAGGGTTGATGGTTTTTATTAGGCAGAGGTGCTTTTAGGGATGTCTGGGGCTTTGAAAAATGAAAGGGGCTTTATGGCGACTTTTTTGCTTGAAAGGTCTTTATGGACCTTGGTTTGTGCACTGGTGTGCAGTCATGTTGGAACAGGAAGGGGCCACCCCCAAAATGTCTTGGTATGCTGACGCCTTAATGCCGCGTACACACGGTCGGATTTTCCGACAGGAAATGTTGGATGTGAGCTTGTTGGCGGAAATTCCGACCGTGTGTAGGCTCCATCGAACATTTGCTGTCGGACTTACCGCCAACAAATGTTTGATAGCAGGTTCTCACATTTTCCGCCATCAAAACTTTGTTGTCGGAAAGTCCGATCGTGTGTATACAAGTCCGTCGCACAAAAGTTCACGCATGCTCGGAATAGAGCAGAAGGAGCCGCACTGGCTATTGAACTTCCTTTTTCTCGGCTCATCGTACGTCTTGTACGTCACCGCGTTCCCACGTTCGTAATTGTTGGCCAACATTTGTGTGACCGTGTGTATGCAAGACAAGTTTGAGCCAACAACCTTCGAACAAAAATCCACGGTTTTGTTGGCGGAAAGTCCGATCGTGTGTACGCGGCATGAGAGTTCCCTTCACTGGAACTAAGGGGCCAAGCCCAACCCCTGAAAAACAACCCCACACCATAATCCCCCCTCCACCAAATGATTTGGACCAGTGCACAAAGCAAGGTCCATAAAGACAAAGATGACAGAGTTTGGGGTGGAGGAACTTGACTGGCCTGTACAGAGCCCTGACCTCAACCCAAACACCTTTGCCTCACCTTGCAAATGCGCTTCTAGAGGAATGGTCAAACATTCCCATAGACACACTCCTAAACCTTGTGGACAGTCTTCCCAGAAGAGTTGAAGCTGTTAAGGGTGGGCCAAATCCATATTGAACATTACGGACTAAGACTGGGATGCCATTAAAGTTCATGTGTGTGTAAAGGCAGATGTCCCAATACTTTTGACAATATAATGTATGCTTTTAACAGTATATATTGGAGTAATTGTCTCATTAAGACTCTGTAAAGTCTGGATCTTTTTTTTTTCTTTTTTCGAGGTTTTCATTTAAATAGAAATGCGGATTTGGGCTTTAAAACAATTCTGTTGCTATGCCCTACATTGACAAGTCACAGGTTCACTTTAAGATGATAAGTGACATATATAATCTATGGAGATCTGTGAGCGCAGTGCCCCAAGGCAGACACAAGCCTTATGTAAGAAAAAAAAGCTCATTAATGAGATAGTTGTCCAGAATTGGAGCAAACAGAACAGTTCATCTCCCTGCACAAATCACGCGGATTAGCTCGCTCCATCCAAATTAGCAGCTCATTAGGGCGGGTGTCCTGCTTGCACGAGCGGCTACAAATTGTGGTGGCAAATGAAAAAAAAATCACTGACAGGTCATTAACACAGGAGATAAAAATAAATAAATAAACCGGAGCCGGCAAAAAGTGGCATTTCACAAGCCCCATCGGCTAATGAACAATCTTCCTAAGATGACAGGAAGAGATATCCTGTCAAGGAGCGAATACAAGCTTGCCTTACCAAAGGACATTCCATTCCCTGCCTGCAAAGCTGCAAATTTCTGACTTGATTAACAAATATTTTAAAATGTTTTATAGACATTTAAAGAGAACGAGTCACCTTGTTGGAGAGTGGGCCTATAAGTTTGGGGGAAGAGGGCTGTGACATGCTACATGAGTTTGGGGGAAGGGGGCTGTGACATGCTACATGAGTTTGGGGAATAGGGCTGCGACATGCTATATGAGTTTGGGGAAGGGGGCTGTGACATGCTACATGAGTTTGGGGAAGGGGGCTGTGACATGCTACATGAGTTTGGGGGAAGGGGGCTGTGACATGCTATATGAATTTGGGGAAGGGGGCTGCGACATGCTACATGAGTTTGGGGAAGGGGGCTGTGACATGCTATATGAGTTTGGGGGAAGGGGGCTGTGACATGCTATATGAATTTGGGGAAGGGGCTGTGACATGCTACATAAGTTTGGGGAAGGGGGCTGTGACATGCTGCATGAGTTTGGGGAGGGGGGCTGTGACATGCTACATGAGTTTGGGGAAGGGGCTGTGACATGCTACATGAGTTTGGGGAATAGGGCTGCGACATGCTATATGAGTTTGGAGAATAGGGCTGCGACATGCTAAATAAGTTTGGGGAATAGGGCTGTGACATGCTATATGAGTTTGGGGAATAGGGCTGCGACATGCTATATGAGTTTGGGGAATAGGGCTGCGACATGCTATATGAGTTTGGGGAATAGGGCTGCGACATGCTACATGAGTTTGGGGGAAGGGCTGCGACATGCTACATGAGTTTGGGGGAAGAGGCTGCGACATGCAACATGAGTTTAGGGAAGGGGGCTGCGACATGCTTTATGAGTTTGGGGAATAGGGCTGCGACATGCTATATGAGTTTGGGGAATAGGGCTGCAACATGCTACATGAGTTTGGGGGAAGGGCTGCGACATGCTACATGAGTTTGGGGGAAGGGGCTGCGACATGCAACATGAGTTTGGGGAAGGGGGCTGCGACATGCTATATGAGTTTGGGGAATAGGGCTGCGACATGCTATATGAGTTTGGGGAATAGGGGTGCGACATGCTATATGAGTTTGGGGAATAGGGCTGCGACATGCTACATGAGTTTGGGGGAAGAGCTGCGACATGCTACATGAGTTTGGGGGAAGGGGCTGCGACATGCAACATGAGTTTGGGGAAGGGGGCTGTGACATGCTACATGAGTTTGGGGAAGGGGGCTGTGACATGCTACATGAGTTTGGGGAATAGGGCTGCGACATGCTATATGAGTTTGGGGAATAGGGCTGCGACATGCTATATGAGTTTGGGGAAGGGGCTGTGACATGCGACATGAGTTTGGGGAAGGGGGCTGTGACATGCTACATGAGTTTGGGGAATAGGGCTGCGACATGCTATATGAGTTTGGGGGAAGGGCTGCGAAATGCTACATGAGTTTGGGGGAAGGGCTGCGACATGCTACATGAGTTTCGGGGAAGGGCTGCGACATGCTACATGAGTTTGGGGGAAGGGGCTGCGACATGCAACATGAGTTTGGGGAAGGGGGCTGTGACATGCTGCATGAGTTTGGGGAGGGGGGCTGTGACATGTTGCATGAGTTTGGGGAAGGGCCTGTGACATGCTACATGAGTTTTGGGGAAGGGGGCTGTCACATGCTACATGAGTTTGGGGAGGGGGGCTGTGACATGCTACATGGGTTTGGGAGGGGGGGGGCTGTGACATGCTATATGAGTTTTGGGGAACGGGGCTGCAACATGCTACATGAGTTTGGGGAAGGGGGCTGTGACATGCTACATGAGTTTGGGGAAGGAGGCTGCGACATGCTACATAACTTTGGGGAGGGGGGCTGTGACATGCTACATGAGTTTGGGGAAGGGGGCTGTGACATGCTATATGAGTTTGGGGAGGGGGGCTGCGACATGCTACATGAGTTTGGGGAGGGGGCCTGTGGCATGCTACATGAGTTTGGGGAAGGGGCTGTGACATGCTACATAACTTTGGGGAGGGGGGCTGTGACATGCTATATGAGTTTTGGAGAAGGGGGCTGCGACATGCTGCATGAGTTCTGGGGAAGGGGGCTGTGACATGCTATATGAGTTTTGGGGAAGGGGCTCCGACATACTACATGAGTTTGGGGAAGGGGGCTGCGACATGCTGCATGAGTTTGGGGAAGGGGGCTGTGACATGCTACATGAGTTTGGGGAAGGGGGCTGCGACATGCTACATGAGTTTGGAGAAGGGGCTGTGACATGCTACATGAGTTTGGGGAGGGGGGCTGTGACATGCTACATAACTTTGGGGAGGGGGGCTGTGACATGCTATATGAGTTTTGGAGAAGGGGGCTGCGACATGCTGCATGAGTTTGGAGAAGGGGCTGCGACATGCTATATGATTTCTGGGGAAGGGGGCTGTGACAAGCTACATGAGTTTGGGGAAGGGGCTGCGACATGCTGCATGAGTTTAGGGAAGGGGGCTGCGACATGCTACATGAGTTTGGGGGAAGGGGCTGCGACATGCAACATGAGTTTGGGGAAGGGGGCTGTGACATGCTGCATGAGTTTGGGGAAGGGCCTGTGACATGCTACATGAGTTTTGGGGAAGGGGGCTGTCACATGCTACATGAGTTTGGGGAGGGGGGCTGTGACATGCTACATGAGTTTGGGGGGGGGGGGGGCTGTGACATGCTATATGAGTTTTGGGGAAGGGGGCTGCGACATGCTACATGAGTTTGGGGAAGGAGGCTGCGACATGCTACATAACTTTGGGGAGGGGGGCTGTGACATGCTATATGAGTTTTGGAGAAGGGGGCTGTGACATGCTGCATGAGTTCTGGGGAAGGGGGCTGTGACATGCTATATGAGTTTTGGGGAAGGGGCTCCGACATACTACATGAGTTTGGGGAAGGGGCCTGTGGCATGCTACATGAGTTTGGGGAAGGGGCTGTGACATGCTACATAACTTTGGGGAGGGGGGCTGTGACATGCTATATGAGTTTTGGAGAAGGGGGCTGCGACATGCTGCATGAGTTCTGGGGAAGGGGGCTGTGACATGCTATATGAGTTTTGGGGAAGGGGCTCCGACATACTACATGAGTTTGGGGAAGGGGGCTGCGACATGCTGCATGAGTTTGGGGAAGGGGGCTGTGACATGCTACATGAGTTTGGGGAAGGGGGCTACGACATGCTACATGAGTTTGGAGAAGGGGCTGTGACATGCTACATGAGTTTGGGGAGGGGGGCTGTGACATGCTACATAACTTTGGGGAGGGGGGCTGTGACATGCTATATGAGTTTTGGAGAAGGGGGCTGCGACATGCTGCATGAGTTTGGGGAAGGGGGCTGCGACATGCTATATGATTTCTGGGGAAGGGGGCTGTGACAAGCTACATGAGTTTGGGGAAGGGGCTGCGACATGCTACATCAGTTTGGGGAAGGGGGCTGTGACATGCTGCATGAGTTTAGGGAAGGGGGCTGTGACATGCTATATGAGTTTGGGGAAGGGGCTGCGACATGCTGCATGAGTTTAGGGAAGGGGGCTGTGACATGCTATATGAGTTTGGGGAAGGGGCTGCGACATGCTGCATGAGTTTAGGGAAGGGGGCTGCGACATGCCATATGAGTTTGGGGAGGGGGGCTGTGACATACTACATAAGTTTGGGGAGGGGAGCTGTGGCATGCTATGAGTTTGAAACCCGGACATTTGATTCAAAACCCAGACTGTCCGGGTGAATCCTGGAAAGGTGGTAACTCTAGTGCAGCTCCTGGGCAGTGATGTCACTAGCAGTGGAGCAGATTGCATATACCACTACAGACTGCAGGATATCCTTGGCTTGACTTGCAGCTTTGTATCATGTGACATATCATATGACACAGACTTGTAGGGTAAATAAGGACTAGACAATTTCTCTTGTGTTTTTGACAGTGACTTTCTGATTGAAAAAAGTGTCAGCATGAAGGGGCTTTTATGCAAGACTAATTTTTGCTCCCCCAACACTCCATAATTAAAAAGACATTTACTGTATATCTATAGACAGCTGGATAAAAATGGGCAGTGTCAAATTCTGTGTATTCCCAGCACACATCAACCTACACCTAGTAAATATAAACCCTAGATGACCGCAGTACTTCTTTCCACCACAAGATGTCCTTAGTCTTCTTGGTTTTATTGACAACCTTGGTCAATCAACCCACTTACTCAGAGCTCAGGCTGTCATGGACATAAAAGACCAGGCCAGAAGGCCAGAAGACCCTTGGAAAAAAGTATGTGTGTATATATACAATATATACTTGTATCACAATGTGCAACTATAACCTAAGCAATTCCAATTAGTTGACATACAGACACTTCAGGAATCCCATCCCACAATTCTGTTCTCTGTCATATAAATGACACATTTCTATTCATTTGCATAATCTCCCAGCCTTTTTTGATGTGAGATGATGTGGATAGTACAGAAATGAACTAGGCATGAGCAAAACTGGTTGATTTTTTACCACTTTGCTAAAATGAATTGAAGTCAATGAGGAGGATGAAATTAAGGTAGAAAGTGTTTTTTTTTTTAGGCTGCAATGTGCTTTTAATGGTTTCTGAATATTCTTTGTATCTTATGTGTTTTATGCTTAATTTGGTGCATTTTTGTGTCATTTGAGGCATTTCTTAGACTTCGACAATAGGAAGAAAAAAGGCATGAAAATCAAAGCTAGAAACATTACAGGAAACTGCGCAAGAATATTTTTTATTTTTTTGGGTATTTTATTGTTATTTAATGGTTTTAGACAAATAACAATAAAATACAGAGATTGGACAGACATTTAAACAGTTTGGTCATTTCTACCAGCAAGAAAAAAAAATTACAATTCATAAGTAAATGAGAAATTCCAAAAAAGCAAGTGTGGTCTAGAGCCTAATATATGAAAGAAGTAAAACAAATAAGTACCATGTGGCTTTTGACAAAACACCAAGAGGACTTGTTAATAAATTGTCAGTGGGGGGCCCCGAGAAGGCACCCGTGCCCAATAAATTGCTGGAAGTTTTGGCAAACCACGCGTGGGTGCAGGATGCAGCCGCTGTGCCAGCCGCTTTCTTCAGGAAGAGAAGAAGAGATCCAGCAGAGAAGCAGCTGCTCCAACAAGCCCAGATGTTTTATCCTATTCCCGACACACCAGTGTAAAAAAAAAATAAGCATATAAATATCTTAGAATGTTGTGTCATTTCTAGGACATGTACTTTGGATTTTTTTTAATCATAAATTCATTTCAATAATAATAATAATAACAAAAAAACTTTTGAAAACTAGCTTTGTAGTCCGTCAAATCACACCGATATCACATAGAAATGAATGGAAAACACTTAAAAAATATTTAAAGTGTAACAAATTTTTATAGTTTTAGATAAGTTTTAGACAGTGGATGGGATAGAAGGTCTGGTTTGTGTCCCGTTGGGAGGATTCACCATTTCTTTTTGTCTTGGTGACCATTATCAGCGAGGACAACTGAAATCCAAAATTTCACAGCTGTCACCTGAACAGGTAATGGAGAGGAATTTTCCAATGGTGACCCCTTTTTTGTAATGACCACTTTCCCCTCACTTTGGGGAGCTTTCCTCTTACTTGATGTTGTGTTTATCTCTTTATATACACTGCTGCTGTCACTCAAATCCAATGACGCGGGCGCCGGGGGGGGCGGGGCCAAGTCCGGCATTCGTGTCTGTGGACGCAAATGATGAACTCGAGAGCGCGCCTGCAAGGTAACCCCCTCTCGGAAGAGCGCTTCTCCTAAGGGGCTATCTGATGCGGGGAGGAGCCGCAAGAGCCACTGAGGGACCCCAGAAGAGGATGTTCGGGGCCACTCTGTGCAAAACGAGCTGCACAGTGGAGGTTTGCTATTTGATATGATATGTTTGCTATTTAAAAAAAAAAAAAACAATCCTTTACAATCACTTTGATACAATCATGGTGCTGTGCTGTTAGAGATCAGATGTAGGAAATAAAAGTAACAGTGTATATCGAAACAAGCATAAGTGTGTTAGCTCAAGTAAAATGAAAATATAAAAGTTTAAAAAAACTTTTGCGCAAATAAACAACACAATGCAGAAAGAACCAGAATATACAAAAAAAAATCAATGAATATAGACTTAATATGCAAGGCGTGAGCAAACCAGGAGTGGTGAAATGCGTCAAGCAAGGTTGGTTTCTGGGTGGAAACGTTGAATGCAGTCACTCTGTTAAAGTGGCTGTGAAGGCAGAAGGTATTTTTTTATTTTAATGCATTCTATGCATTAAGATAAAAAACCTTCTGTGTGCAGCAGCCCCCCTAACACTTACCTGAGCTCATCTCCATCCAGCGATGTTGCAGGAGTGTCTCAGATGCCCAGGAATCTCCCTCCCCATTGGCTGAGACAGCAACGCAGCGCCATTTGCTCCCGCTGCTGTCAATCAAAGTCAGTGAGCAAATGAGTAGAGAGAGAGGGGACTGGGGCCGAACCGTGGCTCCGTGTCTAAATGGACACACAGAGCAGTGGCTCGGTTTGGGTGCCTCCATAGCAAGCTGCTTGCTGTGGGGGAGGCACTCGGCAGCCAGAAACGCCGGCGAGGGACCCGAGAAGAGGAGGATCTGGGCTGCTCTGTGCAAATCTATTGCAAAGAGCAGGTGACTATGACTTGTTTGTTGTTTTTAAAGAAATAAAACTGAGACTTTAGTTCAGTTTAATAACTAATAAATACAGCAAGAACAGCTAAGAGTGGATTGCGGCTGATACATTCCTTAATACAATACTCATGTTGACTTATGACGCACTGTTATCATCAACAATGGCTGTGCTGAAACATGGCCACCGCATAGGGTTTCCACTAGGGTTGGACCGATACTAGTATCGCTATCGGTGCAGATACTAAGTATTTGCTCAAGTATCGGTACTCGTGCAAATGCACGATACCTGAAACCGATAATTTCAGGCTCGGAGCTGTCAGTGGGTCTCCCCTGTGTTAAAGAAGTCCGGTAATTGGAGCTGTCAAAAAAAAAAAAAAAGCAGCTGGCAATGTTTATTAATAACATTGAAACACTTGAAACACTAACATAAAAAGAAACATTGTTTCTTTTTGTACCTTTCTGTTTCTTCATCTGCAGATCAAAGGGATGAACAAATGTTCCTCTGTTTAACCCCTTTTAACCCTTAATTTACTCTAATCAGCCTTAATTAACTCCCTTTTCTCCTCCATTTATTATTTCCTGCTTTTTTTTTTCACGTCTATTTTATAAACGATAAACAATTAAAACTTTTTTTTGTTTGCTTTGTTAGTGAATATTTTTACACATATATTAACACATTTCACATTGAAAAAGCGCTAAATTAAAAAAAATATATATTTATTTCATTTGTAAAAGACTTTTCAATGCTTTGTACCATTGCTGACAGCTGAAGTTAAAACAAAACAGTTGCGGTAGGTATCGTTAATTGGTATTGGCGAGTACTAAAAAGAAAGTATCGGTACTTGTACTCATTGTAAAAAAAATGGTATCGGTGCATCCCTAGTTGCCACCTTTTCTTTAAGCCAAACCCGAACACTTTAGCGGCCTGGGACACCTTTGGGTGCCCCAAGGAGAGTAGTAATGCGGTGCGCATAGCGTGCTGCAGTGAACAGTGGGTGTGGCCAAATTACTTTTGCTGACATCATCGCCCTGCCCCCCAGTAATGCCGAATCTGCCCCCAGACAGCCGCCCGCAGCTCCCGGATGGTTACATGGGGAGCCACAGCCGGTCTGAATAACGTGTCCGGGTTTCAGTCTGCCTGAAACCCAGACAGAGATTCAAAACCCGGACTGTGAATTCCGGACAGGTGACAACCCTACCACTGCATCTCACAGGGAATCCCTCTGACATCAGGTGACATTGCAGGAATACTTATGTACCTGCAATATGGAAGGCAGCATGGGAAGGATTATAAAAACTCCACCTCACCCCATCTAACTGCTCCTGTTTTGCACTTCATTACAAGTTTGAATCCCAACCACGGCACTACCTGACTGGAGTTTGCATGTTCTCCCTGTGCCTGCATTTCCTCCGGGTACTCCAGTATCCTCCTGCACTCCAAAAACATGCTGGTAGGTTAATTGGATCCTGTCTAAATTGGCCCTAGTATGTGTATGTATGAATATTAGTTAGGGTCATTAGATTGTAATCTCCTTGAGGGCAGGGACTGATGTGAATGTACAACGTACAGTGGAACCTTGGATTACGAGCATAATCCATTCCAGGAGAATGCTTGTAATCGCACTCGCATATCAAAGTGAGTTTCCCCATAGAAGTCAATGGAAACGAAGATAATTTGTTCCGCATTGACTTTTATTACATGCAATATCGCATGTGGCCAGAGGTGGGGGGGGGGGGGGGCACCGGAGAGCCTCGGAAATACTCGGGGACAGCTCGGAAAGCCTCGGAAACACTTGGGAATGAAGTATTTCCGAGTCATTCCGAGTATTTCCGAACGGCTCCGAACAATTCCGTGTGTCCCCGGCGCCCCTGCACCTCTGGCCAAATGCGGTACTGCACCACCCATTAGCTTGAATTCTGCTCGTTTTGCAAGACAACACTCGCAAACCGAGTCAGAATTTAAAAAAAAAAAGTTGCTCGTCTTTCAAAACGCTCGTTAACCGCGTTACTCTTAAACCAAGGTTCCACTGTATATGTAAAGCTCCGTGTAAATTGAGGGCGCTATATAAGTACCTGAAATAAATAAGTAAGTAAATGAAAGTTGTTAAAACCTCCCCCGCACTCGCATATTTGCATTATACCATAAAAAATAAAGACAATGAGGTTTGAGTGCCTTTGATCCTGCAGCCATGATGTGACAGCAAATGCACTTACAATATTCCCACAATGCAGCTTGATGCATCTTCAAAATCATACTATAGCAAAAACTGCTCCTTCTCTTTGGCTCTATGGCTGTTTGATCAATCCTCAACAAACAAAACAATGTTATTCCCAGGCCTAAGAAATGTTTAATTGAAAGATCCTACTTTGATTTTTGACATTTTATATACAAATGAAGCCATCGGGGGGGCCCAGCCGTTATAATGACTGTATACAGATGAAATTGTTACAGATAGAAATAAGACAGCTTTTCCCTGTTACATCAGCAAATCTATCCAGAGTACGCTAAGGGGCCCCATCTACAAAGAATGGCAAAATATCAGCTTCTCAGTCTGATGGATTTGTTATCTGGCTGAATATAAATCTTTTTTTTTTTTTTTTAATCAAATTATTCTTTATTATTACTTTTTCATACAAAAACATCACAAATAACAAACAACATACACCCGGAACGGGGTTTATTTATATTATTTTTATTTATTTATTTATTTTTATTATTATTATTATTATTATTATTTATTTATTTGTTTATTTATTTTCTTTTTTTAAATAAATCTTTAGCTTGGGAAAAGGTAATGCCAACGTGTGGTGTATAAGTGGAAGAAGGTAAAAATTAGCAAAAAAGACAGATAAAAAAAGCAAAGAATATTTTATGTTGCATATTGTACATAAGTATGATGGTTTATAATGGTTTAAGTTATTAGTTACATTTCTGGTGAAAAATATACACTATATTACCAAAAGTACTGGGACGCCTGCCGTTACACGCACATGACTTTCAATGGCATCTCAGTGTTATGCCCTGTACACACGGTCGGATTTTCCGACGGAAAAAGTGCGATCGGATTGTGTTGTCGGAAATTCCGATCGTGTGTGGGCTCACACGGACTTTTTCCGTCGGAATTTCCAACACACAAAGTTTGAGAGCAGGATATAAAATTTTCCAACAACAAAATCCGATCCGTTAAATTCCGATCGTGTGTACACAAATCCGATGCACAAAGTGCCACGCATGCTCAGAATAAATTAAGAGATGAAAGCTATTGGCTACTGCCCCGTTTAGAGTCCCGACGTACGTGTTTTACGTCACCGCGTTCAGAATGATCGGATTTTGCGACAACTTTGTGCGGCCGTGTGTATGCAAGACAAGTTTGGCCCAAAATC
Organism: Aquarana catesbeiana; assembly: GCF_042186555.1. NCBI lineage: Eukaryota > Metazoa > Chordata > Amphibia > Anura > Ranidae > Aquarana > Aquarana catesbeiana. The sequence goes on from NC_133330.1 coordinate 37,172,956, forward strand.
CGTCTGAAAAAATCCGATGGATTTTGTTGTCGGAATGTCCGATCAATGTCCGATCGTGTGTACAGGGCATAATGGTGCGTACACATGGTCGGAATTTCCCACAACAAATGTTGGATGTCAGCTTGTTGTCAGAAATTCCGACCATTTGTATGCTCCATAGAACATTTGCTGTTGGAATTTCTGACAACAAATGTTTGAGAGCTGGTTCTCAAAATTTCCGAGAGCAAACTTTGTTGTCGGAAATTCCGATCGTGTGCAAACAAGTCCGACGCACAAAAATTCCACGCATGCTCGGAATCAAGCAGAAGAGCCGCACTGGCTATTGAACTTCATTTTTCTCAGCTCGTCGTACGTGTTGTACATCACCGCGTTCTTGGCGATCGGAATTTCCGACAACATTTGTGCGACCGTGTGTAGGCAAGACAAGTTTGAGCCAACATCCGTCGGAAAAAAAATCCACGGTTTTGTTGTCGGAATGTGCGATCGTGTGTACAGGGCATTAGTCTGTAGGGTTCAATATTGAGTTAAAAAGAGAGAAGTTACAGGTGCAAGCTGGAACACAGGCTGGAACGCAGCGTTGTCCGTGATGACGTCACTGGCGTGTTAGCGAGCATAGCTACATAGCTGTACTTAGGATTTCTAAAAAGTTATTACTTGTTGCTTTAATAAATTTGATTGAATTACTGCACTATGGAGCCCCCCCCCCCTCTTTATTGCATGACCTTACTACATTGGATGAGACTGAAGTCCATCCTGGTACCGGTACTACTGTGGATATCTGTTGGAATCGAGGATCCTGGTTTTATTCATACCAAGGCTTGACTTGACCTGTAGGGGTCTCTACATGAGGTGAAGGGCTCGGGGAAACGAGTGGCGCACCATGGATGGTGATAGTAATTGGATGAAGTGGATTTCATTCGGTCTTACTGCACATGCACTTTTTTCTTTTTATATGAACTGTAACTTGGATTTTTTTTTCCTTTTTATTGGACTTTGGTTGCACTACCAGCACTTTTGGCGTATTTTAGCACCTTATTGCTTTGTCTGCACTTTATTAGAAATTCTTGATATTATGTCATTATCGTTATATTATGCTGAAGATTTCTTGCACCTGATTATCCAGCACATCGGCTTTAGCACGGTTTTAATGAATGTTCATCATCGTTTTACTATACTGAAGATTACTTGCACTTGATTGCCCAGCTCATTAGCTTTGGCAAGTTATTCATTAAGTGTGTTTATCATATTTATTTTTGTTCACAATTTTTATTATTTATCACTTTTAGTTAGTGCCACATACCTTTGTATTCATTAATTTTTTTCTGTGTGGGAACACTTTCATATGTTGGCAGCTTCTCATACCCTTATTTTGTCTACTTGAGCGAATATAGGTTTTTCGCATTAGTTATTTTTTCTCTTTTTTTTTATTGTACAACATAAGAAATCGCAATTGCCGACAATTGGCATCTGCTTTCACATATACTTGTTTGGGAGTTTAAAGTAATTTGTGGGGGGAAAAAAATGCAAATTTTAACGTGTGAAAATTTAAAAATTGCCCCTGGACATGAAGTGGTTAAGAAATATTTCTAGATGCTAAAAGCACCAGCACCACCTTGCCTGCTATTTTTTTTTTTGGTCCAGCATCAGCCGCTTCCCTTCTTATAAATCTACCATTAGAAATATTTTTATATTATTATAAATAGAGGTATATTGGTTCCATATTACACTCATCCCTGTTACGCCATGAGAAAAGGCGAGCTATCCCGGTGTAATTACACTGAATATTGTATATTTTGATATGTGCAGTGCATTACAGGAGGAGCAGCAGTCTCTATTCTTCCCCATCTCTATGGAGAAGCGCAGGAAAAAAAAACACATAATTGCTAATCTGTAATTTCCATCTAATTTGTCAGAGAGGATGCAGTTGATGAATCCATTAGTATGGCAGCACAGTAGGAGAGAAAATTCACAGAGATCTCCCTTAGACCAGCACTGTATATGTGTCAGTATTTATGGGTTCCATACTGCGCTGTGGGCTGCGCTCCCTTTCAGCACCTTGGAGAGCGGCTCCGGCTAAATAGCAGCTTGTGGCTGGCAGGATAACTAGTAGAAGCATACAGAGAATGCCGGAGAGCTTCATAACGTCTTTATATCCTTATGGCAAAGTTGTGTGTGCTGGGAAATAAATATATGGGTGCTGAGACACCCCTATGAAGGATTATGTCATAATAAATTCATTTTCCTCACACTGATGGTGTTGCAGCCGAAGGGTTTCTTTATTTGTTTCCCCGTATAAAAAGTTTAAATTCCCGTTGCCAAAAGAGCCATCCAATGTTGAAAGGTCTTAAAGAAGACAGGTATAATTTATATGGGATGCCTATGACAAAGCCTTGGATTCCTTACTCCAGTCTAAGCTAATAAGTGAAAAAAAACAAAAAACAAAAAAAACATACATAGTATATTTTACAAATATTTGCGGACCAAAAAGAAAATCCCCATTACAGCCCCCCCCCTTACATCAGAGCTCCTATCAGAGACCCCTTACATCAGGTTCCCCCTGACATCATGGTCCCCATCAGAGACCACCCTTACATCAGAGTCCCCATCAGAGACCACCCTTACATCAGGGTCCCCATCAGAGACCACCCTTACATCAGGGTCCCCATCAGAGACCACCCTTACATCAGGGTCCCCATCAGAGACCACCCTTACATCAAGGTCCCCATCAGAGACCACCCTTATATCAAGGTTCCCATCAGAGACCACCCTTACATTAGGGTCCCCATCAGAAACCACACTTACATCAGGGTCCCCTTCCAAATAACCCCTGACATCAGGGTCCCAATCAGAGACCACCCTTATATCGAGGTCCCCATCAGAGACCCCTTACATCAGGTTCCCCCTGACATCATGGTCCCCATCAGAGACCACCCTTACATCAGAGTCCCCATCAGAGACCACCCTTACATCAGGGTCCCCATCAGAGACCACCCTTATATCAAGGTCCCCATCAGAGACCACCCTTATATCAAGGTCCCCATCAGAGACCACCCTTACATCAGGGTCCCCATCAGAGGCCACCCTTACATCAAGGTCCCCATCAGAGACCACCCTTACATCAGGGTTCCCATCAGAATCCACCCTTAAATCAAGGGCCCCATCAGAGACCACCATTACATCAAGGTCCCCATCAGAGACCACCCTTACATCAGGGTCCCCATCAGAGACCACCCTTACATCAAAGTCCCCATCAGAGACCACCCTTACATCGGGGTTCCCATCAGAATACACCCTTAAATCAAGGTCCCCATCAGAGACCACCATTACATCAGGGTCCCCATCAGACACCACCCTTACATCAGGGTCCCCATCAGAGACCACCATTACATCAGGGTCCCCTTCCGAGTTCCCCCTGACATCAGGGTCTCCATCAGAGACCACCCTTATATCAAGGTCCCCATCAGACACCACCCTTACATCAGGGTCCCCATCAGAGACCACCCTTACATCAGGGTCCCCTTCCGAGTTCCCCCTGACATCAGGGTCTCCATCAGAGACCACCCTTATATCAAGGTCCCCATCAGAGACCACTCTTATATCAAGGTCCCCATCAGAGACCACCCTTTCATAAGGTTCTCCATTCGAGTCACCTCTTACATCCGGGTCCCCATCAGAGTTCTCCCTTACATCAGGCTCCCCATCAAAGTCCCCCCTTACATCAGGTTTTCCATAGGAATCCCCCCATATACCAGGGTCCCTATTAGAGTCCCCTCCTTACATCAAGGTCCCCATCAGAGCCCCCCACCCCCCCTCTCCCCACAACATCAGAAGTGCATACCAAAGGCAGCCTCTACTGCCCTTAATCCTCAATCTGTGCAAATATTAGTTGGCTGAAAAAAAATCCCCATCAGAGCCCTCCTTTATGTTAGGTTCTCCATCCAAGTCCCCTCTTACATCAGGGTCCCCATCAGAGTGCCCCCTTATATCAGGTTTCCCATCCAAGTCCCCCCTTACATCAGGTTCTCTATCAGAGTCCTCGCTTACATCAGGGTCCCCATAAGAGGCCACCTTACATCAGGTTTTCCATGAGAATCCCCCCATATATCAGAGTCCCCCCACCCCCATTTTAGAAGCGGAGACCAAAAGCAGCCTCTACTTCCCTTAATCCTCAATCTGTGAAAGTATTAATTGGCTGAAAAAAATCCCCATCAGTGTCCCACTTACATAAGAGTCCCTATCAGAGCCCTCCTTACATTAGATTTCCCATCCATGTCCCACCCTTACATCAGGTTCCACATCTAAGCCCCCCCCCTACATCAGAGTCCCCATTAGAGTTCCCCTTTTACTTCAGGGTCCTCATCAGAGCCACCCCTTACATTAGGGTCCCCATCAGAGTCCTCCCTTACATCATGTTTCCCATGAGAATCCCCCCCCCCCCCATATATCAGGATCCCCATGATAGTCTTCCCCCACATCAAAAGTACAGACCAAAAGCAGCCTCTACTTCCCTTAATCCGCAATCCGTGTAAATATTTGTTGGCTGAACAAAAAAATCCCCATCAGAGTCCTCCTTTTTAGAAGGTTCTCTATCTAAGTCCCCTCTTACATCAGGTTTCCCATCCAAGTCCCTCTTACATCAGGTTCTCCATCCAAGTCCCCTCTTACAGCAGGGTCCCCATAAGAGGCCAGCTTATATCAGGTTTCCCATGAGAATCCCCCCATATATCAGGGTCCCCATCAAAATCCCCTCCTTACATCATGGTAACAATCAGAGTCCCTCCTCCACCCCCATTTTAGAAGCGGAAACCAAAGGCAGCCTCTGCTCTTCTTAATCCTCGTCCGTATTCATTGGCTAAAAAAAATCCCCATCAGATTCCCCTTTACATTAGGTTTCCCATCCAAGTCCCCCTAACATCAGGTTCCACATCCAAGTTCCCCCCTACATCAGAGTCCTCATCAGAGTCCCCCTTACATTAGGTTTCCCATCCAAGTCCCCCTTACATCAGGTTCCACATCCCAGTCCCCCCCTACATCAGAGCCCCCCCCCCCCCTCAGAGTTCCCCTTTTACATCAAGGTCCTCGTCAGAGTCCCCCTTACATCAGGTTCCCCCTCAGAGTCCCCCCTTAAATCAGAAGTTGAGACCATAGGCAGCCTCTGCTGACTTTATTCCTCAGTAAGTGCACACTGAGGATACACTGACACTGACCCTAGCTGGGGGCCAGATAAAATCTTGTAGTGGGCCAGATGTGGCCCATGGGCCACAGTTTGGAGATCCCTGCCTTAAAGAGTAAATTCACATTTTCATGAAAAACAAAAAGGAGAACTAACTCCAAATATCCTGGCACCCCCTCCAAACCCTGCTGCATATGGTGGCTGCGATCGCCTGTGCTGCCCGTGTAGGAGTCCGTACTCTGCAATACACAGTCCCTAAGTGAATGTCCATGGTAAAAGGTGCTCATTGCCACTAAGCGATTGCCGTTGCGAGCATTTTGATGGACACTCACCCCGGACAGTGTACTGCAGTGTCCAGCCCTTTTCTCCCAATCGTGCTCATATTTTGTGACCTTGTCATGGAGACCTCAAGTGGCGATTTTAACACACTACAAATGGCGTGGTCAGGGGCGGACTGACAACTCATGGGGCCCCCGGGCACTAGGAGAAGATTATGGGGCCCCCGGGCAATAGGAGATTGTAGGGATATACACACACAGAATACACATACACACACTGAAAAGGTACTGGAGAGGCGGGGCAGCTATAATCTTGGGATTTAAAAAAAAAACACAGATTTTTACATACTGTCCCTGGTTTTATTGAGGCTGGCAACCCTGATGGGGCCCCTTAGTGGCATGGGGCCCCCGGGCAGTGCTCCCCTGGGCGTGGTCCACTGCTATCACCATGAAGATTGTTGCCCTAAGAAATGCCACACGGCCATCGCTGGATTGTATGTAGGCAGGAAGAGGCTGTAGATGATTGGCTATGTTGAAATGCAGCAAAGGAAGAAAAAAGCGTGAAAGTATTTAATTAAAAGAAGAATGCAATTGTTCATGAGTTCTTTAGCAAATTAAGTGTCATTCAGGGTTTGCCCCACGTACTTTTAAAGTCATGAAATTATGTTTTTTTTTGCAATTCAGCTAATGTAATTACCTGAAATGTAATTTATTACTGAGCTGCTATGCATGAGATGAAAGTTAAAATCAGACTAGCAGTAGGAGTGCCTATTCTGGTAAATGGAATAGGTGGGTTTAAAGGACATCCAGCGCCTGAGGTGCTGTCACTAAGAACGTAAGATTTATTAGTAGATCAAGAACAGGCAGAGGTGGTAGCATGAAGACAGCAGAATTGCAACCCTTGTAGGACTATCTCCCTTATGGTCATCTAGCTCATCAGGAAAGGGGGAGTGTGCACATATGCGTATAGTACATATGCACTATAATTAGGCTTACCTGTAGCTACACTGGATATCTCCTAAACCTGCACGGTTTAGGAGATATCCCCTGTATTTGCATGTGCCGACGTCATCGGCACATGTGCACTGAAGCAACAGCACCTATGTGCCGTTGCTTCAGTTAGACTGTGCCGTTACTGTCGGCTCCCACACGCATGCGTGGGAGTGACCTCATCACGGATCCGGCCAATCTCAGGGCCGGAGCTCGCGGTACCCGGAAGTAACTCAGGCCACCGGAGCAGGGTATGAGGATGGCTGCAGGGGCTTCGATCTCAGGTAAGTAACTCATATGCTATGCATACTAGCTCATTATGCCTTTGTCTTGCAGGTTTTTTGTTTTTTTTGTTTTTTTTTTCTAGGGTTTACAACCACTTTAAAGTGGTGTTTCCGGCCGAAATTATACTTTTTAAATAAAAATACCCCTATAATACACAAGCTTAATGTATTCTAGTAAAGTTAGTCTGTAAACTAAGGTCTGTTTTGTTAGTTTATAGCAGTAGTTTGATGTTTTATAAACTTACAGCAGGCCGTGGCCATCTTAAGTGTGGGCATCTGAAGCCAGACTGTATTTCTTCCTGGATCTCATCCTTGCAGATCTCACACATGCTCAGTGCAGCACAAGCAGTGTAATAGGTTTCAGGTCAGGTTTCCATAGCAACGGCAGTGTCAGAGGAAGTTGCCGCCCCTTCCCAGAAGGCATTGCAAACAGGAAATGATGCGATGGGCCGTGGCCAGGGAGGAGGAAGTGAAAAATGAATACAGCAGATATACAGTAAGTGCTGAGAAAAAAAATAAAAAAATATCCAATTCGTTTACAGTGCGCAGTTTAGTGAGGGATGCTGAAGAGTTGTAAAAGTGGGTGGAACTCCACTTTAAGTTTTGTATTGGGATGAAGTTTGCCCACCAGTGCTGCTAATCAGTGGCACCTACCAATGCCCATCAGTACTGCTAATCAGTGCCCACGAGTGCCACCTACAGTTGCCCATCAGTACTGCTACTCAGTGCCCACCAGTGCCACCTATCAGTGCTGCCAATCAGTGCCCATTAGTGCCTCATCATTAGTGTCACCTATCAGTACTGCCTATCACAGTCACATACCAGTGCCTATCAGTTCCACCTATCAGTGGCCATCAGTGCCGCTTATCAGTGCCACCTATCAGTGCCCACCAGTGCCACCTATCAGAGCAGCCCCATCAGTGCCGCCTTATCAGTGCCTATCAGTGCCCATCAGTGCACATCAATGAAGTAGAAAATTTACCTGTTTGCAAAATTTTACTATGAATTTTTTTTTTCAGCTGTTTCGGTCTTTTTTTGTTTGTTTAGCAAAAAAAAAAAAACCCAGAGATGAATAAATACCACCAAAAGAAAGCTGTATTTGTGTGAAGAAAATGATAAAAATGTCATATGGTTACAGTGCTGCTTGACCGCGTAATTGTCATTCAAAGTGTGACAGCGCTGAAAGCTGCAAATTGTCCTGGGCAGGAAGGGGGTATAAGTGCCTTGTAGGCAAGTGGTTAAATCATGTTTTTACCTTTGCACTTCAGAAAATGAAAAACAAAACTGAAAAAGTGCATCATGTGGGCTGACATTTCATTAGAACATGCTTAATTTGCAAACATCTTATCCTTCCTCATTATATCCTCTGGTACTTGGAATTCTCTTTCATTTGTCACTTGAGATGGGGCCTGAAGCTAAACTCCAGGCAAATACGGAAAAACACAATTTAATCCAGTTATGTAATCTTTACATAATCACTAATATTTTTTACATATAGCTAGAATAAATACCTCAATCGGTGTTGCCATCAGCATCTGTAATCTTCTGCACAGCAGCTCTAAAATTGTAAAAGACGGGGGCAGAATTCTCAGCCAATCAGAGTTCTCCTGCTGGCTGGGGGAGAAACTGTGACCAAAGAAGCAGAACTTCAGCAGAGACTCTATTGTGTGGTCACCCATCAGATGAATGAGTAGCATTATCGTGATCTCAGGTTGGGTTGGAGGAATGTATGTGGGCCCCTGGTATAATTATTTTTGACTTTTTTAATGTAACAAAAACGTCCTGGTATGCACTACTTATTCGCATTGGCTAGATTATTCATGTTTGGTAGTTCTAATCAATCTAATGAGAAGCATTAAAGACTGGGCTTAATAGGGAACCTGATTAATCATTCTAAATATTTAATTCTGCAGGCTACCTTATGAAAGATTTCTCAGGTGACCTTTTAACCACCAAGATCCCAAGCCTAAAAGTCTCAGACAAAGTAAGTTTAATAAGAAGGGCAAATGTAAATCTTTCTCAGGGTCATTTTAGGGGTTGGGAAAGTGGTTTTGGAAGGGGAGCACTAGTTGTTTAGGCCAGCCATTCTCAACCAAGGTTCTATAGATCCTTAGGGTTCCTCCAGAGGTTGCTAAGGTTTCTTTGAGCTGTTGCTGATTGACCTCCCATCTGATGATGCCTGCATAATTCCGGGTCCAACACCACTAAGCAGAAAGAGCCGCGAGACGCCAATTATCTTTTTAGCTGTTTGTAAGGGTGGCATTCTAAATACCACTGTAAGGGGGCATTCTTTTCACTGGCCTCTAATGTAGGAACATTCTTCCCACTGACCATCAATGTAAGGGACATTCTTCCCACTGACCATCAATATAGGGGCATCCTTATCACTGACCATCAATATAGGGGCATCCTTATCACTGACCATCAATATAGGGGCGAGAAGAGACTGTGTAGAAGACTCCTGCGCTGTCAGAGGAATCCTATACTAAAGGAGTACTGCTGCAACACACAAAAACTGCTCCAGAACAGATCAAAAAATAGTAATAAGGGGGTAGTGGCTGCGCTGTAATAGGGGGGAAGGGGGAGGAGTGGGGATCGACAGGGGGGTAGGACTATGCTAAAAAATAATAAAAATCATGTGACCGTAGTGAAATAAGGCAAACTCAACTATGGGTGTATAATCAAATACAATTAGAATATAAAAATGTAAGCACAAACACAATATCTGTATCTATATAAAATAAATATATATATACCAACAAAAATCATATGCAAGGATAGGTGAATCTACTAGGAAAAAGGCATAAATCCAAAGTCTATCGTGATAACATAAGAAATACCTCCAATAACATTGCTAGAACCTTGTCTGTAGCAAAAATATAGAATAATCAACAAATAAATCCACACGTGAAATAATAAATAATGTGAATACAAAGTGAAAAAAGGTGTCCATAAACAGTAGTCCCAGTGATTGGTGTTGGTGTCCCGCCAACACTTGACGAAAAAAATACCATAAAAATAAAAAATGATAATAGTAAAAAATGACACAAACTGACAGCAGTCCCACCACCAAATTTAACAATCCTGGATGTGAATACGATGTTGAATGAATCAGGGGAAAGGAAGAAACCAGTGTGCTGACAGGTGGGGGCACCTTCGTGTTCCCAGGCCCCTTACCTTACGGCTGTAAGGTATACAGCATATGCCAAAGAAGCTCCACAGGCGGGGGAGTTCAGCAATACCGCAGATAACGTTGATTGATGTTGCCGTGTATCATATATGAAAAAACAAAGAGCGAATGCTACATAGTATGATACCGTTTGGTTTAGAGGCACAGGTGGGAGAGAGGAGAGGGGGGTTTGCACTCACTTTTAATCAATGAGCGCACGCCTCAACCCACGAACGCCGGGCTCGTATAGTCCCACGTTCTGGATCATCTGAGGGACTCTCCCCGCTTTCAAATCCACCACCCGTTATGCAGAGTTGTTTAGTGCGGTATATAAAAAACAGAAACCGCACATAGCATAATCCCGTCTAACACATACTTTATTAAAATATCTCTAAAACTCGTACACTTACATTTAAAAACAGCTGGAGGGTAAAACATCCACGAGCGCCGAGCTCGTCACGTCCAGCTAGTGTGTGGCAGCGTCCCATGCTCCTGACGCGTATCGTCACGTCACGTGACTTCTTCAGAGGAGGGGCATCCTTATCACTGACCATCAATGTAAGGGACATTCTTCCCACTGACTACCAATGTAAGGGTCATTCTTCCCACTGATTACCAGTGTAAGGAACATTCTTCCCACTGACCATCAATATAAGGAACATTCTTCCCACTGACTACCAATGAAAGGGGCATTATTTCCACTGACCACAAATGTAAGGGGTAATCTTTTCACTCAATACATTTTTTCAGGGGTTCCTTAAACCCTGAAAATTATTTTATGCATTCCCCTGGTTTAAAATGGTTGAGAAAGGCTGGTTTAGGCATACCTCACAGTTTGTAGTTACATACTGTACACTTTCTGCTTTTATGTGTTTTTTGGCACCTAATGCTCAATGCTGAGAACTATAGTGCTGGAAAATTACCATTCCTTTTTTCATGCTTAATCCAGCCCGCAAAATACCAGCAGTAGAAAACATTTTTAAAACTAAGCCCCCCCAAAAAAGAAGTTAAACCTGCATATTGATTACCTGTGAATTCCAAGGCTTTATGTTTAAAAATTAGTCCCAGTTTTCCCTTTTGACAACCCATGCAGTGCAGTCTGCGACCACTTTTTGCAAAAGCTTGAAGGCTTGTGCACAGGGTGTGCTGGGTGTGCCTGGGCGCACATGCAAATCACCTTGTGTGCATTAGCATTAGTGCCCGCCCCCCTTGCAGCACTGCTGGCTTCTCTCTTCTCCTCTCTTGCTGGCTGCAGCAGACACACATAGGGGGATCTTCAGGATGAGGTGTGTGGAAAAACACCGCGCTAACAAATGAAAAAAGGGGAGCAGCTACATACAGTATGACAAAGACAATAAATACACAGTAGAAAAAATGTAGCGCATAGTAAATATGTGTGTAATCAAAATACAAAGAGTATTCCTCAATTGTACTTTAATCCAAAAAGGTGTTGGTGAATCATCACCCAAATAACATGTAATAAACACAAAGTCAATAAATAAGTGGATGGGTGAGGAATGTAATGTCCCACTGCATGGAAATATAGATATAATCCAGAAGAAGATGGTATTCCAACAGTTGGCAGAAGGTGAAATCCGCAGAGAAAAGACACATCGACCAGATGAAGAAATCATGGGAAGGGTGGTGTGTAAAAAACTCTTACCAGATCCTATGGACTCCCTTGTCCTGGGGCAGTAGAAGACCCTTAGGTCGAAACGCGTCGGCCCAATTCATCATCCTCCATGTTGCCCACTCTTCCTTTTTATTTTATTGTGATCACGCTTTTATTGTAAAGTTTTTGGTTTTTTTTAGCAATAAAAAACATCCCCCTTTTTATCTGCACCATGTGGAGGCTTATTTTTTCTTTCCACATACCACCCGAATGAGAATCAAGTGTTCACTCCAGTTTTACGAGAGATGTCTTTGCCTTTCTGATCCGTATCCTGGTTACCTACTACGAGGACCTACCTAGCGGCCCCCTGGGATTCCGCGCAGAGTCCAGCTCAGACGGTTCGAGTGTTGGGACATCCTTTCCTATGCCCTGGGCGGCACAATGCTCACCTGATTCCCTGTCGCTGACAAGGGAGTCCATAGGATCTGGTAAGAGTTTTTTACACACCACCCTTTTCTTCATCTGGTTGATGTGTCTTTTCTCTGCGGATTTAACCTTCTGCCAACTGTTGGAATACCATCTTCTTCTGGATTATATCTATATTTCCATGCAGTGGGACATTACATTCCTCACCCATCCACCTATTTATTGACTTTGTGTTTATTACATGTTATTTGGTTGATGATTCACCAACACTTTTTTGGATTGAAGTACAATTGAGGAATACTCTTTGTATTTTGATTACACACATATTTACTATGCGCTATTTTTTTCTACTATGGATCTTCAGGATGGAAAGCAGGGAAGGGGATGGTAAATATGTAATTTACTGGCCCTTTCCTTTTCTGAATAAACACCGGTACCGATCACTCACTGTGTCCATGCATAACTGATGCATAGTAAGCTGTGTTTAATATGCTTCAGTTTATTAATGAACAGGTAGGCTGTGCAGAGCTGGATTCAGTGTCATCATGCATCCAGGACTCACTCTGGAAAAAAATCAGCACTCACATTACAACAACGCATCGTTTTCTGCAGCATGAAAGCCTGGCGACCACCCAGCGCTGAAGAAGAGGAAGAGGGACAGTGCTTGGCATGTGATTGCATGCAAGACACTCAGAATAAAGTTATGCATGCTTTCAGTTATTAAAAGTTGCAGGGAGGGGAGGATAATGCAGGGTTTTAAGCTGTTCCAAGCTTTAGAACTGTTATCCTTATAATTCCACGAGTTAGTGATGAACTCATTGGCTGCATGCATGTCCTGACATAGCAACCCACTAAGCAAGGATATAAAATTACAGTATTGAAGCTTTTAAAGCTAAAATGGGAACTTATATTTAGGATACACAGATAAAATACATAAAGGAAAGCTGTTTTACCTTCCAAAAAGACTTGTATTTATTTTCTGTCCATCCAGTCCCACGATTTACAAAGCTCTGCCAACAGTACTGTCCTGTCTGCAGGGGAGGAGACCAGTTTTTTTTTTTCTCTGCTGGTGTTCAGTAACACTTATAGGTCTTGTCTCATCCCCAGCCTGTGACTGGACAATGAAGGGAGAAGCAGCAGACTGGTGAGCTCATCTCTCTGTCACTCTTTTCTCTCCTCCTATCAGCATGCCACTTGCACTGCAGCATACCTAAATGTCTCTTGTGCTGTACGGGGATCAGGAGAGGCTCATGCCATGTCTAATTCAGGTACTTACACTGTTTTAAAAAATGTCCCCTTGGGATTGATAGCAGGCAGTGGGTGGATCCTTAGCCAATAGGCAGCCTGCCCAATATAGACTCCACCCACTGTCTACTGTCAATAAGAGGGAGCAAGATGACCTGATGGGGATCAAGTTTCTTGGCTTCCCCATAAAGCTCCTGTCAGCATCACTGGCTGTTAGGAGTCTGTTTGTTATGAAGCTAACAGTATCCTTCAAGACCAGTGATAAGTAGGTAAAGAGGAGGTAGCTGCAGTAAATGTGCCACTCTGATACATAGCGTATGGAGACAGGCACTTTCCCTGTCTCTGTACACCAACTTAGAGTACCTCTAGTTTCCTTATCTATAAACAGAAGGTAATTATTTTTGAATTTGGTGCTAAAATTTGTGCTATTAAAGTGGAGTTCCACTGTTTTTTTTAGTTTTTTAAAAGTCAGCAGCTACAAAAAGTGTAGCTGCTGACTTTTAATAAACACTCACCTGTCCTACGGTCCAGCGATGCGGCCGCCCGAAGCCTCCGTTCTCTCCCCCTCCTCTCCGCCGGCGCGACATTGTGAGTGTGGGCGCCCGGCTGTGACAGTTTGCAGCTTCACAGCCGGGCGCGCACTGCGCATGCACGAGCCGCGCACTACGCATGCATGAGCCACGCTGCGCTCCGTCAATGACCAGGCAATGTTCTGGGACCTATCACGTGTCCCAGAACATTGCCGGGAGGGAGGGGCTGCCTAGGAATCGCCTAGGCGGTGAGAAGCCCGAAAGGAGGAAGTGGGACAGGAAGTCCTACTCCAAACCAGGTACCCAGCCTCCCCCCCAAAAAATGACATGCCAATTGTGGCATGTCAGGGGGCGAGGAGTACTTAAAGTGGAAGTTCCATATTTGGGTGGAACTCCGCTTTAAGAACTACCTGAATCTGCGACACTTTCTAAAGTTACAGAAACAGGCGGCAGTGATTTGTGAATCTGGCGTGGGTCATTTTAAAATTTAAATGTTAACCCATTTATGTCTAAGGTTGAATTTATTTTTTTTAACCTCTTCAGCTCTGGAAGGTTTACCCCCTTCATTTTTTTTTTTGCGATCCGGCACTGTGTCATTTTAACTGACGATTGCGCGGTCGTGCAACACTGTACACAAAAAAGATTGCTGTCCTTTTTTTTCCCCACAAATAGAGCTTTCTTTTGGTTGTATTTGATCACCTCTGCGCTATAAACAAAAAAAAAGACCAACAATTTTGAAAAAAAAAAACAATATTTATTTACATCTAATAAAACAATGTAAAAAATCTAATTTCTTCATCAATTTAGGCCAATATATATTCTGCTACATATTTTTGGTAAAAAAAAAATCCCAATAAGCATATTTTGATTGCTTTACGCAAAAGCTATAGCGTCTACAAACTATGGAATATATTTATGGAATTTTAATTTTTTTAAATTCTTTTTACTAGTAATGGCGGCGATTTTTAGTGGGACTGCGACATTGCGGCGGACAAATCTGACACTGACACTTTTTGGGGACCAGTGACACTTCTTGTTCCAATATAGGAACAGTAGTGATGTGGGAGTTATTTATATTCTACTGCTCTAGTTGAATATAAATAACTCCCACATCACTACTGTTCCTATATTGGAACAAGAGGCCTTAGGTGGTTTAATGATCTACTAATGATTGGCCTGGAGTTCAGCTTTAAAAGAAGGTATAGTACACATCTAGGTAAACTGTGTCAGCACATGTAGGCAGGGCTGGACCAAGGGGTAGGCAGAAGCAGGGGCCTTGGGCACTTCAGTGGGATGGGGCGCAAAAAGGGCAGGACCTGCGACCTTTGCTGCTATTCACATCTCATTAGGGGGGCATTTTGGCCTTTTTCTCTTGGATGCTAAGACCTCATGTACACTGCTGCTGGTAAACGGACGTTCAGAGGCAGTTGGATGCTTTTTTCAGCTGCCCCTGAACTCATCCAATCTTATCTTATGTGTACATGTACACAGGTTCGTTTAATGTCGTTTTTAGGCAGTTGCGTTTAGAGGCTTTTCTTTGAAGGCAAATAAAAAGACACCGATGTTTCCGACGCCTCAGACGCCAGACGGTACCGCATTTAGCCGCGCTTTTGTTTAGAAGTGTTTTTAACTACCTCAATACCGGGCACTTACACCCCCTTCCTGCCCAAGCCAATTTTCAGCTTTTCAGCGCTGTCGCTGTTTAAATGACAATTGCGCGGTCTTGCTACACTGTACCCAAACAGAATTTTTATCATTTCGCTCCCACAAATAGAGCTTTCTTTTGGTGGTATTTGATCACCTCTGCGTTTTTTTTTTTTTTTTTTGCTAAACAGATAAAAAAAGACCTAAAATTTTGAAGAAAAAAAAAGTTTTCCTTTTGTTACTGTTATAAAATTTTATAAATAAGTACGTTTTCACCTTCACTGATGGGCACCGATGAGGTGGCACCAATGAGGTGGCACTATGGGCACTGACGATGGGCACTGATAGGCGGCACTGATGTGCACTGGTAGGCGGCACTGATGGGTGGCCCTGATATGCAGCACTGATGGGCATTGATAGGCGGCACTGATGGGCACTCATGGGTGGCACTGGTGGGCACTAATAGGCAACACTGATGGGCACTGAAAGGCTGCACTGATAGGTACTTATGGGTGGTACTGATAGGCGGCACTGCTGGGCACTGATACTTGTCACTGATGGGCACTAATATGTGGCACTGATAGATGGCATTGATAGGCATCACTGATGGCACTGACAGGCATTGGGGATGGGCACTAATTGGCAGCTGCCTGAGCACTGAATGGCATTTCCCTGGTGGTCTAGGGTGGCATAACTGGTGGTCCAGTGTGGTGGCAATCCCTGGTGGTCCTGGCGGCATCCTGGTGGTCCTGAGTGGGTAACCGAGGGGGGGCTGCACTGATAAACAATCAGCACAGACCCCCCCAGTCAGGAGAGCAGCCGATCGGCTTTCCACTACTCGCGTCAGAAGCGAGGGAGGAAAAGCCGTCAAAGGCTCTTCCTGTTTACATCGTGATCAGCTGTGATTGGACACGGCTGATCATGTGGTAAAGAGCCTCCGTCGGACTGACACACCGCACCACCAATCGCCGCAATGCGTGCCCCCATGGGTGTGCGAGAGTGGTCGTCCTGGAGGGCCATCATATGACATCCACCCAGAATGAGAGCCGCGCCGCCCAGCCATCATTTGACGGCCGGCGGGCGGGAAGTGGTTAAAGGTGCCCTATTTTTTTACATTACAAAACTTAAAAATGATAGTAAATGATGAAATACCACAAAAAAAATATTTTAAAAACTTGTAATTGCTTGCTTGCATAGACCATTTATATATCCCTAATGAGCCCATGATCCAAAACATGTTGGAAACATATCATACAGACATGCGCTGCGCAATCAATGGATGAGTCCAGTAGCGACGAACTCTGGTCCTCGCACGCAATTTCCGACGTCTTTCCAGCCTCATCAACAGCAACGTCATGCGCATTTCCTCACATATGCTCATTATGGGATCCATAGTAAAAGCACCGAAATTGATGGTAGATACAGTAGTACACTGCTGCTCTCTCAGCTGCTGCTACTCACTCCGGTCTCACAGAATGGCTGAAATAGTTAAATAATACTGTTTTTTGTGCTTTGGGAGGGTCTTATGATGTTATCTTAAATGAATGCTCCTAGATGCGAACACCGCTAAATGTGGCATGCAAATGCGGCCAAGCGGGCGGTGCTGCATTCAGGACAATTGGGGGTGCTGCATTCAGGACAATGGGGGGGAGCTGCATTCAGGACAATGGGGGGTGCTGCATTCAGGACAACGGGGGTGCTGAATTCAGGACAATGGGGGGGGGGGGGGCTGCATTCAAGACAACGGGGGGAGCTGCATTCAGGGCAATGGGGGGAGCTGCATTCAGGGCAATGGGGGGGAGCTGCATTCAGGACAACGGGGGGAGCTGCATTCAGGACAACAGGGGGAGCTGCATTCAGGGCAATGGGGGGAGCTGCATTCAGGACAATGGGGGGAGCTGCATTAAGGACAATGGGGGGGAGCTGCATTCAGGACAATGGGGGGGGGTGCTGCATTCAGGACAATGGGGGGGGGGGGGTGCTGCATTCAAGACAACGGGGGGAGATGCATTCAGGGCAATGGGGGGAGCTGCATTCAGGACAATGAAGGGAGCTGCATTCAGGGCAATGGGGGGGAGCTGCATTCAGGACAATGGGGGGAGCTGCATTCAGGACAATGGGGGGTGCTGCATTCAGGACAACGGGGGTGCTGCATTCAGGGCAATGGGGGGAGCTGCATTCAGGACAATGGGGGGGGTGCTGCATTCAGGACAATGGGGGGGGGGGGGTGCTGCATTCAGGACAATGGAGGTGGGGTGCTGCATTCAAGACAATGGGGGGAGCTGCATTCAGGGCAACGGGGGGAGCTGCATTCAGGACAACGAGGGGAGCTGCATTCAGGGCAATGGGGGGGGAGCTGCATTCAGGACAACGGGGGGAGCTGCATTCAGGACAATGGGGGGAGCTGCATTCAGGGCAATGGGGGGGAGCTGCATTCAGGACAATGGGGGGAGCTGCATTAAGGACAATGGGGGGGAGCTGCATTCAGGACAATGGGGGGGAGCTGCATTCACACAACGGGGGTGCTGCATTCAGGACAATGGGGGGTGCTGCATTCAGAACAATGGGGGGTGCTGCAATCAGGACAATGGAGGGTGCTGCATTCAGGACAATGGAGGGTGCTGCATTCAGAACAATGGGGGGTGCTGCAATCAGGACAATGGAGGGTGCTGCAATCAGGACAATGGGGGGTGCTGCGAGCAGGACAATGGGGGGTGCTGCATTCAGGACAATGGGGGGTGCTGCATTCAGGACAATGGGGGGGTGCTGCATTCAGGACAATGGGGGGGGGTGCTGCATTCAGGCCAACAGGGGAGCTGCATTCAGGGCAACGGGGGGAGCTGCATTCAGGGCACTTGTGAGGCTGCAGATGAGCACTGACCCTTATTTTACTTCACAGTTCTTTATTTAAAATTTAAGATTTTTTCCTGAAAATTCCCTCTTAAAGTGAAGGTGCGTGTTACATGCCGATGAATACGATATATCCAAATAACACGCCCGAGATCATCTCTTTACTAACACACAGCCACAAAGGCAAGAGAATTCTTGTTGGGCCGTATATTAGTGCTCGGGCGAACACACTTAGACCGAATTTTAATGGTTCAAAGTCAGGCAAAAAGGTCGGCCCTCACGCATGTTCACTTCATCAAATCTGGCCCTCTTTGAAAAAAAGTGTGGACACCCCTGGACTAAAGGATCTTGTCCTGGAACTTCATAGAAGGCACCTGGAATGTTTTTCTTTTCTAGGGTGCAAAGGTGGCATTTCCTTGTAATGGCCCATATTGGCTAGCCTGCTCGCCGTCACCCCTGTAGTCCGCTTGCAAAGTGGAAAACGTGCCAGTTCCAGACACTTTGGAGATTGGCTATTTTCAGGTATTCAGCTGCTGCTCCCGGGAGACTGAAGTTTCTCGTTAAAGCATCACTGGTGGCCTTTTCTTGCTCTGTTCACTCCAATAGCTCTTGATAGATTTCAGCGTGATACTGATGTCATTTTCCTGTGTGTCCTGGGAAATGCTGCCGCTCGGTTCACTGCACTTTCTTGTCCGCTTTCGATTCATTTAGATGTTGTGCTGATAAGCTGTGTGGGTCTCTATCTCTCGCTCTGGCTGGGGCCTCAGCCCAGACGGGGAACGGTCACAGATGATTCTTTCTTTACCTCAAGCTGTTTGACCTTTTTGCATTATGCATCAAATCGCTTACAATGCAGGTATACCCCATAGAATGGGGTGGCAGGAGAAAACAACTATTTGTTTTGCTTTGCAACCTTAAAGTGCACCTTAACTCCAGGCAAACAACTAAATACACAAATAAAATAATGTACGGGTGTGGTTTTACCTGCCAAAGGATTTCTATAAAAAGAGGAAGAGAACAAAGGAAGCGCCACCTAAGTGCAGTATCAGAAGCTGATTTTTTAATGGCAAGGTATACATAAACACTCACAAGAAGTAGGTAGGGTACAGGCTCATCTATATGTATACAGATCAGCCTATACATACAGATGAGCCTGTACCCTACCTACTTCTTGTGAGTGTTTATGTATACCTTGCCATTAACCACTTGCCGACCGCCGCACGCCGATGTACGTCCCTTTTTTGGGGACAGATATTGTCGTTATGGCAGCAGATAGCTGCCATAACCCCGGTATCCCCGTTTTCCGGCGGATACAAGATAAAAGTGGTCTCTGCGGCGGATTCGCCGCGAGATCACTTTTATCGGTGGTCCCCCTACCGCGATCGCATCCTCTTACTTGCTGTGCATGGAGACGAGTGAGGGGAAGATGGCCCCCACCCGTCTCCATGGCACTGCAGGGCGGAAGCGACGTCATAATGTCACTTCCGCCCATACCTCTTAAAGCCACATTTTTTCAATGTCATTTTTTCAAAAGACATTTTTATTTTTTTTTTTTAATTGCAATTAAGTCCAAATATGAGATCTGAGGACTTTTTGACCCCCAGATCTCATATTTAAGAGGACCTGTCATGCTTTTTTCTATTACAAGGGATGTTTACATTCCTTGTAATAGGAATAAAGGTGACCCAAATATTTTTTTTTAAAAAAAACAGTGTAAAAATAAATAAAATAAAATAAAATAAATCAGAAAATTTTTTTTTTTTTAAATGCCCCGTCCCGAAGAGCGCGCGCGCAGAAGTGAACGCATACGCGAGTAGCGCCCGCATATGAAAACGGTGGTCAAACCACACATGTGAGGTATCGCCGCGATTGTTATGCCGCGTACACACGGTCGGACTTTTCGTCTACAAAAGTCCGACAGCCTGTCCGACAGACTTCCGGCGGACTTTCGGCGGACTTGCAGCAGACTTTCTAACGAACGGACTTGCCTACACACGACCACACAAAAGTCCGACGGATTCGTACGTGATGACGTACACCGGACTAAAATAAGGAAGTTCATAGCCAGTAGCCAATAGCTGCCCTAGCATGGGTTTTTGTCCGTCGGACTAGCACACAGACGAGCGGATTTCTGGGTCCGTCGTAGTTACGACGTAAAGATTTGAAGCATGTTTCAAATCTAAAGTCCGTCGGATTTGAGGCTGAAAAAGTCTGCTGAAAGTCCGGAGAAGCCCACACACGATCGGATTACCAGCCAGCTTTAGTCCGTCGGCGTCCGTTGGACTTTTGTAGACGAAAAGTCCGACCGTGTGTACGCGGCATTAGAGCGAGAGCAATAATTCTAGCCCTAGACCTCCTCTGTAATGTAAAACATGCAACCTGTAGAATTTTTTAAACGACGCCTATGGAGATTTTTGAGGGTAAAAGTTTGATGCCATTCCACGAGCGGGCACAATTTTGAAGCGTGACATGTTGGGTATCAATTTAAAAGCAGTGCACCAAGGAGCTTATCACTTTGTCACTCTGCTCTCTCATCCTATAAACATATTCCTTCTTAACACATGACCACTGCAGCACTACTGACTGGCTCCCTCTCCCAGTCTGAGCTCTGTTGTACAGGGACTGCAAGAGAGTAATACCAATTCAAATTCAGGCACATAGACTCAGGGCTGCAGAGCCGGTGCTACCGCTAGGCAAACTAGGCAGCTGCTGCCTAGGGCACCCAGCCACTGGTGTTCCTACTCTCCTCTCTCTGCAGCAAGCAATCAAGTCTCAGCATCAGCAGGCAGCTGCCGCTCTGTTCGCACATAGTGTCAGGGGCGCATCGGCGGTGGAGGACTGTATCTGTGTCCCGACTCCCGAATGAATGGAAGCAAGCAAACATTCATTGATGGGCGCTGGTGAGGCTGCATTGATGGGTGCTTGTAGGCTGCATTTAAAGGGCGCTGGTGAGGCTGCATTTAAAGGGCGCTGGTGAGGCTGCATTTGAGGGGCGCTGGTGGGCTGCATTTGATGGAGGCTTCATTAAAAAGGTGGGGTATACATGGGCAGGTCAAGGGTGGAGACAATGGGGGGCGGCAAAATGAGGTTTCGCTTAGGGTGTCAAAAATCCTTGCACCAGCCCTGCAGGGCTGGATTTAAACTTCCCCCCCCCCCTAGGCCAGCTACCTTGTGCGATCAAAACCATGTGTGTCCTAAAAATTGGACAAGTATACACAAACGTATGGAAAGATGCAATCAGTACCATGCTGACACAACCAGAAATGAGTCCACAAAGACACAAGCATTATTATAGTGACACAACCAGTAACATGTCCGCAGAGACACAATTAGTATCATAGTGACACAACCAGGGTTTACTTCCTCTTTAATAGCAAAATATATGTATACAATGGAACCTCGGTTTGCGAGTAACGCGGTTAACAAGCGTTTCGCAAACCGAGCACTGTATTTCTAAAAATCCGAACTCGGTTTGCGAGTGTTGTCTCGCAAAACGAGCAGGATTCAGGCCAAAAGCGGTGTGCAGTACCGCTTTTGGCCTGAGGTGGGGGGGGGCGTCGGAGTCGAGCAGAGCCGAAAGTCGCCGATCGGCACCTTTCAGAAATGCACGGAAAGGCCTGAGGACAGTTCGGCTGACCTCGGAAAGGCTCGTGAATGGAGTCTTTCCGAGGTTTGCCGAGGTCAGCTGAAGTGTCCCTCAGGCCTTTTCGGCCATTTCTGAGGCTCTCCGACACCCCCCCACGCCTCTGGCCACATGCGGTATTGCATCCCATTGAAGTCAATGCGGAACTAATTATTCTCGTTTACATTGACTTCAATGGGAAAACTCGCTTTGATAGGCGAGTACATTGGATTACGAGCATACTCCTGGAACGGATTATGCTCGTAATCCGAGGTTCCACTGTAGTTTATACTATATATAAAAAAAAAAATTGCCGTGCGTCACTAAAGTGTTCGGGTTTGAAGAAAAGGTGACAACCCTATTTCCAGTGGAAGGAGGTGTTTGCTATATGACCCCAGTTTCCTATTGTGAATCATAAGAGTTCAGGCTATAGAAAAAGGCTTCTCTTCTCATGCATCTAGGGTTGTTGCCTGGCTGGGGGGATTTGTGGTCAATAATTATGAGCAAGAGTTCATAAGGTTGGCATTTCTCCCCATAAAAAGACAACCTTATCTCCATCCATCCCTCCAACCATCTACTCATCAATCCATCCAATCATCTATCCTTCCTTTCCTCCATCCATCCACCCATCCTTCTATGTATCTATGCAATCATCCATTGCTATTTTATCCTCCATTCATCCTTCCATCCACCCATCCATTCTTTCATACGTCCATCCATCCATCCATCCTTCCATACGTCCATCCATCCATCCATCCTTCCATACGTCCATCCATCTACCCATCCATCCTTTTATACGTCCATCCATCCACCCATCCATCCTTTCATACGTCCATCCATCCATCCATCCTTCCATACGTCCATCCATCTACCCATCTATCCTTTCATCCGTCCATCCATCCACCCATCCATCCTTCCATACGTCCATCCATCCATCCATCCTTCCATACGTCCATCCATCCACCCATCTATCCTTCCTTTCATCCATCTACCCATCCTTCTATGTATCTATGCAATCATCCATTGCTCTTTTCATCCTCCATCAATCTACCCATCCACCCTTTCATACTTCCATCCATCCACCCATCCATCCATCTATCCAATCATCTACTGCTCCTTTCATCCCCAGTGTTAGAACCTGGGCAGAAGTTAAAAGGAGAGAGGGTGGGGGTATTTAAAAACTGTCCACCACTGGCCACGTCCACATTTCAGGAACAAGGTCTGATGTTTTGCCGCATTTTGTCACATTTACTGACTTGTACCCAGTAGTATGTAATAGCAAGATATGATTTTGACACTCTGACCAAGGATAACAGTTCACAGACCCATGGGGGGGAAACTGCAGGTTGCTTTTGACAGGCGACATCCTGATTGACAGCTGTGGACGCTAAGCTGCGTATTTAATTGCACTTTGAATTTTAACAGCTGCCCGCAGCAAATTACTTTCACATACAGCAGCTGTCAGTACATGACATGCCATCGGTTCATACCGGGTCTCATATCCTCCAACAGGCAGCAGATGAGGCAGCTGCAACTACTGTCATCCTGTGGTGTCTGCAAGTACAATCGATCTCCGAGTCCATCTCCATCTCTGGGCAAAATCAAGCCCTCTTAACCACTTAAGGACCGAGCCTCTTTCTGAGATTTGTCGTTTACAAGTTAAAGTTTTTTTCACTAGAAAATTACTTAAAACCCCCAAACATTATACATTTTTTTTTCTAACACTCCAGAGAATAAAATGGCGGTCGTTGCAATACTTTCTGTCACACCGTATTTGCACAGCGGTCTTTCAAGCGCACTTTTTTTTGGAAAAAATAGATTAAAAAATAAGACAACAGTAAAGGTAGCCCAATTTTTTTTTTTTGTGAAAGATAATGTGACGCCGAGTAAATTGATACCTAACATGTTACGCTTCAAAATTGCGCCCGCTCGTGGAATGGCGACAAACTTTTACCCTTAAAAATCTCCATAGGCAACATTTAAAAAATTCTACAGGTTGCATGTCTTGAGTTACAGAGGAGGGCTAGAATTTTCTCTCGCTCTACCAGTCGCGGCGACACCTCACATGTGTGGTTTGAACACCGTTTTCATATGCAGGCGCTACTCACGTATGCGTTCGCTTCTGCACACGAGCTCAGCTGGACGGGGCGCGTTTAAACATTTTTTTTTTCTTATTTATTTTACCTTTCATTTTTTATTTTTACACTGTTCTTTTAAAAAACAAATTGTGTCACTTTTATTCCTATTACAAGGAATGTAAACATCCCTTGTAATAGAAAAAAAGCATGACAGGACCTCTTAAATATGAGATCTGGGGTCAAAAAGACCTCAGATCTCATATTTACACTAAAATGCAATAATAAAAAAAAAAATGGCCCTTTAAGAGCTATGGGCGGAAGTAATGTTTTGACGTCACTTCAGTCCTGCAATGGTATGGGGACAAGTGGGGGCCATCTTCCCTTTACTCCTCTCCATACCCAGGAAGGACAAGCATCCAATCGCCTCCGCCGCTACCGACGGCTCCAGTAAGCGGCGGAGGGCACCGGATCGCGGCGGGAGGGGGGCTCCTCTCCCGCCACCGATAAAAGTGATCTTGCGGCGATTCCACCGCAGAGACCACTATTATCGGAAACCGGACCGCCCGCCGAAGAATATGATACCGGGGTTATAGCAGCTAGTGCCACCATAACAAAGATATCCCTCTTCAAAGTTAGGACGTATATTGGGGTGCGGCAGTCCGGAAGTGGTTAATCATACCCAATCAAAATAGCTTTTTTTGTATCCTATGCCCAGAAATCAGTTAAGGTAGCTGAGCACCCATCTTTAACAATTTTTATATGTAACATTTTCCCCCTATAGTAGAACTATGGCCTCCCTTTAAAGAAAAAAATATATAATGTGCTGCGGCACTTAATTTTACTTACATCTGCTCTTATGGTTTTCTCCTCTGCAAAGTCCTACAAATACAGTGGAACCTCGGATTACGAGTAAAATCCTTTCCAGGAGTATGCTCGTAATCCAACGTACGCGCATATCAAAGCGAGTTTTCATATTGAAGTCAATGGAAACGAAAATAATTTGTTCCGCATTGACTTCAATGGGATGCAATACTGCATGCGGCCAGAGGTGGGGGGAGGCACCGGAGAGCCTCGGAAACGGCCGAAAAGGTCCAAGCACACTTCAGTTGACCTTGGCAAACCTCAGAAAGACTCCGTTCATGAGCCTTTCCGAGGTTTGCCGAGGTCAGCCGAACTGTCCTCGGGCCTTTCCGTGCATTTCTGAACGCCGACGATCGGCGCCGTTCGGCTCCGGCGCCCCCACCTCAGGCCAAAAGTGGTACTGTACACCGCTTTTGGCCTAAATCCTGCTCGTTTTGCGAGACAACACTCGCAAACCGAGTTAGGATTTTTAGAAATACAGTGCTCGTATTGCGAAACGCTCGTTAACCACGTTACTCACAAACCGAGGTTCCACTGTACCCTGAAAAGTCCCAAAAATACCTGTTGATCCTGCCAGTAAATTCCACCTAATGCAGCTTCCTGAGTTGAGGTGGCAGCCTTTCTGCATCGCTCCTGAATTCAGAGCAGCAGAGTTGTCAACCATATACAGTGCATCCAGAAAGTATTCAAAGCGCTTCGCTTTTTCCACATTTTGTTATGTTACGGCCTTATTCCAAAATGGATTAAATTCTGTATTTTCCTCAAAATTTTACAAACAATGCCCCATAATGACAACCTGAAAGAAGTTTATTTGAAATCTATGCAAATTTATTAAAAACAAAAAATGAAAAATTCCCATGTACAGAAGTATTCACAGTCTTTGCCATGACACTCAAAATTGAGCTCAGGTACATCCTGCTTCCACTGATCATCCTTGAGATGTTTCTACAACTTGATTGGAGTCCACCTGTTGGAAAGACACACACCTGTCTATATAAAGGTCCCACAGTTAACAGTGCATGTCAGAGCACAAACCAAGCCACGAAGTCCAAGGAATTGTCTGTAGACCTCCGAGACAGGATTGTATAGAGACACAGATCTGGGGAAGAGTACAGAAACATTTCTGCAGCATTGAAGGTCCCAATGAGCACAGTGGCCTCCATCATCTGTAAATGGAAGAAGTTTGGAACCACCAGGACTCTTCCTAGAGAAGGCCGCCCGGCCAAACTGGGCAATTGGGGGAGAAGGACCTTAGTCAGGGAGGTGACCAAGAACCTGAAGATCACTCTGACAAAGCTCCAGCATTTCTCTGTGGAGAGAGAAGAACCTTCCAGAAGAACAACCATCTCTGCAGCACTCCACCAATCAGGCCTGTAAGGTAGAGTGGCCAGACATAAGCCACTCCTCAGTAAAAGGCACATGACAGCCCGTCTGGAGTTTTCCAAAAGGCACCCGAAGGACTCTCAGACCATTAGAAACAAAATTCTCTGGTCTGATGAAACAAAGATTGAACTCTTTGGCCTGAAAGCCAAGCGTCATGTCTGGAGGAAACCAGGCACCGCTCATCACCTGGCCAATACCATCCCTACAGTGAAGCATGGTGGTGGCAGATATGAATGCAGCAATGTACAGAGACATCCTGGAGAATTTGACTTGGTTGGGGGAAGTAAAGGAAGTTTTTTAATGTATTTTATGAGTCATGTGCATCACATCGTGTCATAATTTTAAGCATGGCTTTAAATACAAATGCAAACTCCATTTTTACACTCCCTCCAACATTCCACATCACTGTGTAAAGTGCTTTCCAATCGTTGTGTTCCTGCCTGGAGCCAATCAATCATTTTCATAGGCACTTCCTCTTCTGCCTTAATATGCAGCTAGAAGCAGAACTATATTTCAGATGAGCACTGGAAAGATATGCAGAGGGTACTCTACAAAGGTAGGTAATGCCCGCATGTTGTGTTGTACTGCAGGCATGGACTACAACATGCAAGGCTAACAACGCTGCTTACCATTTCAACGCAGATGTGTCAATGCTGTCAACCAACCCATGGAAGGAAGTTAGACAAAATCTGCATTTCTGGCGGGATCATCAGGTATCTTTTACTACTAACAGCATCTTGACAAAGAAGTAATGGTACAAAGTGCATGTGTGAACAAACTTTGTTATGTGGAGAGCTTTGATTTTTGACTATACATATACTCTAAAGTGGTTGTGAACCTCAGACATGAAATATGAACAAAACATATCCCTCTAGTGTGTACTTGACTCACTCTAGATCACCAAGTGTCATTTCTGTCTGCTGATTTGGTCCTCTGCTATCAGCATGAATCACTTCTGACAGGTTTTCCTGACACCAAGAGAAAAAAGGTGACCGGAGAGGGAACTCCAGCACACAGCCTGTGATTGACAGGTTTAGCTCTGCTGACATGTGCTGTGTGAAGGGGGGGGGGGGTGTCCCTTACCTCCAATCAGCTCTCAGAACTCTCCTCAATGAGCTCTGCAGAGTTTTTCTGACATCTCAGACACGCTTTGTAAATTATGCACTTTGAATGGCAGTAGAGAAAAGACTGCCTCACAGATCAGGGTATATAGCACCGATCAACAGTTTTTGTGCAGCTCTATATGGGATTAGTGTGATGTTATTGTACAGCTCTGTATACGATGATCGTGATTTTATGTTATACAGCTCTGTATGGGATGATCAAAATTGTATATTGTACAGTTCTGTATTCGGTAATCCGATGTGTCACACTGTACAGCCCTTTCTGGGGTGATCAAAATTTTATATTGTGCAGCTCTTTACAGGGTGATCAGGAGTGCACTATTTAGCTTTGTATATGATGATCAGGATCATATAGTGTACAGTATGGGATCTGTATGGGATGACCAGACCTGTACATTGTACACCTATAAGGAGTGAGCAGGAATGTACATTGTGCATATCTATATGGGGTGATCAGTAATACCCACTATACAGTATATGGGATTTTTATTTCTATATGGGATGATCAGAGCTTACTCAGCACAGCTCTATATAGAGTGATGCAGATTGTACAGCTTGTTTTAGGATGATGCAGCTCTCCTCCCAACCTACCAATCCGGCCGAGACTCGGAGAAGGCGCCGCACAGGCTGTGCATTCCATACACGGAGCTGCAGCATCACTTCCGGTTTCCCACAGGCACAGAAACCGGAAGTGACGCCATGGCTCCGCTGAAAAGCACCGCCCGTGTCCTACGGTGGTGCCAATCACAAACCCCACAACAAGGGGAATAATTTTAGAGTGGGAGTGTGTTGGGCGCATTGCTTTGACACCCCAAAGCAAGCAAATGAAGCGTCTCACCTGCAATCACGTAATTGCATAGATATCACATTGCCTATAGACAGCTGTGTCCGGCGCCCATACACAGTGCACTTAAAGGACTAGCTTTGGGGGGGAGTGGCGCCCATGTGCCCCCTATGAACGGGCCGCCGCAGCCTTCCCAGAAGAGTTGAAGCTGTTATAGCTGCAAAGGGTGGCCAACTCAATATTGAACCCTACAGACTAAGACTGGGATGTCATTAAAGTTCATGTGTGTGTAAAGGAGGTGTCCCAATACTTTTGGCCAGGGCTTTTTTTCAGGGGGAACTTGGTGGAACTCAGTTCCACCACCGCTGGCTCAGACCCTTTGGTGCCTTCTCACCACAATCACTTGTAAACACAGAAGTCCGGTTTCTGTGTTTACAAGTGACAGCTCTGCACTCTGTATGTAATGCAATCCTGGTATTTAATGCCCCTTTAAGACCCTCCTACTGTTTTCGTGAAATTTGACTGAACACACCTACTATCTGATGTGATTTGAAGGGTGTGTGTAGGGGGAGGGGTTTTGTGGGGCCGTGGTTAAGTTCCAGCACCTATTGTTTGAGAAAAAAAGCCCTGCTTTTGGCAATACATATAGTGTATATAGGGGACAACAATAGTGTCATCAGGTATATGGGATCTCAGACTTCCTATTTCATAGCATAAAGTCCCACAGGAGAGACCTGGCAGGACGTCCCAATTCTTTTGGTAATATAGTGTATTTGTTCTTAGATCAGGTTTGTTTTATCCTGATATTGCATATACTTAAAATATATTCCTTAACTTGATTTAAGTGCTTGTAAACCTCAGACATGAAATATGAACAAAACATATCCCTTTATAGTTTTATAGTATCAGCACAAATCACTTCTGACAAGTTTTCCTGACACCAAAAGAAAAAAAGGTGACAGGGAGGGACCTCCAGCTTAACAGCCTCAGCTCTGATCCTGTGAGCTGTGTGAAATGGGGGGGGGGGGTGTCTCTTCCCTCCAATCAGCTCTCAGAGCTCTCCTCACTGAGCTCTGCAGAGTGTAACTTCACCTCTCTGCCCCCTTTTTTTTTTCTGAACTCTCAGACATGCTTTATATATTCTGGACTTTGAAGGGCAGCAGAGAAGATTGCAGATAAACAGGTGAAACTTATGTAGGAAGTTTTGTTTCATCTGTGTATCACATATGTATAGTCCCTTCACTGGGTATATGTAAGGGTTTACATTTATTTTAAGTTTCAATTTCTGCCTAAAAAAAAGAAAGAAAGAAAAAGCGCCCTTCTAAATGACCTTTATTTGCCCTCCAGCAGAAGTTAAGGCAGTTTACTTTGTGTCTCCAACGCTAAGGGCAACCTATCAATATTTGACTACGCTATTTTTACCTGCAGGCAGCTGCGCTCGGGGATGGCGGAGTGGAAGTAAACACGGCGTCTTGACAATACAAAGCAGACGCTGGCAATACAAACATTCCCTCCTTCGCCTCAAAATACAGACATTAAATGGCACGAAGCTTCAGGGAATGCCTGTGATCTGTACAATTAAATGGATCTGCATCTCATTAAAGAGAAACGGTCACAACTAAGATTAGCAAGAAGCCTAAAGAAGAATTCCAGGTATGAATATTTTACATGGTTACAATTGTCCAAGCTGGACCAATGTAACCCTGTATATCTGCTTGCCACCCCCCCCCCCCCACCTGCAATGTACTGTAGGTGAGTGGCCGCTGTAGGCGTACCCGTAAGTCGCCGCCTACTTCCAGGTTTAGGGCGCGCGCTTGCCTGTCCCCCCCCCCCCACCACCACCACCACCACCACCACCTGGCTCCCACTGTAATTGTACACAGCGGGGGCTTGTCAGTAAGTCCCGGGCAATGATTCACGGCCGGGATCTGCTGATTGTCACAGCCCAAAGCTCTTGTGTTGGTAAACAACACAGAGCTCCGTACAGAGGGAGTGATCTGTCAGTTTCTCACCCCTGCAAAGCAGAGATGAGAAACTGAGAGATCATTAGTAAAAAGCAGTACACTGTGCACTCATTACACATAGTTAGGCACACTTTTAACCCAGTGATCATCCTAGATGTTAAAGAGAAAGTAAACCCTGATGGGTTTTACTTCCCCTTTTGCTCGCTGCAAAGCCTGCAAATGAAAAGCATAATGGGCAGCGCATACTAGCCCATTATGTGCCACTTGCCTTCAAGAGAATCCAGCAATGTCCCCTGTGTAAGCAGCGTCCATCTTCTGGCCACTCTTCCGGATCTGTGATTCGCCGGAGCCGCGTGACGTCACTCTTGCGCATGCGCACAGGAGCCGCAATTAACGGCACAGGCCTATTAGATTGTAAGCTCTTCTGAGCAGGGCCCTCTTAATCCTCTTGTATTTTTATTGTATTATAACTGTATTGTTTCCCTTATATATTGTAAAGCGCTGCGTAAACTGTTGGTGCTATATAAATCCTGTATAATAATAATAATATTAATAACAGGCTAGGGAAGAAACGACACTTAGTTTAGTTTCTTCCCTGCGCATGCGCCGTTGGAATTTTCGTCGGACTACAAGTGAAATATCTCCTAAACGGCGCACGTTTAGGAGATATTTCCACTACCTATAGGTAAGCCTTATTCTAGGCTTACCTATCGGTAGAAGTCCAAAAAGTGGGTTTACAACCACTTTAACCCCTTCCCAAACAGTGCCATTAGTACAGTGATAGTGTATAGCAGGGATATGCAATTAGCGGACCTCCAGCTGTTGCAAAACTACAAGTCCCATCATGCCTCTCCCTTTGGGTGTCAGGCTTGTGGCTGTCAGAGTCTTGCTATGCCTCATGGGACTTGTAGTTCTGCAACAGCTGGAGGTCCGCTAATTGCATATCCCTGATGTATAGTATTATCACTAATCACTGTATTAGTTTCACTGGTGATGTCAGTGGTAGTTAGTCAGTTCCCCCTCCAGCGTCAGATTGCCCACGTACTATTGTTGTCCCGTTATAAGTCGCTGATCGCTGCCATTGGTAGTTTAAAAAAAAAAAATTCCAGTATATATCCCATAGTTTATAGACGCTATAATTTCACAAAATTTCACGTAAACCAATCAATACACTTATCAGGATTTTTTTTTTAAATCAAAAACGTAGCAGAATTTGGCCAAAATATATGAAGATGTTTGATTTAAAAAAAAAAAATATTGGATATGTTTTATAGCAGAAAGTAAAAAATATTGGGTTTTTTAAATTATATAATAAAAAAAAACAACCCAGTAGTGATCAAATACCACCAAAACAAAGCTCTATTTGTGTGGAAAAAATTATATCAATTTAATTTGCGTACAGCGTTGCATGACCGCGCAACTGCCAGGTAAAGTAGCTCAGTGCAGAATAGCTAAAAAATGGCCTGGTCATGAAGGGGATAAAATCTTTCGGAGCTCAAGTGGTTAAACCATACCTGGTGGGATTCCTCTAGAAGCTGGAAATCGCTGTAGTAAGCCCCTCTACTCCAGTGATCTCCACTTCCGAGTCCCGTGCTGAGCGGCTGCCCTGCTGCACTGTGAACACAAGAAGACAACTTCTCACTACAGCCTGATACCAAGCACTGCGTCCGCTGGATACGGCAGCTGCAGAACGTGCCGCTGTGTGCCCCAGGGAGACGTGCAGTACGACACGCGTAACGTACGGGCGTGTCTGGGGGGAGCCGCCCACAAGCAGTAAATGCACTGTTGGCAGCCGGCAAGTGGTTGCATTTCTTGTTTTTGACCCAGTGATGTCATCACTGTTACTCTGAGCTTCTCTATGCAATGGAGGCAGATTATAGCTGGCGGAAGGGTCCAACAGTACATGAAAACATCACAGCACCCTGCCTCAATATTTCTCTGCATAACTCCTCCAAAGAGGGTTACTGAAATATTAAAATGCCTTGATGGGTGGAGGAGTGGGTGTTCTTGGTTATTTACATGGCTCATTTCCAGCCTCAGTGGCCAAGCTGGATTGTGAACTTTTTGTGATATTAAAAAGTGCACATGTCTATTGACTTTAAAGTATTACATATTCTTAAAGTAGAGGGCCACCCTAAAAAAAAAAATTACATCAAACTGTTCCTAAAAATATGAAAAAAAAAAATGAAAAACATTTTTTTTTAACTTACCAGAAATGGCTGTTGCTAGGCAGATCATCCTAATCTGCCACTTCCTACACCGCTGTGATCTTCAGTCTTCTCCTCCTCGTGTTGTCTTCTGGGGAATGGGGCGCGCTGTGTTCTGGGACACACACAGTTCTCATTCACAAAGCGCCGCTTGGCTCGCGCATGCGCAGTAGGAAACAGGCAGTGAAGCCGCAAGGCTCCACTGCCTGTTTCCCTTAGTTCGAATGGCGGCGCCGGGACCCGAGAGCCGAGGGACGGGTTGGCCTCGGGCGGCCGACATCGTGAGCACCCTGGACAGGTGACTGTGCTTATTAAAACCACTTTAAAGTGTTACTAAAACCTTGTTTTTTTGTATGTTAAAATAACAAAACACGTTATATTTACCCCCCTCTGTATAATGGTTTTGCACAGAGCAGCCTGGATCCTCCTTTTCTTGGGTCCCACACTGGTGTTTCTAGCTCCTCCCTCCTGCCGGGTGCCTTGGCCCCGCCCCTTCTGTCTCCTTATTGGCTCACTGGCTGTGATTGACAGCAGCGGGAGCAGCCAGCAGCCAGCAGGACGCACAGGCCAGCCGCACCCATAGGCCATGGCTAGCTCCCAGCAAGACCCACAGGCCAACGGCCAGCAGGACCCATAGGCTATTGTCCGCTCCCAGAAGGGCCCACAGGCCAGCAGCACCCATAGGCCATGGCTAGCTCCCAGCAGGACCCACGGGCTGATGGCCAGCAGCACCCATAGGCCATGGCTAGCTCCCAGCAGGACCCACAGGCCAATGGCCAGCAGGGCCCATAGGCTATTGTCCGCTCCCAACAGGGCCCACGGGTTAGTGGCCAGCAGGACCCACAGGTCTGCAGCCAGCTCCCACCAGGACTGCTCATGCACATTCTCCCATACAGTGTAAACAAATGGGCATGTTTTAACGCTTGGAAGCACCTGGTGATGCATACACCAACAGACATGAATGGCTGTATGCAGCTATGCACTGATACTTACAAAAAGTGGCGTGTGCGCACAGAGGAAATGTCTGAACGCAGGTAGTCTGTGTCCTGGACATTACGTTTGTGCGCATGCACCATCTTACACAAGTAAAATATTCTACAAAAGTAGCAGCGCAAAGCTGCATACAGTGACCTTCACCATCCATGTCTATAGGCGGCTGTACACAGTATCAGGGGTGCCGGGCACTAAAATTTTACACTGTGCAAGGTTGGTACATGGAGAAAAGTCATCAAATTTTCTATATTATATATATATATATATATATATGTATGATTTTTCCAGACCTTCCAGGTGATATGACATTTGCCAAAGGATGGAGCTGCTATACCTTTCCCAGTCCCTGTGGCCCCTCCCTATATGCGGTGTGGCGCCGAAGCAGTTACTGTGACCCGATGAGGCATCTGCAATGATTTCAGGATGAAGATACACCTGACTGGGCCTTTTATTTAAATTATGGAAGAGAATCGTGCTTAAGAATGACATTAATAACTGGAGCAGAAGGAAGGTTTGGGAAACAGATGTTATAGCGATGAATGGCTCAGCCGACCGGTAAAATGTGGATATCCGCCCCGCTCGCTGCCTTCAAATCTCTTAAAAAGCAGAAAAAGGCTTCTCTGTGCCCCGCGGGCATGAGGGTAAAACACTCCTGGAGAACTGTGAGCTGCCTTAAAGGATGACTCCACCTTTCTCAGCTTTTTTTGGTAGACTGGTAAAGCAGTTTGTAAATCATAGTTTTCATTGTTAATAATGGCTTTTTAGGCTGGTAAAGTAACTGCTGCACCCATTAGAAAAAGTTCATATTTCATGTGATAATTACCTACATTTTCTATTTTTTTTTTTTTGCATATATCCCTATGCTGTACTCATGTTTACAATAGCACTGCCACAGCTGCAATTTTGCTGTACAGGTTCAGACGGTCCATGTGCAAGGGCCCTTAACCCCTTCATGCTTGCTTCTGGCAGCCCTTAATGCCAGGATGTGGAGCGGCTTCCCAATCACATGGCCGCTGTATTTGGCTCCCACAGCGGGCACAGGATCGGAAGCTCATCCCGTCGGCTCCTGATGTGAAGCCATGCTCAAGAACTGTCCGAGACCATGTCAGATTGTGGTGGATGTGCAGCGGCTGGGCATTAAATTGGTTCTACACCCTTACATATACTATAATATATATGTACTTAAATTTGGCATGTCATTTTTTTTGGGGGGGGGGGCAGGTACCTAGTTTTGATAGGTACCTGCTCCCACTTTCGCTTGGGCCTCCTAGGCGGCTGGAGCGGAAGTTCTCCCCTCCCCCTCCCTCCCTGCAATCTTCTGGGACACGTCACAGGTCCCAAAAGATTGCCCAATAGGGAGGCACTGCGCGACTCGTTCATGCGCAGTGCGCACCGGGCTGTGAAGCTGCAAGCTGTCACAGCCGGGTACCCACACTTGCATTGCCGGGTACAGACGAGAGGGAGAGCCAGGGGTTGGGCAGTCGCATCGCTGGACTGTGGGACAGATGAGTGTGTGTTAATTACACTTTTTGTAGCTGCTGACTTTTAATGAACACAAAAATGGCTGGAACTCCGCTTTAGGTGACTGGCCTCAGGTGATACAGAGAGATGAAACAAATCCCCCTACATAAGAAGTTTATCTGCACTCTTTTCTTCTCTACAGTCATTCAAAGTCCAGGATCTATAAAGCTTGTCTGAGCTGTCAGAAAGTAGGAGGTGGGGAGCTGAAGTTACACACTGCAGAGCTTAGTGAGGAGAATTCTGAGAGCTGATTGGAGGGAGGGGACACACCCAGTGGTGGCCCGTCCATAAGGGGAGCAGGGGCACCACCCCCCTAATCTATGCGCCAAGCCCCTAATCTACATGCAGGGCACCAGACGCATGGATTTCAATTGTTATTTTTTTTTGGAAGCACATGAGTATAACATGAGGCTCAAATTGGCTTCAAAAAAGGGTGGGCTCGGGGCGCAGAGCACTGCGCCCTGAGCCCACCCACTTGTAGGACATTAGCAAATTAATTTTCACTAATGTCTTCCTGCTTCTCCTCCCGGCCATTTAGGAAGCTGCACTAATACCCCCCCCAAAAAAAAATATTCAGCACCAGCCGCCACTGCTCTGACCTATCGTAAAAATATAGCAAAATCCTTCAGTTCTGTCACCCATGGTGTGTAGGGCGATTAAAGCACTAGGAATACATAGTGTGCCATAAAATGTCTACTGAGAAAGCAGTCCGGCGCGGGGCAATCTCTATGAGACCTCTGCCCAATTCACAACTTAACAAAATCCACACACAATTCATAAAATCGGACAGGAACACAACACATTAATATTAGGTATATATTTGAATGGGAATATCTTACCAAACCAATCGAGGTCATACATGAATAAGCTAGCACATAATGAGGGTGAGATAGCAGTCAGATACCTCCTGGGTGGCAGGCCCATCCGAAATACTCTGTGGTATACTTTGGTATCACTGAACAAAAAAATTGAACGCTGAACAATAACCTACTAGTTTCTAAAATGCAACCTGCACATATTGGAAGATATTAATATTAATATAAAACTGTGTGTAAGGGAGGGCCGTGATGCAAGTCATAAACATGATGGCCACTCCTCAGGCGCTTAATTGGTCAGATCTGTCAACACCCCATTGATCCTAAAGAAATGCCAGGACAGTTTGGCAGCTCTCATGTACCATCAACCGAGGAATATCTGTCAAGCTTTGGATAGTAAAACATTTTTTTCTGCCAGTAAATACCTTATACAGCCCACTTCCTGTTTCTTGTCTGGTAAAAAGCCTATGGCATCATGCACAGCTCTCTCTCTCTCACTCTTGTGAGAGTTTGCCAGGAAGGAAGGAAGGGAGGGGGGGGATGAGTCATAAGAGGGCAAATGAGAGCTGCAGAGCTGGAGGTGTGTCTCTGTTTGTCTGTGTAAATCCAGGAAGTGAACAGGCAGCAGCTTCAGCTGCCCACAGTTAAAATGGCTGCAGCCAGACTCAGTGGAGGGGGGATTACTGCAGCATATTTGGCAAGTACAGAATCACAGTATACATAAAATAATATGCAAAGTGCTCGGAGGAAAGCTTCAGAATGGCAAAGAACTTTTTATTACAAATTATGTGAGCAGACTGCAGTTCCTCTTTAAGGCAAAACTTTTTATTTAGTTTTGGATACAGTTAGGGTTGCCACCTGTCAAGGATTCACCCGGACAGTCCGGGTTTTGAATCATGTGTCCGGGTTTCAAGCAGACTGAAACCCGGACACATTTAATCAGACCAGGCTGTGGCTCCCCAAGTAACCAAGATGGTCACACACACATCTGTTGCTATCCAGGAGCTACGGGAAGCGGTCTAGGAGCAGGTTTGGCATCACTGGGGGGGGGGGGGGGGGTGACGATGTCAGCAAAAGCAGTTTGGCCACACCTACATTTTGCTGCAGCACGCTATGTGCACCACATTATTACTCTCCTTGGGGCACCCAAAGTGTTCGGGTTTGGCTTGAAGAAAAGGTGGCAACCCTAGATACAGTAGAGACAGATTAGAACACCTGTCAGTTTTTATTGCTGTCTGTGCCCCAAGATTCACCCTCTCTATTTGTCTTGTTTACAATTATCATTGAAGGTGAAATTAAAAGAAAAATCCCAAATGTTGGGTTGTCCCCAGAAAAGTAATAAAGGGGAAATCGTCCAATGGGGATACTAATTCTGGTGACCTGGGGGTCCACAAAGAATTCCTTTCATTCACAGGGATTTCCTCTCACTTCCTGTTTGGCTATGGGACAGGAAGTGAAGGGAAATCTCTGCAATGGGACACAGATGGCGAAAAATAAATCTGACAGGGGCTATAACCCTCCCTTACTCTGTCCAAAATGAAAAAAAAAACATTGCCTATAGTTCTACTTTAACCAGACACTGATAGAAGTCACAAGACTGCTATATACTGCTGATGAGAAAAGGGATTTAGCAGTTTATATTTACTAAAATAATTGCATTTTCATGTTCTGTGTACTGTGGGAGACCAGATATAGTGAATGCAGGTTCAGTGCGGGTTTAGTAACACTTTAACCGCTGCACGACGATATACATTGGCAGAATGGCACGGGTGGGCAAAAGGGCGTACAGGTACATCCCCCATAAGAAGTGGTGCTGCGGGCGCATGCCGCCGCGATCTCCGTGACCAAGACCACGGATCCCGCAGATTCGATGTCTGCTGGGTGCCCGCGATCGTGTCACGGAGAGGAAGAACGGGGAGATGCCTTTGTAAACAAGGCATTTCCCCGTTCTGTCTTGTGACATGACAGAGATCTACTGCTCCCTGTCATCGGGAGCAGTGATTGCTGTCATGTGTGTTGAAGCCCATCCCCCCCAGTTAGAATCATTCCCTAGGACACACTTAACCCCTTCATCGCCCCCTAGTGGTTAACCCCTTCACTGCCAGTGTCATTTACACAATAATTAGTGAATTTTTTTAACACTGTTCGCTGTGTAAATGACAATGGTCCCAAAATAGTGTCAAAAGTGTCCGGTGTGTCCGCCATAATGTTGCAGTCATGAAAAAAAAAATTCAAGATCGCCGCCATTACTAATAAAAAAATTAATAATAAAAATGCCATAAAACTATCCCCTATTTTGTACACGCTATAAATTTTGTGCAAACCAATCAATATAAGCTTATTGCGATTTTTTTTTTCAAAAAATATGTAGAAGAATACATATCGGCCTAAACTGAGGAAAAAGAAATCATTTTTTTATATATTTTTGGGGGATATTTATTATAGCAAAAAGTAAAAAATATTGTTTTTTTTTTTTTCAAAATTGTCGCTCTTTTTTTGTTTATAGTGCAAAAAATAAAAACCGCAGAGGTGATCAAATACCACCAAAAGAAAGCTCTATTTGTGAGAAAAAAAGGATGTCAATTTTGTTTTAGTACAACGTCGCACGACCGCGCAATTTATCAATTAAAGCAACACAGTGCCTAATCGCAAAAAGTGCTCTGGTCAAGAAGGGGGCAAATCCTTCCGGGGCTGAAGTGGTTAACTTAACCCAGTACCAATCACTCTCAGGCTGCAAGGACCTAGATTGAGGTCCCGCAAGCTGGAAAATCTTTGTGCAGGGCGCAGCTGGGGGCAGTGTTGCTACGTAAGTGACATCTGGGTGTGAGATTGGCCAGTCCTTTGTCACGAGTTGGTGAAGGGGGGGCAGGGGGTCTGACATCCGCTTTCTTCACAACCACAGCTTGTGTAAACGCTCAGCTGCTGCCTCTG
The DNA here is from genome assembly GCF_042186555.1 of Aquarana catesbeiana. Taxonomy (NCBI): domain Eukaryota; kingdom Metazoa; phylum Chordata; class Amphibia; order Anura; family Ranidae; genus Aquarana; species Aquarana catesbeiana. The sequence goes on from NC_133330.1 coordinate 37,211,440, forward strand.
CAGCTAAAGGAGGTATTGGCTGCGGGTGGTAGAAGTTTGTCTCAACCGCAGAATTTTTACCCCATTCCCCAACTGCTAGTGTGAACGAGCCCCTAAAAAAACTTAGATCGATTTACTTTAAAGACATCTAGACATGTCTGATGGCAGCATAAATGCTCAGAAGAAATAACAATCCAACGGCAAAACAATGGGGAGTAACTGCGTCCCACTTCAGCAAGACGCTAAGCCGCAGAATAAAGGAGTTTTAAAAAACAAGGATCCTGATAAATTGCATCTCAGCCATGCTCAGTAACTAGGCATCCTAATGACACCCTCAGTATTATTTGATAAATATAGAGCAGTTTGTGTCTGTGCAAGGATGTTAATCCTCCGCCTGCAGGGAGCATCAGATCTGTCTCTTAACAAAGCAGGCACATGTTGGCACCAGGCTCTACCCATGATCCTCCGAGCGATCTGTCATTATAAAATATTACAAAAGGCTTCTGTGCCAGAATGTTCAAGAGGGATCTACAGCCGAATGTACGTGAGAGAAGAACTTACTTAATGGCTACAAGATTATCCCGTGTTCCGCTGCCGATTTAAAAGCATTTTTCTTTTTCTGCTGAACAAGACTCAGTATAAAACTACGGAGATACAAGTAACATTTTTATTAAATCGTCAGAATTCTGAATAATCTCGGACAGGATATTCAGATTCTTGCTTAAAGAGTAACTCCACTTTTTTGAGAAAGAAAAACCTTCCCCTCTTGGTGATCTATGTACATTGCAAGGATTTTAACAAACTTTGTTGCAGATTCCTACCTTTTGTTATTCTAAGAAACAGCTGTCTGTCTGTGTCCATGTTCAAAGTGAATGAGAATGGGAGTGATTATATAATAGAGTCTGCGTCCCTTTAGACGTGATTTCTCTTTGAGAGTATGTAACCAAAAATGACATTTTTGTTGCAGGAGATGCCAAAAATCAGACTTGTATCCTAGTGTAGACTTCTGGGGAAATCAGTGAGCCAATCATACAAGCAGGAAATTACGTTGCTGAGGGGGGTTCTGTACACCATCTGTGTACAGAATGCCTCCAGGTAGCCATATTGCATTGCATGTTACAGAAAATCACAGAGCTGCAGATTGAAAGGAATGGTAATTTTTAATAAAACTGAGAGAGAACAAGGAGAGTGAGAGGTAGAGAGAGAGAACAAGGAGAGTGAGAGGTAGAGAGAGAGAACAAGGAGAGTGAGAGGTAGAGAGAGAGAACAAGGAGAGTGAGAGGTAGAGAGAGAGAGAGAGAACAAGGAGAGTGAGAGGTAGAGAGAGAGAACAAGGAGAGTGAGAGGTAGAGAGAGAGAACAAGGAGAGTGAGAGGTAGAGAGAGAGAACAAGGAGAGTGAGAGGGGGAGAGAGAGAACAAGAAGAGAACGAGGGGAGGGAGAGAGAGAACAGGGGGAGAGAGAACAGGGGGAGAGAGAGAGAGAATGGGGGGGAGAGAACAGGGAGGGGAGAGAACAAGTAGAGAGAGAGAGAGGAGAGAGAGAGCGAGGAGAGAGAACGTACAAAACAGCAGTCCCAACTCATACTACCATAAAGCCTTACTGAACAGTAAAGACCAGTCCAAGCCCTGTGGCCTGCAACAACTCAACACCTTGTCTATCCCAAACTCTCATCAATGCGGCCTGACAAAATCTCAAATAAAAAACATAATCAATGACTCCAAAGAAAAACATGTTGGAGAATGGAGAAATGAGCTAACAAACTCATGCAGAGAGACTACAAACTGGCCCCGTACCTGGAGGTGCTACAAGACCCCAAAGACAGACAGACCTACAAGCCCAGGGAGAGTAGACTGTGCCAGAAATGTGACCAGGAGGTCCTGGAGGATGAGGACCACTTGCTGCTACATTGCCCAAAGTACTCATCAGTGAGGGACGCTCACTTCCAGAGACTCTACACTCTCACCCCGGACTTAAATTCTATAGAAGAGAAGAGAAAACTCCAATTTCTACTGGGAGAAGAGGAGCCAACTGTAATAATAGCTGCCAATAAGTGACAGCATGTCACCGACTGAGAGGGACATGAAAGACTGAGGACTTAAAAATCCTTTACACGGACTTATGCCCATTCCTCTTTATATTACCCCCCCTTCTTTTTCTTATAGAAACTCAACTGCTTTGGCAATGCTAACATGTATGTGGTCCTGCCAATAAAGCTTATTTGAATTTGAATTTGAGAACTAGGGTAGAGAGAGAGAATGAGGGGAGAGAGAGAGAACAGGGAGAGAGAGAGAACGAGGAGGGGGAGAGAGAATGAGAGGAGAGAGAGAGAACGAGGGGCGAGAGAGGGAACATGAGAAGAGAGAGAGAACAGGGAGAGAGAAAACAAGTAGAGAGAGAGCGAGGATAGAGAGAATGATGAGAGAGAAAAGGAACAATTAGAGAGAGAACGGGAGAGGGAGAGAGAACAAGAGGACAGAGAATGAGAATGAGGTGAGAGGGAGAGAGAACAGGGAGAGAGAGAGAGAGAGAGAGAGAGAGAGAGAGAACATGAGGAGAGAGAGAATGAGGGAAGAAAGGGGAGAGAGAATGAGGAGAGAGAGAGAGAGAGAGAGAGAGAGAGAGAGAGAGAGAAGGAACGTGGAGAGAGAGAGAGAGAGAGAGAAGGAACGAGGAGAGAGAGAGAGAGAACAGGGAGAGAGATAGAACATGAGGAGAGAGAGAATGAGGGGAGAAAGGGGAGAGAGAATGAGGAGAGAGAGAGAGAAGGAACGAGGAGAGAGAGAGAGAGAGAGAGAGAGAGAAGGAACGAGGAGAGAGAGAGAGAGAGAGAGAAGGAACGAGGAGAGAGAGAGAGAGAACAGGGAGAGAGATAGAACATGAGGAGAGAGAGAATGAGGGGAGAAAGGGGAGAGAGAATGAGGAGAGAGAGAGAGAGAGAGAAGGAATGAGGAGAGAGAGAGAGAGAGAGAGAGAGAGAGAGAGAGAGAGAGAGAGAGAGAGAGAGAAGGAACGAGGAGAGAGAGAGAGAGAGAGAGAGAAGGAACGAGGAGAGAGAGAGAGAGAGAGAACAGGGAGAGAGATAGAACATGAGGAGAGAGAGAATGAGGGGAGAAAGGGGAGAGAGAATGAGGAGAGAGAGAGAGAAGAAACGAGGAGAGAGAGAGAGAGAGAGAGAGAGAGAGAAGGAACAAGGAGAGAGAGAACGGGAGAGGGAGAGAGAACAAGAGGAAAGAGAATGAGAATGAGGTGAGAGGGAGAGAGAACAGGGAGAGAGAGAGAGAGAGAGAAGGAACGAGGAGAGAGAGAGAGAGAGAGAGAGAGAGAGAGAGAGAAGGAACGAGGAGAGAGAGAGAGAGAGAGAACAGGGAGAGAGATAGAACATGAGGAGAGAGAGAATGAGGGGAGAAAGGGGAGAGAGAATGAGGAGAGAGAGAGAGAGAGAAGGAACGAGGAGAGAGAGAGAGAGAGAGAGAAGGAACGAGGAGAGAGAGAGAGAAGGAACGAGGAGAGAGAGAGAGAAGGAACGAGGAGAGAGAGAGAGAGAGAGAGAGAGAGAGAGAGAGAACAGGGAGAGAGAGAGAACATGAGGAGAGAAAGAGAATGAGGGGAGAAAGGGGAGAGAGAATGAGGGGAGAGAGAGAGAGAGAGAGAGAGAAGGAACGAGGAGAGAGAGAGAGAGAGGGAAGGAACGAGGAGAGAGAGAGAGAGAGAACAGGGAGAGAGAGAGAACATGAGGAGAGAGAGAGAATGAGAGGAGAGAGAGAGAACGAGGGATGAGAGAGAGAACAGGGGGAGAGAGAGGAGAGAGAATGAGGAGAGAGAGAGAGAGAGAGAGAGAGAGAGAGAGAGAGAGAAGGAACGAGGACAGAGAGAGAGAGAAGGAACGAGGAGAGAGAGAGAGAAGGAACGAGAAGAGAGAGGGAAGGAACGAGGAGAGGGGGAGACAGGGAGACAGAACAAGAAGAGAGAGAGCGAGAGAGAGAAAATTAGGAGAGAGAGGGAGAACAAGGAGATAGAGTGAGGAGGGAGGGGTAGAGCAAGAGAGAGAAAGGGAGAATGAGGAGAGAGAGAGAAAAAAAGAGGAGGGTAAGACAGATAGACAAACAACCAGATACATGGATGAAAGAGGCTCTGAGGAAGAGGAATGTCCCGAAACGTGTTAGCCTATGCCTCTATACAAGTCCCGTGATATGTGGACAGCTTATGGAACCATGTGGAGGATTACTGAGAGATGTTTTTAATCAAGTATTTTTTTTGTGAGTATATTACTTATCTTTGTATAACAAAAAAGCCTTTTTTTGGGGGGGATAATGCACTAGGCCTACGCGCCTTCTGTTTCTTTAAGGTTATAGATCAGGGGTAGGCAACCTGGGGGCCCTCCAGCTGTTGCAGAACTACAAGTCCCATCATGCCTCTGGGAGCAATTGTAGCTGCCAGCCGTGGGATGCCTCATGGGAAATGTAGTTCCACAACAGCTGGAGGGCTACTGGTCGTCTACCCCTGTTATAGACGATAGAGGGTAAGGTAGAAATTTGGATAAATGGATAGTTTTTATTTGTGTGTGTGTGTATATGTGTGTGTGTGTGTGTGTGTGTGTGTGTGTATATATATATATATATATATATATATATATATATATATATAAAATGATAATGAATCAAAGTGACCCAAGCTATACCAGGTTTCCTATACCCCCCTCTATCTGTGTCCCATAGACAGTCATTAGAGCGGGGTCCTCTTTAGTACTATATAAGATTTTAGTGAATTTTGCCCACACTGGATACAATGGTTACCATTGGCTTTGCTGTAGGAACACAGACTACTTAGCTGGCTGTATTGTCACCTTACAATTCCTGAACATTAGCAGTTAATGCCGAGTGATTTTCTTCCTTCTTCTCACTTACCCGCATCACCGCAAGACTTCCGACGTTCAGTTAATTAAAACGCCTGTCAAAATTAAATCACCATTACTTGTAACGGACGCCCCATCAACTATAAAATCTAATTCAGCATGAATTCACATTAATTATGATGTGTGGATGATCGAACGGGGTCCTCTTTCTTTCATGCTTATTTTGGGGGTCAGTTTGACAAACTGATACAGGAACGAGAAACAATTTGCTTCTATGTGACAAAATAGCAATTACTCCGACAGATTCGTTCCACTGACTGACTGACATAGTTTCGAGTCACTCGGGGTTAAGGTTCTTCATATTGCCTGTAAGCCATGTACTAAGTTTGACAAGTGATAGCAACCAATTATACACCGATCAGACATAGCTTTATAACTACTGACAGGTAAAGTGAATAACATTGACCATCTTCTTACAAAGACTTCTGGAAGTCGGTGGGATATATTAGACAGTGAGTGAACATGTTGTCCCTGAAGTTGAGGTGTTGAAGACAGAAAAAAATAGGCATTGCAGTTTGTTGTGTATGGGGCTTTGTAGCCACAGACTAGATGGGGTGTGTACCAAGTAAATGGCTAAATGCACAGATGAAATACTGTTTGACCTGCCAAAGGATTTGTATTTCCATCAATCCAGTGTTGAAGTTTATGTTGCTCTGCCACTCAACAGAAAACTTGATTTTTCTCTGCTATAGTTAAGTAACACATGTAGGTCTTTGTCGTCCCCCCGCCCCCAGCTTGTAACTGACCAGAGAGAAGCAGCAAACTGATGAGCTCATGTTTCTGTCATTCTGCTCTTTCCTCCTATCAGCATGCTTTGTGCACTACACCTGACTCGTTTCTTTCCCAGTCTATGCTCTGTTGCACATGTAATTGCTGGTACCAGGTCCAATTCAGATACTTAGCTTGGATTAAAAAAAAAATATTTTATTCATTACTATAGAATGCATTCATTTGTGTGTTTTTATATCTGCCTGGAGTTCAATTTCAAAGCAGAGTTCCACCCAAAAGTGGAACTTCCGCTCAGTTGTCGCCTCTCCCCCTCCGTTGCCACAATTGGCACCTTTCCGGGGGGGGGAGGGGGGACAGAATACCTGTCTTTGACAGGTATTCTGTTCCCACTTCCGGGAGTCCGGCTGCGGCCCGTGACGTCACCGCGGGGCTCCCTCCTCCTCTCCCTTTTGTCGGGCCAGTAGGAGAGAGGAGCGGGGCCTTGTGCATACGCAGTAGGGTTCCTGGCATGAAGCCGTAAGGCTACACTGCCGGGTACCCTTACCGGCAATGGCAGAGGCAGTACCCGACATCTGATGGGAACATCTGCTGCGGTGCCGACATCTCTGGACTCCAGGACAGGTAAGTGTCCTATTGTTAATAGCCAGCTGCTGCAGTATGTGTAGCGGCTGGCTTTTAGTTAATTTATTTTTTTTGGGCGGAACACCACTTTAAGGAATGTTTCTTGTTTTTTCTGGTGATATTTTTTATTATCTGGTCTCTCTACATTTGCCGAAAGTAATGGGAAATATACTAAACCCCTTGACAAACACTCTCCTGCAGCACATTAACCCACAACAACATATTTAATCTAGAATCTATATATATATATATATATATATATATATATATATATATATATTTTATATACACATACATACACTATATTGCCAAAAGTATTGGGACACCTCCCTTTACACACACATGTACTTTAATGGCATCTCAGTCTTATGTTAATGTTAATGTACTATGATCATAGTAAAATGGGGTAAGGCTTCACTTTGCAAAGAATACCCAATCACATGCAATGAAAAAAACAAAAAAAAAACAAACTGCATTTTTGCTTGCACATAATTGGATAATGGAAATTAGCAGAGCTTCTGCTCATTTACTAAGCTCTGGAGCAACTGCACATGCAGAGTGCAAATACATGTTGCATAATTGCACAGTCTATTTGCCTTTAGTAAATCAACCCCATAGGCTTTTAGGAGCTGTAAGTGGCATAGGCGTTTTCAAGCTGTAAAAAAAAATCCCAGGGCCAGAGCGCCCTGATTTAAAAAAAAAACACCTGATTTATTTATTTCAGGTACTTATATAGCGCCATCAATTTACGCAGTGCTTTACATATACATTGTGCATTCACATCAGTCCCTCGCCTCAAGGAACTTACAATCTAAGTTCCCTAACTCACATTCATATATACTGGGGCCAATTTAGACAGGATATGATTAACCTCCCAGCATGTCTTAAGAGTGTGGGAGGAAACCGGAGTACCCGGAGGAAATCCACGCAGGCACAGGGAGAACATGCAAACTCCAGGCAGATGGTGTCGTGGTCGGGATTCAAACCAGCGACCCCTTTTTGCTGCTAGGTGAAAGTGCTATCCACTACACCACTGTGCTGCCCTGATGCAGCTAAACGCGTGTCAATGCTATATACGGCGTTAAGCCGCATCCAGCGTTTTTTTTAAGCTGTAGTGATTGGATTTGGGAGTGAAGAATAAAAGAGGGCAGAGAAAGGCTGCTAAACGCTAAACGCTGCTAAACGCGGCTGAACGTGCATTAACGTCAATGCAAAATGTTTCTAAAAGCGTGTTTTTACAAGCTGCTTTTTCCTGGCACCGGTTGCTGGCTTTGCAGCCAATTTTTTTTCTAACGCCCTGTGTGCATGAGGCCTTAGTGTTTCCGTAATGGTAAAAAGTTTTACAGAACTGAGTTGCTGGCCCAGCTCCCAACCCTCCTCTTTTCTCAGCAAAAGTTTCCGAAACGTCCACTTTTTTTGTTTACTTCAACAATTCAATCTGTAAAATCCACAAGATGGCACGATCAAGGATAGCAATTACCCCGGTGCCTCTCCTAACCTGATCCCCCCAAGTGTCACGTCTTCCTAGAATTGCTCTTTCTATAAGAACTCGGTAACTCGGTTGGGTTCGGTTGGGTTCTCAATAACTCCGAAGAATGCTGAGCTGTGCGGCTCAGTCACAGGAGTGCGGAAAAGAAATTACAGCTTTTAAGTACTTTGTACAATTTCGATAGCGGCGTGAGTCCCATCTTCCATTTCTCACTCCGTGTGGCTCTAAACAGCCAGACACCTCTGTGTAATGCCTTTCCATTCAGCTGTGCCGAGCCGCTTAGTGTTAATCTCTCTTTCACTTTTCTAGAATCCCTCAATTCAACCCGTACAGATGCGTCCCGGTGGAAAGGCTTATTGAATGGAGGGAGACGGCGCACAAAGGGAAATCAGCTTTCTGAAAGGTCTGAGATACACCACAAATAAAAAAAAAAATCCACTTTATATATTAGGCATAACAGTCCTTAAAGCGGGATTCCGTCCCTGAAAAAAAAAAAAATTTTAAAGTCAGCAGCTACAAACACTGTAGCTACTGACTTTAAATAAGTACTTACCTGTCCTGGATGCCCGCGATGTCGGCCACCCGAGGCCGACCCGTCCCTCGGCTCTCGGGTCCCGGCACCGCCATCCTAAGTAAGGGAAACAGGCAGTGGAGCCTTGCGGCTTCACTGCCAGTTTCCTACTGCGCACGCGCGAGCGGCGCGGCGCTCTGTGAATGGCCCCCTGGTGTTCTGGGAACACACACAGTTCCCAGAAGACAACGGGCTGCTCACCGAGGAGCAGAACACGCCGCAGAAAAGGAAGAGGCAGATTAGGAAGACTGCCTAGCAACAAGGGTTTAGGTAAGTTTAAACTTTTTTTTTTTTATTCAAATGTGTTTTTTTTTATTTTTTAGGATTTTCATGCAATTTTTTTTTTTTTTTTTTTTAGGGTGGCCCTCCACTTTAACCCCTTTCTGACAACACAAAGCAATCTCCTGCGCTCAGGTGCTTAGTCCATATGTGAGTGGTGTAGTCAACCCTTAGGATAGCGAGTGAAAAGTCATAGGATTAGAAGGGACCACATAGCAACAGGCATTAAAAAGTAAGAAAAATAAATACATTTTGTCCAAATGTCGTTGGTTAGGTTATTTGCTGCACACTAATGTAAAGTTCTTTTTATGGGTGGAACTCCGCTTTAATCACCACTGGGCTTTTTAGTTTTTGGTAAATAAACAAAAAAGACCGAAAATTTTGAAAAAAAACAAACAAAAACGTTTTCATTATTTGTTATAAAATTTAGCAAACAGGTAATTTTTCTCCTTCACTGACGTGCGTTGATGAGTCTACACTGATGGCACTGACAGTGCAGCATATAAGTGCCCATCAGTGCAGCCTGATGGGCATTGGTGAGGTGGCACTGATAGGCTGCACTGATGAGGCAGCAATGGTGGGCACTGATGAGGTGGCACTGGTGGGCACTGATGAGGAGGCACTGGTGGGCACTGATGAGGAGGCACTGATGGGCACTGATAGGTGACACTGGTAGGCGGCACTGATAGGTGACATTGAGGAGGCACTGGTGGGCACAGATTGATTGGCAGCCCTTTTGGGCACAGATTGGCAGCCCTTTTGGGCACAGATTGGCAGCCCTTTTGGGCACAGATTGGCAGCACTGGTGGGCACAGATTGGCAGCACTGGTGGGACCGCACTGATAAGCAGGACACTGATAATACGTGCCCTGATTATCAGCTTACATGTCCCTTTTAGAGATGCCGAGCATTGGCTCTCTTCTCCGATCCTCATGCTGACAGCGTGAGGAAAGGAGTGCCGATCACTAGTATCTGTTTACTTCCATGATCAGCTGTGATTGGACACAGCTGATCACGTGGTAAAGAGCCGCTGATTCGCTCTTTACCTCAATCTATTATCGGCAGTGTCCGGAGCAGCGGGCACAATCACGGGACGCTGTCATATGAGAACTAAACGACCATGCTGTAGCCACCATTCGGGTATAGCACGACCGGCAAGCGGTTAAAGCCCAACTCCAGGAAACCTAAAAAACCCTTCCTTGCATTCGGGCTGAGAAAGTTAAAGCCCAACTCCGAGGAATCTGGAAATTCTCCACTGAAGTGGGGACGCACCCACAATGCAAAGGCTAGCTGCTCGTTTAGGAGAATAAATATTCTTTTATTTACCCGATCCTCTGCTCCCCTGGGAGGCCTCACTCCCCCATGCGTGGATTGTCTCTTGGCGTCTTCTTGTCCAATTGTTGGTATGCCTATGGAACCTGCATCGGTCTTGATGAAGTCAGGACCTTATATTGCTGGAGCATGAGGGAGAAGACGCTGCGCGGACCGGTCTGGCAGTGATGAGGAGAACTAACTTTTCCATGCCCCCTAGACCTACATGAGCAGTTAACCCTTGCAGCGTGGGCACAACCTCACTGCAATAGAGGATTTTTTAAAGTGGTCCTAAAGGTTTTTTTTTTACCTCAATGTATTCTATGCATTAAGGTAAAAGACCTTTTTAAGTGCAGCTCCCCTGCAGCCACCCTAAATACTCACCTGAGCCTGATCTCAGTCCAGTGCTGTGCACTCTGCAGCAGCTCTTCTCCCGTCTCCTGGCACTGATAGGCTTGGCTGAGAGCAGCGGGAGCCATTGGCCGGTGAGCAGAGACCAGGGGGTCTGGGCATTGTGTCTGAATATAATGAGCCCGCATGAGTGCCCCCATGGGAAGCGGCTTCCTATGGGGGCACTCAACAGTGGGGGCGGGGTGGGGGAGGAGCCAGAACTGCTGGCAGGGGACTCAAAAAGAGGAGGGTCAAGGCTGCTCTGTGCAGAACAGGTAAGTATAAAAAAAATTATTTTAATTAAAAAAAAAAATGTCAACCTTTATTATCACTTTAAGTGCCAATACACCCAAAAGCAAACACTTATTAGAGTATATTGCAGCTTACCAATACTTAGGTGTTGTGGCTGCATTCATTTTCTTTTTTTATGCTTCCTTTCCCTTGCTTTCACCTGGAGATCCTGCTAGAAATTCTTCTATTTTTCAACAGAACAAGCTCTCCTGCAGATGTATCCGTTACAGGATGTGACAAACCATTTACCACCCACAGGGGTGTTTACAATGATCAGCTTTTATTTATGTAAGAACTTTATCCCAAAAAGTAAAACATTGTTTGCTATAACTGATTATAGTGTTAGCCTGATTTTGGCTTCAATTTGTTAGTGTATCTAAATTTTCTAGTACATCTAGCAATTCCCCCTCTCCAGACTGACAATGTCCAAAGGTGCCCCCTGTTGCTCCTCCATCCAAAGTGGGGGCACTCTAATACAGGAGGTGTGCTGCTGGCCAGATCACCAGGTAAGATCTGGAAAAAAGAAAACTAATGCAGCCACCACATCTAATGATTGGTAAGCTTCAATATATCACGTTTTTGGTTTTGGGTTTAATCCTGCTTTAAGTTTCCTGGAGTTGGGCTTCAACTGCTTGTTTATGTCTAGGACTATGAAAGGGGGCTTGATGATCTCAGAAGACCACCAGAGCATAGTGGAGAATAGGTTGCAGGGACTGGTGTAAAAATGCAGAGCATTCTGCAGAAGCGGAGGATCTAGTAAACAAAAGCACTTTACGAAGAGTTCTGGACATAAATGAGCAGACAATATTTAGGTTTCTAAACCATAATGATCAGACGATCAGTGCATGCCCCACTCTAGGACCTCTTGTTTTGCCTTTAGCCCTGCAGCACAGTCGGGTGCAGAAGCTCAGGAGCCCACGCCACATGAAACTGTAACCACTCCCTCTCCGGAAGGTTTTACTCCCTTCATGACCAGGGCCATTCTTTGCTATTCAGCACTGCACTACTTTAAAATGACAATTACACGGTCATAACACACTGTACCCAAATTACATTTATATTGTTTTTTTCCCACAAATAGAGCTTTCTTTTGGTAGCATTTGATCACCACCGTCCTTTATTTTTTAATAAATAAATGAAAAAAGAATGAATTTTCAAAAAATATATATATTTTTTACTTTCTGCTATAAAACATATCCAAATAAAAAAAAATGAATTTCTTCATAATTTTAGGCCAAAATGTATTCTGCTACATCTTTGGTTAAAAAACAAAACAAAATCCCAATAAGTGTATATTGACTGGTTTGCGTGAACGTTATAGCATCTACAAATGATGGTATATATACTGGATACTGGAATTTTTTTTTTTTATACTAGTAATGGTGGTGATCAAAGACTTATGCCCCGTACACACGGTCGGATTTTCCGATGGAAAATGTCCGATCGGAGCGTGTTGTCGGAAATTCCGACCGTGTGTGGGCTCCATCGGACATTTTCCATCGGATTTTCCGACACACAAAGTTTGAGAGCAGGATATAAAATTTTCCGACAACAAAATCCGTTGTCGGAAATTCCGATCGTGTGTACACAAATCCGACGCACAAAGTGCCACGCATGCTCAGAATAAATAAAGAGATGAAAGCTATTGGCTACTGCCCCGTTTATAGTCCCGACGTACGTGTTTTACGTCACCGCGTTTAGAACGATCGGATTTTTTGTGTGACCGTGTGTATGCAAGAAAAGTTTGAGCCAACATCCGTCGGAAAAAATCCTAGGATTTTGTTGTCGGAATGTCCGAACAAAGTCCGACCGTGTGTACGGGGCATTATAGTGGGACTGTTATAGTGCGGTAGGCAATCAGACACTAACTTACACTGGGTGGGAACTGATTAACTGACACTGACATCCCCAGTGACATTAATACAGTGTACATAGTTGTTGTGTAGGAAAATTTGGCCTGGCTTAGAGCCAGGCCTGAGTTAAATCTGGGTCAGGGCTGGGTGACTCAGCAAGCAGCATCTCTGGTGACTCCCCCTTCTTTCTGGAACCTTGGAGAAGCTTCCAGAAGTAGAGGGATGAGTCTAGGACAGTGGTTCTCAACTCCTGTCCTCAGGACCCACTAACAGGCCAGATTTGCAAGATAACTGAAATACATCACATGTGATATCATTTGCTGCTCAGTGATTGCAGAATTCTAGTCTGCATCTCCCCAAGGTAATACATAAAACCTGGCCTGTTAGTGGGTCCTGAGGACAGGAGTTGAGAACCACTGGTCTAGGAGGAGCTGCTTGGATTATTGATGAGGGTTGCAGCCAATCTCCAGCAAGCTGTACTGGCAGCGGGCAGGCCAACTCATAAATACTCTTGGTTCATGCCAGCAGGGGCAGTCAGGTGGAAGATGGAGGAGTGTTGAGGAGGCTGTCAGTGGCCCTTGAGGGTGCCCCCTAGTCTGGGGGGATGACCTTGGGACTGGGGCTCAGGTGCTGGAGGAACCCTCTACAACACACAGAGGAATGCTTCCTGGAGGCACGGAAGCCAAGAGAGGACAGCGGGAGCAGGTCAGCACTGCCAGAAGATCTCCTGAGAAGTCAGCCGGGTGGGCTTGTGAGTGTGCAGTCTGGGAGGACTGTGGAGAAGTTAGCGAGGAGGGCTAGAGAAAGGGGCAGCTGCAGTCAGGTGCCTGAAAAGGTGGTGCTGGGATCAGTAGCCACAGGAATGAAAGCTGGACACTGACTTTTAGTCTTTGCTACACATTTAAAGGGGTCTGGAGTTCCTGCCTGTAAAGGGCTGTTGCTTTGATCTGGCTGGGTTTCTTGTCGGATCCACAAAAGTGTCCCAGCTGAGTTTTTCTGCAAGCAAGTGTGCTGGATTAATCAGATGAGTGTATATAGACTGTTTATAGGAAAGTTGTCCCTGAAGTTGTTTGAAGTCAAGTGGGCATCCCATAATTCTCCTAATGCCCATCCAAGTTATATCCCCTCAATAAAACACAAAAAAAACGTGCTGGACTGTTTTCTGACTCTGGAGTGACTGTGAATATTCGGTGCGCCTGGCTGTGCAGGGCGGGGGATCCCATTTCACCTGTGGCTCCTTAGGGGGTGCGCTACACAGTGATCAATGATAATATTATATACTGTCACTGTACTAATGACACTGGCTGGGAAGGGGTTAACATCTAGGGGCAATCAAAGGGTTAACCGTCTAACAATGTGTAATGTGTGCTGCTTTTACTAATCGATATGAAAGCAGGGAGAAAAAAAATAGCCACATCGCTGCTCCGTGTACAGAGTTCTGTGTTGTTAGTGTACACAGGGCTCTGTACTGTGATTCGCTATCTGGCAGATGCTTAACACACAGGGTACAGGGGCCAGGAGTGCATAATGCACAGAATGCCAGGGTCAGGGATACCTAATGCACAGTGCGCCGGGGTCAGCAGTGTGGAACATGAAGGCGCCAGGCGTGCGTAATGCACAGAACTCATGGATCAGGAGTGCGTAACGCAAAAAAATGTAGGGGTCAGGAGTACAGCTTCCTCCCCCAGTACAGGCTTTACACAGTAAAAACACAAAGACAAAACGAATCCTCCTACATAAGTTGTACATGTTTATCTGCAGCAGTCTCTCTCCTCTACAGCCTTCCAAAGTGCACATTTTCACAGCATTTCTTAGCTCTACCAGGCAGAGGGCAAGGATCTGATGTCACTCACTGCCGAACACAGAGCAGGGAGCTGTGTGTAATCTGAGACCTGAGTGTAAGGAAGGAAAGGACACACACCCCTCGTCAAATTCTCATAGGGAAACATGTACAGCTGAGGCTGTCAATCATCTTTTGTGCGCTGGAGGGGGGTGATTCCAACTCACCTGGTGCCGATATAATTTGTCGGAATTGACTCATGCCGAGAGCAGATAGGAAACACACTAAGTGCTTTGGAACGAGGCAAGTACATATATAGAAGGATATGCTTTGTTCATTTTTAATTTCAGGAGGTTTTTAATCAATTTAAATGGCTCTTTCAGTAACTTAACAATTTTCCATGAATACATTTTTGATATGTCACAATATACAGCAGCAGTGTCAATTTTTAAGAGCACCATCTTTTATCATTACAAAAGTAACTGCTAAATGTTAAAGTATTGATAACAGTAATAATATTAACATAACTGGCACAAATGGTTAAAGTGTTTGTTACCCCAACACTTCATATTCCTGATATGTGCCTGCTGTACCATATACTTGTATGAGAAAGAATCCTGTTCTCTTTGTATTGCTTCCTTTATATAAAATCTCTGGTGTTCCTGCTAGTTCCTCTGCATTCCTATTAAAAAAAACTGACCACACTAAGCAGGGGAGCACACCGTGCTCAGTTCCCTAGCTGTACGGGAACTCAATGTACTCTCCTCCAATGATCAGACTTGTCCTGACACTCCCCCTGCTGCAAAGCCATTCACTGGCAAGCTTAGTGTACTGCTGCTTCTCCTTCCCCCCCAGTGCTTATGCAGCTGAGAAAATAGGGAATGTGATCATTTAGAAAAAAGGGAAAAGGGTATTTGGCTGGATTTACACCTATGCATTTTTAGTGCTTTTTGCAGATTTGCACTAAAGTCCATTTAACATGGTTTCCTATGGAACATGTTCTGTAGTGCAAAATGCAAAATGCAAAAAGCACTAAAAATGCATAGGTCTGAATCCAGCCTTAATGTTTCTTTTCTTTTCTTTTTTTTTTTACTATACAAAAAAGTTTTGCCTTTCATTTCTATTTTAAACTGAATGGGTTGTTTTACAAGGTGATCATTTACAATCACTTTAAGTATTATTAACAATAATATTATATCATATCATATAATGTATAAAAATAAACTATTGTATAAAATGAATGTATAAAAATCCCCAAAATTATTAATATGTGAGTTATCTTATGAAATATGAATCAATGATGAATATAAATTCTGGGTAGAAATGATGATAAAATTGACAATTGTAATGATGTAAAGAAATATTAGGATTAGATATTGAAAGTAAAGTACATCAGTTGTTCATCTAATATTATTTTTATCATTATTGATGATAATAATAAAAATAATATTAATAAAAAAGCAATGATGATATACAGTATGCAAACTATAAGTGGTTCCACAGAGCAAGCTGATACATATTTCACTATCCACTGCCACATGTCACTGAAATCATCCTTGTGCCCTATAGGCTTTTTAGTGACTAACAAAAATTAGAATTGGCTGAAAGTAACAGAAACAGGTTACAAATATGTCATCCCTTCCTCGAGGTAGTAACCTCTCACTCACTTAAACACATAAAAGCATCCACAGTACTAAGTACAAGAGATGCAAAAAATGGAATTCACTTATCTGGGGCAGGAATTTGGAGACTGTTAGGGGAATACTAAGTATTGTGAAAGGCGACTCAAGGTCTAATACCACTGGTTGCCGGTTGGTGCCTTTCTTATTAAAGAAAGAGAGAACCAACCCTTAAAAGTGAGAACCACCAACAATGTCTTAAGCTGCCCATATACAGAGCAAAATTCAAACCATGGGTGGCCTTGTTGGCACCCTCCATTCTACATTCTTCATTTTGAAAATCAAAGGATCCAGATGGAAAATTGTCAACTGAACATTTGCTGTATCCAATCCAATATATGGGCAGCTTTCGTCTTCTACTGATCATTGAGGCCATGCATTACATTCATTGACCAGTTGGTAGACACAGCTAAAGCCAAGCTGAAATGTTTAGAACAAGGGGAGATCTACTTATAACTTCAGCTGCTTTATATTTCTGCATCTACTGCTCTCTTTGACATTTCACAGAAGATAACTTCTGCTGATGCATTTTTTTTAATGAATTCTCAATTTGAAATACCCAGGATTATGACAGTAACAAAAATGGAAATTGAAGCGCCACACCAGGTCCAGATATAACTTTATTCCAATAAAAGTCAGGGGAACGATCCAAAACATAGCCAACGCATTTCGGGGGTCCAGGAGCGCCCTCTTCATCAGGGTTTAATTGACAAAAATGTGAATAGACTGGAAGTGGCAGCTAAACCAGCTGCTGACAAGGACCGCACTTCCAATCACAATGGAAAGAATAAAGTTAAAGATTCACTTCTAATCGTTTCACATTGCTGTCAATCAAGCTCTGATAAAGGGGTGCTCTTGGACCCCTGAAACTCATTGGATACGTTTTGGATTGTCCCTTTTTATTTGAAAAAAGTTGTATCTGGACCTTTTTAGCAGTGGTGTGGCTCTTCAATTTCCAGTTTTATACATTACACTACCAGCCAAGCAAACCAGAGATATTACTGGAAAACAGATAATTTAATTTCAACATTACTATACTTTATTATAGGAATACCAATGAGATAACCCTACTGGTCCAGTGCTATTTAGCCACTTTCCTCAAAAGGTTTCTATGAGGAGTTTTGGTTATTTGTTATTGTCCTTTCTATGAGGGTTTTGGTTATTTGTTATTGTCCTTTCTATGAGGGTTTTGGTTATTTGTTATTGATAGTAGCATTGCTATGTTTAGGAGCTGCCTTTGGCCTTTGGGTTCCTTCCATAAGAATTTTATATATTGTGTATTAATAAAATTATATTTTCTATGTATATATTTTTTTGCTTAAATTGCCTTAAAAATCCAATTTGAGGTTTTTCTTCTTTAAGGTTTGTGAAAAACCTACTTTAAAAACCTAAGTTTAGGTATTTATTTAAACTTCATACAGATGTTACTTACATTTTATGAGAAGTGTCCCTTGTGATGGTGTCGACTGTCCTAGTTGAAATCTGAAGTCCTCTGCACCCCCCTCCATCCTTACTTCTACAGCTGTAATCTTCCAGTGCTATGCGGGTTAACACAAGTTTTGGACTCATAGGCAAGAGTGACTATGCCTGTCCTATCTGCCCCTCCTCCATTCATAAAAGCTGTACTATAGCTTCCATCAATGAAAAGCGCTGGAGAGTGGACAGATGAATGAAAGGTCCACCTTCTCCATTCTTTGATCACTTTTCATTCATGAAAGCTATAGTATGGCTTCTATGAATAGAGGAGGGGGGCAAAAAGGGCGGGCATGGTCATGACTCTTGACAAGTGCCTATGAGAGGTCCAAGTCGTATTAACCCCCATAGCACCGGATGATTAAAGCTATGGGGTATTGGAGGACAAAGGACTTCATATTTCAACTAAGACAGTGGCCATCAGCTCAAGATACACTCATTCTCATTAAATGTATGTACTGTTCCTTGTGTTGATTTTGTAAATTAAAATAATAATTTCTCAAACTCAGGCTTAAAAATAAAACTTGGATTTTGCAAGGAATGCACCAAGAATAATTTTCCTTAGTAGGAGATACTGAGACCAGAACCTGTCTTGCTGTTGGAAGTCCAAGGCGATATAAGACTGTAGTAGTAGAAGCTTCATCCTATTAGTATGCTCTTAGCTAAAGGGTCAGTTTTGGGTGGACGTTATAGTTTAAAGTACCAATGTCTTAACCATTAGTCGAGTATACAAACATTGCAGAAGGCATTTAAACTTCATCATTCAATAAAACCTTTTGTGGTTCTTTTGGAAATTATTAGCCATACTAAGATGTCATCAACCAGGCAAGATATGTGTGTATGACAAAGGTCCACATTTCTGCCAAAGGAAGCAAATATCTTTCGATGGTCAGATAGTTAATGACAGAAGCCTATCTTTCTCTGAGGGTCTCTTTATTCCTTTTCCAAGATGATAATGCTGCAAAATATATTATTTGTGGGTGTCAGTGACGGTCCTGTGTCAGATGTACTGGTACAAGCCTTTACGAGCCTCGCTGTCATGACTCATATTTTCCCTTCCGCCGAGATAAGATTCTATCTCTATTCATTTAATTTCAATTCTACAGCCCAGTGAAAAGCAGTATCCTGGTTTTTGATAGAAGTTCAGTGTCTCCAAAGCTGTTATCTTTTAACATATTCTGGCAGCCAACCAAACTGTCACTCCCGAGCCTTGGACATTAAAATATATATGCTGGACTCAAAGGGAAAGCACAGAGGATTTTGTCAGCTTTCAATCTTTGTGGAATCCATTGATCCGCAGAACAGAGCGATTTGGGTAATTCTGGGGTCCAGATGTGCTCTTTGTTATCAGCCAGATGAAGAGGCGGGTGAACGAATTAAAAGAAATAGGAAAAAAAACCTTTTACCATCGGTCATGGAAAATTTCCATGGAAAGTATTTTTTTTAAAAAAAAGTTTAGTTGTTAAACGGCAACTCAAGCTCATACCATAGCTTCTGAAAGAATTACAGAGGTGCCAAAGAGCTGACACTTTGTTATGTATATTTCTTTTCAATAATATTTATTAGAATTTATCTATGCAATCAAGATTACATACCAAGATAGGTACAGAAGAAAATCAGCTGCACACCACCATGAGCTTGAATAAAGAAAAATATTTTATTCACATATGCCAGAGGTAAACCGGATACGGGGTAGACGCGTTTCACACAAACTCAACGCGCTTGTTCACTACCTGGTAGAAGAAAAACAGCCACACACCACCAGGAGCTTGAATGAAGAAAAATCCTTTATTCACATGTGCCAGAGGTAAACAGGATACACAGGATACAGGGTAGACGCGTTTCACACAAACTCAACTCATTACCTGGTAGTGAACAAGCACATTGAGTTTGTGTGAAACGCGTCTACCTTGTATCCTGTGTATCCTGTTTACCTCTGGCATATGTGAATAAAGGATCTCCAGGCACTGTAAGTCTTGGGGGAACCCTTGTTGGTCAGTGGGAAAAATGCCCTTTACATTGGTGGTAAGTAGAAGGACTGCAACCCTTACAGACAGCTAAACAGATCATTGGGGTCATGCTGCTGTTTTTTGCCAAGTGGCTTTGGCTCTAGAATAGGGTTTCTCAACCAGGGTTCCATGGAACCCTAGGGTTTCTCCAGAGGTTGCTAGTCGTTCCTTGAGCAATGAGCAATTTCTGCCTCTCAGATAAGTTTCCACTGATACCATTGATCCTTTTAGCTATCTGTAAGGGGGTAATTCTTCACAATGACCACAAGTATAAGGAGCATTCTTCCCACTAACCCTCACACTAATGTTTCATGAGTTGAGGTCAGGGCTTTTTTTCTCAGAGAAAAAGTGCAGGAACTCCCCGTTTCTAAAGTCACTCCTTGTCACCGTCCCTACCTATCTCTGAGCACTGTCCCTTGGTTCCACCCCCTATCTACCTATCTACCTCCTAGTACCGGCCCTTTTGGAGAGTACAGAACCAAGTATAATTTTTTTGGTGCTAAATAATTTATATGGGATTTGTTAATGATAATAAGAAAAACAGTAAAATAGATCCTCTGTAGCCAGCAACAATAGACCCCCCCCCCCAGCAACACTAGACCCACTCCAGCAACAATAGATCCCCTACACAAAATTATACTCCCCCAGCAACAATGGACCACCCATTTCAAAATACCACCACAGCAACAATGATCCACCCCTGCAACAATAGACCCCCAGAAACAACAACAGATTTCCCAGCAGCCAGCAACAATAGACCCTCCAGCAGCCAGCAACAATTGCCACCCCCCTCCCTGGTAACAGTATCCTCAGCAACAATAGACCCCCACACAAAAATAGATTCCTGCCAGCGTTAATAGACCTGTGTTCCCCCACATTCCCGCTGAAAAACTGAGACCGGAAAGTTATTTCAAGGGTTCCTCTGTGTTGAAAAGGCTGAGAAAGGCTGCTCTAGAACCATGCAGGCAGTATCAGATAGACGATCAATTAGCCACAGCTGAAGACATCCCTACCTACCTCTGTAGGAACCCTGGTTGAAACATGACTGGTCTAAAGTAACTTACGAATGTGGCATATGAAGAAATAGAGGGATAAAAACAGGTCTTGGTTAAACAACAGCAGAATTTAAATCCCCTTATATATTATGTATGGTTTGTTCAAACTACAGATCAGAGAACGCCATCATGTCACAGTTGCATAAGTACATTAAGGTGTAAATACAAAACTCATTGCATAATTCTATACAATCAATAGCTTGACACTGTAATTACATTTCCACTACCCCAATAATTAATTAAAACATTCCAGTGTAGTTATACTGATGGCTGTCTGACACCCCCATTCCCTAACAAAGGTCTCCAGGGATCCAGATGCACTCTTACAAATGTCTTCTAATTGTTGAACAGGGATTTAAATCACCTTCCCCCCAATATATTTTCTTTTCAGCCTGTGTCTACTGCTAACCTGCAAAAATCCTTTCCCAGCCGCTAAGATTGAATTGCTGGGGGGATCAAAGTCAGGGAAAGAATATTCCATCAGTGTGCACGAAATTAGGTGCTCTGACTGGTCTACCAATCAATATTTTCCAATTTAGCCCTGGTCAGACAGCGATCCTGTCTCATGTGAACGGAGGAGAACTGGGACTTCATGTAGCAGAGTGAAAAAGCACAGGAGGGGAGGGTGTTGAGGTCGGTAATATTTGGACATTGAAATTCAGGTACTCGCAGACCTGGGATGCCAGATTAAACTTGTAATTTGCCTGTTGATGATAGCGAAACAGATTTGCTTTAACTATGTGCAACCATTCATTTTTGAATGGTGAAGTGATGGACGCCATTTATAAAGGACAATGCCAAAATCACTCTCCAGCCGGCCCGTGCGAACTGAACCTTTCAATTACACAATTTACATAGCCTATCCAAGCGGCTCTGCACATTGTGATTGCTGTAATGACCAATCACAGGGATCACAAATGTAAACAGTATAGTGTTTACATTTTAGAGCCCACCCCTTCCTCTTACAACAAAGAAAGGGGAAAAATGACAAAAAACATGCCAGAGGAGTAGGTCCCAGGTGGGGCTTTATGTCATTCATCCAGAGCAATAAAGTTCAATCACAGCGGTCACAAATGCAAACAGTGTAGTGTTTGCATTTTATAGCCCCGCCTCTTCCTCTTAGAAGGAAGGAAGTGGAAGAAGGAGGAAAAACATATCAGAGGAGCCGGTCCCAGGCGGAGCTTCATGCCATTTGTCCAGAACAAAAAGTTCCAATCAAAGTGGTCACAAATGTAAACAGTATAGTGTTTACATTTTAGAGCCCGCCCCTTCCTCTTACACCGAAGAAAGGGGAAGAAGAAGGAAAAACATCTCAGAGCAGCAGGTGTGAGGTGGGGCTTCATGCCACTTATACAGAACAATAAAGTTTCACCAACAATGGACTTTCTTTCGCCTTTTGACTTGCAAACAGCGTTTAGGGTGTGAACAAGCCACCTGTCCTGCTTGGCACTTGGCAGCCAAGGTGGAGAGCCAGCACATAGGGCTTGAGAGCAGAAATTGTTTATTTCTACTTAATGCCCAACCTGATATGTTGCACACTCAGAAGCTGGGAGGCAGACAGTGTGTGAGGACAAGCAGTGAAAAGGGTAGAAAGGTTTCCCCCAAAGAGTTATTTTTTTTGGGGGGGAGGGATATCTGATTGTGATAGCTACCCACTCCCACTTTCGGTCAGATCCCCTAGGCGATTCCACCCAAACTTTTAAAACTTCTGGGACATGTCATAGGTACCAGAAGGCTGCAGGACCATTCAGAAAGTCCACCGCAGCTTGCACAAGCGCAGTGAGATGCTGGCTGTGAAGCCACAAGGGGTCACAGCCAGCTTCCCAGGGACTCAAAGACCGGTAATGAACCAGCCTGGGTGGGGATGGCGCTGGATCTCTGGACTGGTAAGTGTCCCTTTATTAAAAGTCAGCAGCTATAGTATTTGTAGCTGCTGACTTTTAATTTTTTTTTTAAACAGGAAGAAGAATCACTTTAAGCAGTCCAAAGGACCCCTTTACTAGTACTACTACATTACTAGTAAATTTAAAAGAGGTTTGGCTGTTTTTTTTTTGTTTTTTTTTTATAGAACTCATACAGTACTTACCTAGGTGGATGCAACATTGGTCCGATGCTGCATCTGCCACCGCCACTTCTAAGACTGAGAACCGAGCGATCAAAGACCGTTGATCGCTCAGTTCTCAGTCCTCTGTCTCCCCCCCCACGCTCACTGAAGCGCTTGGCTGTGGAGGGGGCCGGAGTGGCTGGCCCATGCTCTCAGTGGCTCACTGAGAGGCTGAGCCATGTTCCGGTCCAGGCATCTGGGTGGATTCTGACCCATATGGTCTTGCTCTTTCCCCAGTCTGGACCAGATCTGTGCTGTCAGCTCACAGTGGGCCTCAGCCTGCTGTATGCTGAAAACAGGTCACAGGAGTGCAGAAGGAACTACAATCCTGTGCTCCACAGGAGAGGTACAGCCAAACGAGCTTTGGCCGTACTTCTTCTTCAATACTGGTGATATGTTGCAGTCAAATGATCTGTAAAGAAGGTTGAAGGTTTTGCAGAAAAAGGGCAGAGCAAACCTGAATGTATTTCTTTATCACTAATTGTAACCTTGTTATTATAGGTTTTTTTGTACCAATTGGTCAATTTTAACGTTTTATTTAACATGAATTTTTAGTGAATTTTGCTTATTAAATCACTGCAAGCAAGTGAATCTTCTCATAATGGATCACCCGTATCATTGGCACACGCTGGGTAGAGTTTGGCTATACCTAAGCTGGTCACAGTAATTAAAGCATGGTGGAGCAGTCTGGCATTAACTGTACTGCCAGTTGTGTCAGCTCTGGTGGGGGTAGAGGGAGAGAAGTGCAGCCAGATTCGGGCCATTCCAGCAAAAGGAATTTGCTTCTTGAAGCTGAACTCCAGTCTTCCCTTCAGCCTTGCACAGTTGTACAGGCTTCTCTCCTGTACTGAAATTGCCTATTCTGATTTTACTGCACACTGTGAGTTTTTTACAGTGTGCATTAGAAGCTTCAGCAAGCCAGATAGAGCCTGCCCCATTTCCTGGCTGGAAAATGTCAAAAAGGAAAGGTTGGGAGAACGCTCAGATGGGGAAATCCTGGAGAATAAAGCGGCTACCAAGGCGGCAAAAGGCAATGCTAGAGTCTCAGACTCTAGCATTGCCTTTTGCCGCCTTGTTACCTGCTTTATTCCCCTGGGATTTCCCCATCTGAGGGTTCTCCCAACCTTTCCTTTTTGGTCCAGTATGCTTGGCTATGGCAGCAACACCCTCCATGGGTGAACGGCACCGGGTCTGTATTAATTAACTTTCATGGTAGAGTTGCCATTAGTGGACCCGTCATCTTTTCTGTTTTGGAAAATGTCCAGCATTATCTAGCTCTTTCCCTTTAATCTGAACAATGGATTTATGGCCCTTGGGTGGTCATGTGGTTTAGAAGACTGTTATCTAAGGTCTATGGGTGTCTTTATTCTAATACAACAGGTGGACTATAAGGATCAAAACCCTTAAAAAAGTTACATGATTGTGACGCAACGCGTCAGAGGGAGCCAGGTGACGTAATTTCCGGTCGCAGCCGAGACCAGAAGTTCTTGTTTTAACGCTGTTGAATGCTTCCTTTTTGATATGTGAGTTACTACTTTTGAAAATAAAATACTTTTACTGAAATGCTACACTATGGAGATTCCGTTTATCCCTATACATGATCCCTGAATTGGAGCAAAGTTAAAGAGAGGTCTGTTAGGACGGGAACCATACAGGAGGGGAGCCTCCAGTATCTGCAGCCACAGCCGTGTCATTTACAAACAAAGAGGAGAGGAGATTGCCACTGAGGATGGCATAGATGCTTGATTAGCCCCTTTGGGGTCTTCCTTAGAGGTGAGAGGCTGGGCACACTGTGTGTGGATTGGAAAAAGAAAGAAGAAGGGGGCTATATGTGTGATCACATCACCTTGAATTTATTTGCACTGGGCCACTTTATTCACTTTGTTTGCACATTTTTGTATATCTCAAGAGATTATTTATACAACACCTTTTTGCACTGGACTTTTGTTTTATGAATTATTTATTTATCATTGCACTTTGATTATTTGCACATTTTTTGAGGATTTGCACACACATATTATTTACTGTTATGAATTTTTTATTGCATCTTTATTGATTATTTATTGCGATATTGCACAGATTGTATATCAAAGTGTACTCGTATAGCATTGCTCCATCGTTTACATTTATTGGACTATAAGAATGACACCAGAAGTGTCTTCATTGATGGGTGGAATAGAGCGCAGTCCAGCATCAAAGGCCTGTGTGACTTGCTGCACTAGACCGACTCTCAGGCCTGCGGGAGACGGATTCTTGTGACTCTCTCCCTGGTTACACAGAATTCTATTTATAGAATGTTACCATCCAACAAGCTATATATAGTATAAACTGCCAAAACACAGTCAGTGCCAGAGATCCAGCAATCATTCCTTGTACAGGATCAATGTGGAAACTAAAAGCAGGATCAAACTGCGGCTCCCGGAGAACTACATACCCCAGACTGAACAAACCAGTTATTGAACTATTCCATACCGACATCCTTTCTGGGTAACTTCTACATCTACAAAGTGCATTGAGAACTATGCATGAAAGTGTATGCAAACCCTAGATCTATTTTTTCATTATGTTCACCATCATGTACTCCTGTATTACTGTTCTCTTAAAGGGTAACTCCTTTTTTTTTTTTTTTTGCATAGCGGAGCAGACATGGACCTGTCATCCTGCTGCTCATTGGGGATCAGCAGAGAGATCGACATTGAGCAAGTGGATCCTACTTCACGGAGGCACCCGTGTGAAAGGGGCCTAGGCCACTGCCTTGCAGTTACCCTGTTTTCCCGAAAATAAGACCTAGCGTGATTGTCGGTGATGGCTGCAATAAAAGCCCTACCCCCCAAATAAGCCCTAGTTAAAGTCCTTGTAGGTCTTATTTTCAGGGTAGGTCTTATTTTTGGGGAAACAGGGTAGGGCTTATTTGGGGGGTAGGGCTTATATTGCAGCCATCACTGACAATCACGCTAGGTCTTATTTTCGGGGAAACAGGGTAACAGCAGCATTGTCAGCCTGCCCTGTGTGCTCCTTCAGTAAACTGTTGGACTGCCTATCTGAGAGAACTCATAGGCATTTAGGGTTGTCACCTGTCCGGGATTCACTCGGACAGTTCGGGTTTGGAATCATGTGTTCGGGTTTCAGACCACCTGCAACCCGGACACATTATTCAGACCAGACTATGGCTTCCCAGCAGGGTTGCTGGCTGCAGTTGTGTAAGCCAAGAGTGTCTGTTACTCTCTCTTTCACACTGCCCAAAGCCAGCATTAACAATTACCCCTCCCCCACACAGACGGGAGAGGAGAGAGGGCTTGATCTGCTCCTTTTCCTCCCACCCCTACCCCTCTTTGTCTGCCCACACTTCAATCCCTGGCGCTGTGCCTCAGAAAAGGAAATTGGGGGCCAGAAATTTGAAGTCCAGCAGCCTCAGCTACATCTGGATGAGAGGTTCTGACTTGCCAAGGGGGTGAGTGAGCTCACCATCCATCCCTGTCTGTGACTAAAGCCCCCCCCCCTTCTCTCACCTGCCTCTGAGTGAGTACACTAAGGTAAATCAGGGTTCTCAGAGCACCCCTTACAGCGGAGTTCCCCTTTACACCAGAGGCCAAGTGTTCCCCCTTACATCAGAGTCCTCTCCGTACATCAGAGTTCTCAGTGGGTTCCCAGAGCATCCCTTATGTCAGAGTCCCCAGAGTTCTCTCTTACATCAGAGTCTACAGAGTCCCCCCCCCCTTAAAGTGTAAGGGAACTCCATGAGTTCAGATGTAAAAAGGGAACTCTGTGGACTCTGATGTAAAGGGGGACTCTTGTGATTAACTTTATTTGATTAGAAATGTTATTTAATTGCAAAATATATGTATAGTTTATACTATAAAAAAAGATTGCTGTGCGCCGCTAAAGTGTTCGGGTTTGACTTGAAGAAAAGGTGGCAACCCTATAGGCAGTCCAACAGGACTGCTAAGTGAAGGGTGTATAAATCACAAGACTGGCTGAACGGAGTTACAAATATATCTGGCAGTAACACAGTTCACATATGTTATTTCAGATGTGTATTTAGCTGTTTGGTTGGAGTTCTGCTTTGACCACAAGTTCTTCTCATTAGACAGTGCAGGACAACCTCTTAACCTTAGTTTGTCATGATGGATTTACAACACACTGAAAAGTGTCCACCGTAAGTCTCACTTCGGTTTGCTGCAGGGAAGTTGTCCATTGTGACAATTCATTAAGCAGACCTATGACTGACAGCTGTGCTCCTCGCCGAGTTCTATGACAGCCACCAGCGGCATTGTACTGCCTGATGGACAGACGACCTCCCATTGTGGTCAGCATAATTACAGGGATAGGTTCTCGGAAAACAGTGAGACCGGATTCTGTTCCTGAACTGTGTCATGGTCCGTAAACAATCACACCAACTACAGAACTTTAAGCTCTTCTGAGGCAACACAAAGAGCATTGCTTTACCAGAGAGGTAAAACAATAATGCACATGAAATCAGTGTAAACCTCAACACCAAATGTTTTAACATACAAATGTAATTTAAAAAGTCTTTATGAATCTGCAGCTAATACCAGGTAAACCAGCTATAAAAGGTCCTCATTTGGGCACTTCCTCTTATAGAGCTGTGGCCCCGGAGAGAGCAGCTGCTAGTGCCCCCAAAAAGTGGGCTGAGCATGCTGTACAAGGCAAGACTGGCATTTAAGGAAGCACTCCAACTTAAAAGTGATGCTTCTCCACAAGTATACATAGTTAATCCGTGACCCAACTTCTGTACTCTTTACAGTGTTCACTCCAGATATCAGTTCCTCATTATACCCTATGTACTACGGATAACAGTTCCTCGTTATACTCTCTGTACTACGGATAACAGTTCCTCCTCATTACAATCTATGTACTACGGATAACAGTTTCTCATTACACTCTATGTACTATGGATGACAGTTTCCCATTATACTGTATGCACTACGGATAACGGTTTCTCATTATACTCTATGTACTACGGATGACAGTTTCTCATTACACTCTATGTACTACGGATATCAGTTCCTCATTATACCCTATGTACTACGGATGACAGTTCCTTATTACACTCTATGTACTACGGATAACAGTTCCTCATTACACTCTATGTACTACGGATAACAGTTCCTCATTGCACTCTATGTATTACGGATAACAGTTCCTCATTACACTCTATGTACTACGGATATCAGTTCCTCTTTGCACTCTATGTATTACGGATAACAGTTCCTCATTACACTCTATGTACTACGGATATCAGTTCCTCTTTGCACTCTATGCACTAAGGATAACAGTTCCTCATTGCACTCTATGTACTACGGATAACAGTTCCTCATTGCACTCTATGTACTATGGATATCAGTTCCTCTTTGCACTCTATGCACTACGGATAACAGTTCCTCATTACACTGTATGTACTACGGATATCAGTTCCTCATTACACTCTATGTACTACGGATATCAGTTCCTCTTTGCACTCTATGCACTAAGGATAACAGTTCCTCATTGCACTCTATGTACTACGGATATCAGTTCCTCATTCCACTCTATGTACTACGGATAACAGTTCCTCATTGCACTCTATGTACTATGGATATCAGTTCCTCTTTGCACTCTATGTACTACGGATAACAGTTCCTCATTGCACTCTATGTACTATGGATATCAGTTCCTCTTTGCACTCTATGTATTACGGATAACAGTTCCTCATTACACTCTATGTACTACGGATAACAGTTCCTCATGAAACTCTATGTACTACGGATATCAGTTCCTCATTGCACTCTATGTACTACGGATATCAGTTCCTCATTGCACTCTATGTACTACGGATATCAGTTCCTCATTGCACTCTATGTACTACGGATATCAGTTCCTCATTGCACTCTATGTACTACGGATAACAGTTCCTCATTACATTCTATGTACTACAGATACCAGTTCCTCATTGCACTCTATGTACTACGGATATCAGTTCCTCATTGCATTCTATGTACTACAGATAACAGTTCCTCATTACATTCTATGTACTACGGATACCAGTTCCTCATTGCACTCTATGTACTACGGATATCAGTTCCTCATTGCACTCTATGCACTACGGATAACAGTTCCTCATTAAACATCATAACTCTTCTCTCCCTTTATTGTGCAGCATTTCTGAGCCGTTACTGCAGAGCTTGTAGGGGACTCCACCAGCCCAGTAACCCATCACCTTACTCCCAGTGATACCAGTTTGTGTGTTAAACTTGAATACTAGGAAGCTGTACACTTTACATAACTTCTCTCAAGACCTCACTCCATCTCCTGTGAGTCCCAAGCTGGGTCCCTAGGACCAAACGATATGTCTGGCAGAAATCCAATACAGCTTACCATAAATATAACACCATTCCTATGGTACAGCATGGAAGTGGTAATATCCTGTTATGGGGGGTTTCTCTGTAGCAGGGACTGGAGCACTTGTCAGGATAGAAGGAAAAATGGATGAGGAAAAATACCATCAAAATCTTGAGGAAAATCTGCTGCCCTCTGCCAGAAAGTTGTCAATGGGAAGAAGGTTTACCTTCCAACATGACAAGGACCCAAAGCACACAGCAACAATGACCACAGTGGTTGAAGGAGAAAAAGGTGAATGTCCTCGCTTAGTCAGAGCCCAGACTTAAACCCAATTGAAAATCTGTGGAATGCCTTGAAGACCGCAGTACACAAACAGTCACCATCAAATTTAACTGAACTTGAACAGTTCTGCAAAGAAGAGTGGGCAAATATTGCAAAGTCTAGATGTGCAAAGTTAGTAGAGACATATCCCAACAGACTAAAGGCTGTAATTAAAGCAAAAGGTGGTTAATTAAAATACTGGCAATAAGGGGGGTGATCCTTTTTCCAACTCAGTGATTATTTTTTCTATTTATTTTTTTCTGACATGTTGATGTTATATCTTTTACTTGGATGTTATAAGTTGCACCCCCTACATGCATCAATGAACCTTGGCCGCCCATGACCCTTTTGCTGTTTCACCAGTTTTTTTTCCTTGGTAGGTACTGACCACTGCATACCGGGAACATCCTACAAGACCTGCAGTTTTGGAAATGCTCTGACCTCAGTCATCCAGCTATTACAATATGGCCCTTGTCAGAGTCGCTCAAATCCTTACATTGCTTTCAACACATCAGCTTCAGGGACAACATGTTTACTTGCTGCCTAATATATTCCACCCACTTTCAGGTGCCATTGTAATGAGATAAATGAGATAAATGCATAAATGCATAAATAAAATTGAAAAATCAGCCTTTTTGGTCAGTAATTTATGCCTCATGCGGGCAAATACATGTCAGTGCGCACGAATGCAAGCAAAGCACCCAAATGCCCATTTACATATTGTGCAGAACGAGAACGCAAGAATACGTTTTCGTGCACAAAATTGTGCGACTGCATATACGCTAAATTGCGCGTAAATACATGCAAACGCATACAAAAAAAACATCTGCAAAAGTAGATGCTCAAACAGGAGTATCATGTGCAAGAGGCCCAATATTTCACATATTCAGTATCTCACAAAAGTGAGTACACCCCTCACATTTTTGTAAATATTTTATTCTATCTTTTCATGTGACAACACTGAAGAAATGACACTTTGCTACAATGTAAAGTAGTGAGTGTACAGCTTGTATAACAGTGTAAATTTGCTGTTCCCTCAAAATAACTCAACACACAGCCATTAATGTCTAAACCGCTGGCAACAAAAGTGAGTACACCCCTAAGTGAAAATTTTCAAATTGGGTCCAAAGTGTCAATATTTTGTGTGGCCACCATTATTTTCCAGCACTGCCTTAACCCTCTTGGACATGGAGCTCACCAGAGCTTCACAGGTTGTCACTGGAGTCCTCTTCCACTCCTCCATGATGACATCACGGAGCTGGTGGATGTTAGAGACCTTGTGCTCCTTGTTATGGAGGTGCTTTATACACTTTATGAACTGTAGCTGCTAGAACACTTCAGATACTGTATTGTATTGTGTCTCTGTGTTATAACAATGTTCTTTTAATTGTAAGTGTAAGGTCACTTTTATATCATTTTATGCCTGCTGTGCATTCTTTCATATCTAAATAATACTTCTAAATGGAACATATAGCGATTTTTGTACATATATTTCTTCCAGAAATGTATTATGGCAAGGACAAATAAAAAAAAAAAAAGAAAGGATATTTATCTCTTTTTCAGTAAAGTAAATAAGGATGGGAAGCTTGTCTCCTTTTTAGAGTGTTCTCTGTCTCCTTTGCCCCCCCATTGTAGGAATCAGGTTGGGTACCAAATAAAATAGCTCAAGAGGTGAATGAGTTAGAGCAATGACTCTAGATTAAATCAGAGACATTGTGCCTTCAAGAAAATACTACTACTACTACCCTAATCTCGCTTATTTTCGGGGAAACAGGGTAGTTTGCTCTCTTTAGATAACCCGTCCGGCTCTGGGAATCCTTTGCCTTAAAATCTGCAATTGCGGGCAAAGCCACGGCATACAAAATGAAGGGCCAAACAAAGGCTGAAAATTAAAGAGAGGAAAAAATGCTGAAAATGTATTACAGGAAGACCAATTTATAAAAGCGATATTGGGTTTTCAAGAAATTAATAAGCTGAAACGCTTGCCTACGATCAGGGCCCTTTCAAGCTTCTGGGTTTTCCATTTGGTGTGGTGCATCCCTCCTTCTAGGAGGTGCAATTTTTGAAGATTTGAATTTTTAAAGAGGAACTTAACCCCCATGAAATTCTTTAAATCCCCTCTTAACTGACTTCCCAGGTTATCCTGAAAAAAACATACACACATGTCCAGCAAATCCAGCACTGTCTTGCTGTAATCTGCCAGTCCACCACCATGGGTCAGGTCTCGCAGCGCCATCTTCTTTACTTACAACATCAGGGGGCTGCTGTTTCTTCCTGAGTTCTTGCAGCCGCCCCCCCCCCCCCCCCCGATAATGACAATGTGCCTTGGCACGTCGTCATAAGGCCGACTGCAAGAACCAGGAACAGACAGCTGATGTGTATCAACACATAAGCTGTAGAGTACCCCAAGGCCTCCTCGCATGTGTGATATCAGTGTCCCAGGAGGCCCACGGTCTCCTTAAGTGTTGTGAACACAAGCTTGAAGTGCCCAGATGACCCCTAAGGCCTGAATCCAGCACTGGTTGTCCCTACCAAAATAAACAATTAAAAAAATAATGTCCAATTGTGAAGGTATAGGGGAAGAGTTCAAGGATGTTAAGTGGGTGGGAAGGGAGAAGGTCTGCTTTAAAGATTTAAATCTTGACACCCTTGTACCCCAGCACACTCTAAATGTCTGGTCAAAATGACATTTCTGAGCTCTCGGCTCTGCTCCGAGACTTACACAAGACAGATTTCCAATGTAGCTGACCCCAGCCCTGCAGTATGACATGGTCTTGTTTTAATGGTCCCAGTGGGGACCAGAGTTCCGTCTACAAGTGACATGAACAACCAAGGGATCCTGACCATTTTTTACAAGTCAGCAGTACGGCGAAATCAACACTGAGTGGAATACCGTGTAGTCAACTAGCCCCCCTTGAGTCCTGTTTTTCCAGGAGCGTTGCTGCCATGTAAGCATTAGATGTGATGCTATGGGAGCTATTTATACAAGATCCTATCTCAGGTTCACCCAAGAGTCACTATACACTGGTCAGTGAATCAATTACCAGGAATAGAAAGTACGTGAACCATCGATATCTGCTGACACATTCACTCATTTCAAAAAGATTCATTAAAATCTGAATGTAACGCTATGGGGGCTATTTACATAGAGTTCTATCTCAGATCCAACCTACACTCACCATTACACTGGCTGACAAATTATTTTTTTGGTTTAGAAAGTGTTTTCCATCATTTCCTGACACCAGTTTCAAAAATATAGGCAGAACTTTTTTATTTTTTTCATTTGGATAGAGCAAGGGCGGGTTAAAACCCCTGTCAGATTTTTTTTTTTTACCATTTGTGTCCCATTTCAGAAATTTCCCTTCACTTCCTGTCCCATAGCCAAACAGGAAGTGAAAGGAAATTCCTGCAAATTAAGGGAATCCCTTGGGGAGCCCCAGGTCACCAGAACTAGCCACTTGCTGACTGGCCCTTAGTAAAAATACGTCATTATTTTGACATTTAATACCGGTGTTATGGTAGCAGCTAAAAATAAAAGTGATCAATAAAATAAAATACAAATAAAGGGACAGTAGAACAATAAAAAATAAAAAGTTGAATAAATAAAAAAAAATTAAATTGAAAGCGCCCTATCCCTCCGTGCTGGCGCGCCTAAGTTACACCCGCATATGTAAATGATGTTCAAACATCGCCTTGATCGTTAGAGTGAGAACAATAATTCTACCACTAGACCTCCTCTGTAACTCTGTAAACAGGTAACCTGTAAGAAATTTTAATGTGTCTTCTATGGAGATTTTTAAGTATCATAGTTTGTTGCCCATCAAACACAGCCACTGTGCCCATCAAACGCAGTCACTGTGCCCATCAAAAGCTGCCACTGTGCCCATCAAACACAGCCACTGTGCCCATCAAAGCTGCCACTATGCCCATCAAACACAGCCACTGTGCCCATCAAAGCTGCCACTATACCCATCAAACACAGCCACTGTGCCCATCAAAAGCTGCCACTGTCCCCATCAAATGCTGCCACTGTGCACATCAAACGCAGCCACTGTGCCCATCAAATGCAGCCACTGTGCCATTAAACACAGCCACTGTGCCCATCAAACGCAGCCACTGTGCCCATCAAACACAGCCACTGTTCCCATCAAAAGCTGCCACTGTGCCCATCAAACACATCCACCATGCCCATCAAAAGCTGCCACTGTGCCCATCAAACACAGCCACTGTGCCCATCAAAAGCTGCCACTGTGCCCATCAAACGCAGTCACTGTGCCCATCAAAAGCTGCCACTGTGCCCATCAAAAGCTGCCACTGTGCCCATCAAAAGCTGCCACTGTGCCCATCAAATACAGCCACTGTGCCCATCAAAGCTGCCACTATGCCCATCAAACACAGCCACTGTGCCCATCAAAGCTGCCACTATACCCATCAAACACAGCCACTGTGCCCATCAAAAGCTGCCACTGTCCCCTTCAAATGCTGCCACTGTGCACATCAAACGCAGCCACTGTGCCCATCAAATGCAGCCACTGTGCCATTAAACGCAGCCACTGTGCCCATCAAACGCAGCCACTGTGCCCATCAAACACAGCCACTGTGCCTATTAAAAGCTGCCACTGTGCCCATCAAACACAGCCACCGTGCCCATCAAAAGCTGCCACTGTTCCCATCAAACACAGCCACTGTGCCCATCAAAAGCTGCCACTGTGCCTATAAAACGCTGTCACTGTGCCCATCAAAAACCATTGACTTCAAGCCAATTATAAAGGAATTCTCTACAAAGAAGTATCTCAAATGTAATAAATAATTAGTGCTTTTGTACTGTCCCATTTCAATCTGTAATTTCTTGTTTTTCAAGCTCGTGTTATATTGTCCAAACATTGTGTTAATGTGTTAAACGCTGATTTTGTTGGAAGTACCAATAAATATAGCCTTATTGATAATTTGCATTTTTCTTCTCCTGTGCGATTGTGTAGACAGGACCCCAGTGCACTGTATTGCCCGGGGGGAGGGGGGCTATAATGCTCTTAAGATGGCACTGGCTCGGGTAGGTATGGGGGGGGGGGGGGCTCTGCACCCAGAAGGTTTTTTAGCTTAATGACTTCTGACTTTAGAACCACTTTAAGGCAGGTTAAGGGCTGCCACTCTGAACTATGAGAATCCAGCTATCTCCAGTGATTTCATACAGATGTCCACAGCTAAGGTCACCAGAAGACTGACAGTTTCTGCTGCCCTTTTAACTGACTGACCTTACACAATGTCTCCCGGAGGTGCATAACCGGGTCCAATAAGTCATTTATATTCTTCTTAGCTATAGCTCTCTGCTTTTTGACTCTGTTATTATACTCCAAATTTAGTGGTAATGGGAACTGTAACTGGAGTTTGCATTTTCGCCGTATTATATCATGTCACTTTCTCTGCCTTCCTTTTGGCCACTAAGGCTGATCATCATATTTGCTGGTTAAAGGAAGACACAGATGACAGGGAGGACCTGCAAAATGCATTCGTTAGTTTCAATTTTTATTACAGAATGCCCTCTTATTAGGGGCTTCTAGGATGTCCCAGAAAGAAGCTTTGGGGTTGATTTACTAAAGGCAACTAGACTG
Source organism: Aquarana catesbeiana (assembly GCF_042186555.1). Lineage (NCBI taxonomy): Eukaryota > Metazoa > Chordata > Amphibia > Anura > Ranidae > Aquarana > Aquarana catesbeiana. Next base: position 37,246,237 of record NC_133330.1, read on the forward strand.
TGCAATTGCTCCAGAGCTTAGTAAATCAGGTAAAGTTTCACTTTGCAAAGAACACTCAATCACATGCAAAGGAAAATAAAAAAACAGCATGTTTGCTTGCACGTGATTGGATGATGGAAGTCAGCAGAGCTTCTGCTCATTTACTAAGCTCTGGAGCAACTGCTCTTGTAGAGTGCAACTGCACTTTGCAAAGTGCACAGTCAATTTGCCTTTAGTAAATCAACCCCTAAATGTCAGACACTGGGTGCCAACTTTTTTAGTTAAAGTGTTAATAAACCCACAACAGTAAAATCAGTCTATATATGCAGTAAATCATGCTTGTTATACTCACTGTGGAACCTAAGGGGCTAATCGTTTTCACTGCATAAAAAGGCTGTTTGATCCTGTCTTCTCTGGTCCTCCCCTTCTTCCACTGTCCCCAATCTATTTGCTAATAGAACAGAGCCTTGGGGGCACTCTGCACATGCTCAGTTTGGTGTGTATTGCTAGAGAGTTTTATTTTATTTTTGGGTGGGTGCATGCATACCTCCCAACGTTTTGAGAGGGGAATAGGGCCGCGTACACACGACCAGACTTTTCGACCAAACTGGTCCGACGGAAGGAATTCGATCAACAATTCGATCATGTGTGGGCTTCATCGGACCTTTTCTGTCGAAAAATCTGTCGGACTTTAGAAATAGAACATGTTTCAAATCTTTCCGACGGACTCGAGTCCAATCGAAAAATCAGTTCGTCTGTATGCTAGTCCGACGGACAAAAAAGGACGCTAGGGCAGCTATTGGCCACTGGCTATGAACTTCCTTATTCTAGTCCTGTCGTATGTCATCACGTTCAAAGCGATCGGACCTTGGTGTGATCGTGTGTAGGCAAGTCCGTTTCGTTGGAACTCCGTCGAAAAGTCCTTCCGAGTTCAGTCCGACGAAAAGTCCGGTCGTGTGTACGCGGCATAAGGGACACTTACTAGCAAATTTATGTAGGCGTATGACACGCCACCTGCCACACCCCCTTACATAGTTACATAGTAGGTGAGGTTGAAAAAAGACACAAGTCCATCAAGTCCAACCTATGTGTGTGATTATGTGTCAGTATTTCATTACATATCCCTGTATGTTGCGGTCATTCAGGTGATTATCCAATAGTTTCTTGAAGCTATCAATGCTCCCCGCTGAGACCACCGCCTGTGGAAGGGAATTCCACATCCTTGCCGCTCTTACAGTAAAGAACCCTCTACGTAGTTTAAGGTTAAACCTCTTTTCTTCTAATTGTAATGAGTGGCCACGAGTCTTATTAAACTCTCTTCTGCGAAAAAGTTTTATCCCTATTGTGGGGTCACCAGTACAGTATTTGTAAATTGAAATCATATCCCCTCTCAAGCGTCTCTTCTCCAGAGAGAATAAGTTCAGTGCTCGCAACCTTTCCTCATAACTAAGATCCTCCAGACCCTTTATTAGCTTTGTTGCCCTTCTTTGTACTCGCTCCATTTCCAGTACATCCCTCCTGAGGACTGGTGCCCAGAACTGGACAGCATACTCCAGGTGCGGCCGGACCAGAGTCTTGTAGAGCGGGAGAATTATCGTTTTATCTCTGGAGTTGATCCCCCTTTGAATGCATGCCAATATTCTGTTTGCTTTATTAGCAGCAGCTTGGCATTGCATGCCATTGCTGAGCCTATCATCTACTAGGACCCCCAGGTCCTTTTCCATCCTAGATTCCCCCAGAGGTTCTCCCCCCAGTGTATAGATTGCATTCATATTTTTGCCACCCAAATGCATTATTTGACATTTTTCTACATTGAACCTCATTTGCCATGTAGTCGCCCACCCCATTAATTTGTTCAGGTCTTTTTGCAAGGTTTCCACATCCTGCGGAGAAGTTATTGCCCTGCTTAGCTTAGTATCGTCTGCAAATACAGAGATTGAACTGTTTATCCCATCCTCCAGATCGTTTATGAACAAATTAAATAGGATTGGTCCCAGCACAGAACCCTGGGGAACCCCACTACCCACCCCTGACCATTCTGAGTACTCCCCATTTATCACCACCCTCTGAAAACGCCCTTGTAGCCAGGTTTCAATCCATGTACTCACCCTATGGTCCATGCCAACGGACCTTATTTTGTACAGTAAACGTTTATGGGGAACTGTGTCAAATGCTTTTGCAAAATTCAGATACACCACGTCTACGGGCCTTTCTCTATCTAGATGGCAACTCACCTCCTCATAGATGGTTAATAGATTGGTTTGGCAAGAACGATTCTTCATGAATCCATGCTGATTACTGCTAATGATATCATTCTTATTACTAAAATCTTGTATATAGTCCCTTATCATCCCCTCCAAGAGTTTACATACTATTGATGTTAGGCTAACTGGTCTGTAATTCCCAGGGATGTTTTTTGGGCCCTTTTTAAATATTGGTGCTACATTGGCTTTTCTCCAATCAGCTGGTACCATTCCAGTCAATAGACTGTCTGTAAATATTAGGAACAACGGTCTGGCAATCACCTGACTGAGTTCCCTAAGTACCCTCGGATGCAAGCCATCTGGTCCCGGTGATTTATTAATGTTAAGTTTCTCAAGTCTAATTTTAATTCCGTCCTCTGTTAATCATGTAGGTGCTTCCTGTGTTATGTCATGAGGATAAACACTGCAGTTTTGGTTACTGAAGCCCCCCAATTCACTCGTGAAGACTGAGGAGAAGAATAAATTCAATACCTTTGCCATCTCCCCATCCTTTGTAACCAGATGTCCTTCCTCATTCTTTATGGGGCCAATATGGTCTGTCCTCCCTTTTTTACTGTTTACATACTTAAAGAATTTCTTGGGATTTTTTTTGCTCTCCTCCGCTATGTGTCTTTCATGTTCTATCTTAGCCGTCCTAATTGCACCCTTACATTTCTTATTGCATTCTTTATAAAGTCTGAATGCTGAGGATGATCCCTCAACCTTGTATTTTTTGAAGGCCTTCTCCTTTGCTTTTATATGCATTTTTACATTGGAGTTAAGCCATCCAGGATTTTTGTTCGCTCTTTTAAATTTATTACCCAATGGGATACATTAAACGAGACTTAACCAAAAAATGGTTAATTAAATCCACAAGAGACTTTTTTACCACTACAATTCCTTTATATTGGCTTTTAAAATTTACAAATGCAGCAATTTATAATTCGGATGAAAGGTTTAGCACTGGGAAACACTTTTTGAAAGATAAAAAGTGCATTTAATATACAACTATATAGATCAGACCAAAATGAGGGACAAAGGAGAGGGACAGAGGGACATTGGTCCAAATCAGGGACAGTCCCTCAAAATCAGGGACATTTGAGAGCTATGGTGCATATGGTCAGCAAAGGGCCAATCAGCACTGTCCAGACAGAAGGTCAGGGGTCCTGCAGCCTCATAGAACAATCAAGGGAGAATGAAAACTCCTCCTACAAGCTTTAACCAGACACTGATAGAAGTCACAAGACTGCTATATTCTGCTGATGAGAAAAGGTATTTAGCAGTTTATATTTAGTAAAATAATTGCATTTCCATGTTCTGTGTACTGTGGGAGACCAGATATAGTGAATGCAGAGTCCTGGGTTTAGTACCACTCTAATATTTTCAAGTTTGATTCAAGTTAACAGTATAGAGCCACTTCAGGTTCAAAAAGTTTGTGCACCATCAGTATTTTTTGTTTCAGAGATGAGTAATAAAATGAGGGTGGAAAACCAGGGAATTTGTCATCTTTAGAAGCAGACGGTCACCTCCGTGCTGGAGATATGTCTCTAGATTACTGTAGTACTGGATCAATTAGCGTCCACTGAGTCATGCACTTTTGTCGTCGTTATAGCAACAGGCTAAAAATTTTGTACCAATCATTGGAGACGGATGATATTGGTAAGAACATGGCAAAGGTAAGATGACCTAAAGTGTAACTGTTGCTTTTGAACAAATAATGTGTAGCAATGGAGGGGGGCACAGAAGCAGGGCTGCCATTAGAAATCATGGGGTCCCATGCAGCCTATCTGGCTGTGTTTGATGGGCACAGTGGCAGCTTTTGATGGGCACAGTGGCAGCTTTTGAGTCCCACCCCAGGGTCTTCCCATACACTTTAACCCTCCTGCCCCTGTGTCTCCCAATACATTTTGAGTAACCCCCAGTTTGGCCATTAATGTATCAAAGCACATTATGATCACAAGCTGTATTGTTTTTATACTCCTTTTTAAAACTCTTAACACAACTGTAAAGTGTGGATGTGCTAATTATTTTTAGCAAGTTGAAATACATTAATAGGGGATTTTTGGGAGCAAGCCTATGATAAATTAGCACCCTTTACATCATTTTGTAGCTAACTGCTTGTCCAACATTCAATGCAGCAACATGCTACCACTAGGCAAACTAGGCAGCCACCTAGGGCACACTGCTGCCTAGGGCGCCCGGCCATTGGTGTTCCTACTCTCTTCTCTCTGCAGCAAGCAACTAAGTCTCAGCATCAGCAGGCAGCCGCCGCTCCTTTCCCACACAGTGTCAGAGGCGCAGCGGCAGCGGAGGACTGTGTCTGTGTCCCAACTCCCGAATGAATGGAAGCAAGCAAAGATTCATTGATGGGACTGGTAAGGCTGCATTTGATGGGTGCTGGTGAGGCTGCATTTGAGGCTGCATTTGATGGGTGCTGGTGAGGCTGCATTAATGGGCGCTGGTGAGGCTGCATTTGATGGGCGCTGGTGAGGCTGCATTGATGGGCGCTGGTGAGGCTTCATTTCATGGGCGCTGGTGAGGTTGCATTTGATGGGCGCTGATGAGGCTGCATTGATGGGTGCTGGTGAGGCTGCATTTGATGGGTGCTGGTGAGGCTGTATTGATGGGCGCTGGTGAGGCTTCATTTCATGGGCGCTGGTGAGGTTGCTTTTGATGGGCGCTGATGAGGCTGCATTGATGGGTGCTGGTGAGGCTGTATTGATGGACGCTGGTGAGGTTGCATTTGATGGGCGCTGGTGAGGCTGCATTTGATAGGTGCTTCATTAAAAAGGTGGGGTATACATGGGCAGGGCAAAGGGTCAAGGGGGGTGGCAAAATGAGGTTTCGCCTAGGGTGTCAAAAATCCTTGCACTAGCCCTGCTTGGTGGTGCCCTGGATGCAACGGCTTTAAGAATCTCCCAGGTGGGCTCTGGCCATGCCTATAGTTTCAGAGCAGCCAGATACTTAAAGTGGTTGTAAAGGCAGAATTCTATGCATTAGGATAAAAAGCCCCCCTCAGCCCCCCTAATACATACCTGAGCCCCCTCTTGATCCAGCGATGTTGCATGAGAGACTCAGTTGTCCGGGACTCCCCCTCATTGATTGAAACAGCAGCAAAGCGCCATTGGCTCCCTCTGCTGTCAATCGAAGTCAGTGAGTCAATGAGGAGAGAGAGGAGGCAGGGCCAGGCCGCGGCTCTGTGTTTGAATGGACACATGGAGTTGCGGCTTGGCTTGGGTGCCCCCCACAGCAAACTTCTTGCTGTGGGGGCACTGAACAGGAGCGAGGGGCCAGGAGTGCCAAAGAGGGACCAGAGAAGAGGAAGATCTGGGCTGCTCTGTGCAAAACCACTGTACAGAGCAGGCAAGTATAGCAAGATCCCGGGCCCCCAGAGGCCTAATGGTGACCTCTAGAGTTAGGGACAGCTGACATCTTTCTGTGTAGAATGGGTTACAAGGCATGGCGGGTGTAATGCGAGGTAGCTTGATGGGCGCCAGACACTTCTTAAATGCAAAGAGATTTATTGTCTCTTGAACAGAACTGTGGGGGAGAGGGTTGGGACCATGACACCCTAGATGCAATGTTAATTGGCAGACTCTGAGACTTCATTAGGCAGACAGCCACGCAGGGAAAGGCATCCAACTAGACACCACATATGCTTGAGTAGGACCGCTGTCTCCTATGGCAACAGTCTTGTAACAGTTTCTGAGAGGAGGGGGGGGGGGGAGTATAAAGGCACTTGGAGAGAGACAGATGGGTGGGAAACAAAACTATAGGTAAAGGTGGTTATGATAATAAAATCCAGTGGTAAGGGGTGGTTTGGACTCTGGAAAAGTTCAGTTCAGGCTTGAATGAGTTAAGAACAAGTTCGAAATATTTTTAGCGGTTTTGGACCTCCTGTGTTATGATCTTGGGCTTTGGTTAGCGGATCTATATGGTGGTAATTGGAGCACTAGAGGTGGTGAAAGTGATTGCTAATGTTGAAATTCACTAGTGGGCTTTTTTGATGTAGACTTGTCCTTCACATTTTCGGATTAGTTGTATTTACATCTTGGATATATGTAACAGTGCAACACACTGTGTATATGAAGCCAACATAAACGGCCCCCATAGGAAGTGGTTTCCTATAGGGGCACTTGCTGAAGAAAGTCAGGAGCGCTGGTGGAGGACCCTGTAAGAGGAGGATTGGGGCCGCTCTGTGCAAAAACCATTGCACAGAGCAGGAAAGCACAGTATGGCATGTTTATTACGTCAGTCATCTTTTTGACATACTTTGTCATAAACATCATTAAAAACTTTTTCACATAAGTAAACTTGTAATTAAAATTTCATCTACTTTGAAAGAGGCGGTTTTCCTATTTTTGGAAGGCAGTCAATAAAACCATTAAAAACACATTTGAAGCCTGGGTTCTCAATCTATTCTCCCTTCGAACCAATCACACAGAAGAATGCTTCTTTGTCTGCATACGTTTTATAACTAACACCAAACCAATCGACCTGAACTCCCAGCAATGACAAAGGCTGGGATATGAAAGCTTCAGTATTCATCAGGGCAGCTGTGGACCATGACACAGTCCCAAATGGAATAAACAGTTTGATGAAAACACAAAATTGATAAAAAAAAAAAAAGAATGAAATGTAATATGAAAGTTCAGGTGGTTTTGATGGAACTCTAAATACTAGAAGTATCAATTTAAATGGGAATATAATATTTTTTTTTTCTTAAGGAGCCAAAAAACTGCTTAACCCTCTGTCACACCTTCAAAATGGATGTTTTTTCATTTTATTAACAAAAGTATTTTCTTATTGCTGTTTAATTTTTTAGAAGCAAAATTAAATTGAAGTTATTTGTTTTAAAGGGGTGGCAGGTTAATGTTATGCCGCGTACACATGAGCTGACTTTTCGACCGGACTGGTTCCACGGACTATCTGACGGACTTTCGGCAGACTTCCAACGGACTTTCCCAACGTACGGATTTGCCTACACACGATCACACCAAAGTCCGACGGATTCGTACGTGATGACGTACGACCGGACTAAAATAAGGAAGTTGATAGCCAGTAGCCAATAGCTGCCCTAGCGTCAGTTTTCGTCCGTCGGACTAGCATACAGACGAGCGGACTTTTCTATAGGAACTGGGTCCGGCGGAGTTCCGACGTAAAGGTTTGAACGGACCAGTCAGGTCGAAAAGTCCGCTCGTGTGTACGCGGCAGGTACAAATAGTTAGCAGGTGTGTGAAGTGGATTTCTGGTTAACGATTTAATAGAAATCTAGACCACATTTTGGCAGCATCAGTATGCTTTGGAAGACTTAAAGTGGTTGTATAGGTTGTTTTTTTTTTCTTTTTAAATAACAAACATGTTATACTTCCCTCCACTGTGCAGCTCGTTTTGCACAGAGTGGCCCCGATCCTGCTGTTCTGGGGTCCCACGATGGCTGTCTCGGCTCCTCCCCGCTAAAGCTAATCCCCTCTGGGAAGCTCTTTCCCGGGGTGGGGGGGGGGGTTAGCTTGCGGCCGCGCTCCCGTTTCATACAGTTGGCGTCCATAGACGCAAAGTGTATGACTCGGTCCCACCCCCCCCGGTGGCAGCATCATTGGATGTGACTGACAGCAGCGCAAGCCAATGGCTGCACTGCTATCAATCTATCCAATCAACGGCCAGGCTCAGTGGAGAAGAGGATGCCGGGGATTGCGCATAGCAGGTGAACTGGCTCAGGTAAGTAAAACGGGGGGGGGGGGGGGCCCATGACAGCGATGTGTTTTTTCACCTTAATGCCACGCTCCCGTGTCATACAGTTGGCGTCCATAGACGCAAAGTGTATGACTCGGTCCCACCCCCCCCCCCGGCGACAACGTCATTGGATGTGATTGACAGCAGCGCAAGCCAATGGCTGCGCTGCTATCAATCTATCCAATCAACGGCCAGACTCAGTGGAGAAGAGGACGCCGGGGATCGCGCATAGCAGCTGAACTGGCTCAGGTAAGTAAAACGGGGGGGGGGGGGGGGGCCATGTCAGCGATGTGTTTTTTCACCTTAATGCATAGGATGCATTAAGGTGAAAAAATACGAACCTTTACAACCCCTTTAACATTAAGCCCTGGCTCACATTGGTGCGTTTTGACATGCGATTTGACATGTCAAATCGGCGCCAATTGCCGGCAATGGCACCGTCCTAATCGGTGCGACGCTGCATTTGCAGCGCCGCACCGATTTGAAAAAAAAACCGTTTCTGCGCTACTGTTTGCGATTTTCATTGACATATGTGCAGAAACACACAGATGTCTATGAAATCGCCGCCGAATTCGGGACTGACATGCGGGGATGAAATTGTGCGAGTTCAGCTGTACTCGCACGGCTTCATTGTGAACCTGGGCTAAACCTCATTATAATATTGCTTCCCTAAATGGTTTTTTAAAGGATCTATAAGGCTTTTATTTGGTATACTGTTTTAAAAAATAATCTGCTGAGAATGTTTATCGAGTACAAGTTTCACAGAGCACATTATTGAGGTTACAGTGTTGACCGGAACAACAGAAGAAAAAGATATGGGAGTGCCTATTTCAGATGATTGCAAAATGAGCAAACCGTGTGGCCTGGTAGTGGAGAGAACAAATATAATCTAGGATTCATCACTAGAGGGATGACCAACAGGAGGATGGAGGTCCTGATTCCTCTATATAGATCTTTCACTTGTCACTAGAGGGATCACCAGAAGGAGGAAGGAGGTCCTGATTCCTTTATATCAGGAGTTGGTAACCCAGCGATAGTGCTCAGCCTGTCGACTGTGGCCATCTGACAGGCACTACTAACCAGGAGCTGTGTCTGTGGTAAAGTAGCCACAGCAGGGTCTGGGGGACCAGATGGGATACATACTGCAAAACAAGTCAATGCCACAGGAGGCAACAGGCTGTAATGCTGGGTACTCAGTGGCATATAAGGAAATGCAGATGCGTGTGTGTCTCTGACATCAACATTTACATTGCATTATAAAGGCAGCTGCCTGAGAAGAGAGTTTGGTTAATGGCCAGGGGTGTAAATACAAACAAGCTTTTGTGTGTTAGGCTTGGCTCACATCGCTGCATGTAGGGAACGTGTGCAAAATCGCTTGCGTTCCTAACATGCAGAGAAATGCATTGCTCTCTAGCAGATGCACTGATGTGACATTTAATTTCCAAGGATTCTGTAGCATGAGAGCTCCATGAACCAGTCTAACAAGTTCATTAGCATATGAATAGGGGAAGCCTAGCTTCTAAAAACAATACATGGTCTTAAAATCTTATTCCATATATTTATGCTATACAAATCTCCCACGCATGGTTTGACGGTGAGTGGGAGATTTTTATAGCGTAAATATATGGAATAAGATTTTAAGACCATGTATTGTTTTTAGAAGCTAGGCTTCCCTTATTCATATGCTAATGAACTTGTTGGATTGGTTCATGTAGCTCATGCTACAGGAAATGATGTTGGCAGAAAGTGAGGAGAGGGGAAAAAGGACTTGAACACAGCCATGTGCTAGACACAAAGGAGGTAGTTTGGAGGACTTCAGAGGATTAAGCAGTCAGGTAGGAGACCTGGGGATAACACCAGGAAGACTAGAAGCTACCTAGTGCATTATCTCAAGCACAGTGATACTAAACACACACTGTCTAATTTACATTGCCTTTCTATTGCTGTATGTGGATGATGGCACTGTAATTATTTTATGAAAAACATCTAAGTACCTTTTTCCTAATAGATATACAGCTGTTACATGACCCAGATCTTTCCCAGCCTGTCTGCAGGGAAACATAAGCAGGAGGAGCTTCTAGTCCTCTTTTACAGGTCACATGTTCAAAAAAAAAAAAAAAAACAGCCTCTGGGATACAGAGTCAAAATGAATAAATAATAGCAATAAACTGTTTAAATTGGCATACAAATATATATTTGAAATCAAATCTTTATTACTTTTTTGTAATAACATGCGGTGGGTGGATTTCTGCCACTCACAGGCTGTGTCACATCTCTCCAGCCTATGTCTTAACATAAAAAGGAAGGTGAAGCCTCCATTAATCTACATGTAATATCCCGCCCCCGTTGTGTTTAGCTGGTTAGTGTGCAAGGAGGAGGAGGGAGGGAGTGGGCTGTCATTTATCACTGTGTATACGCCCACATGTGTGACTCTATAGTCACATGGGCTGCACAGATGTGATTGGGAGGAAACGCTCAGCATAGTAACTCACTGATAACTGAGCATGTGCAGAGTTGCCACCACAGCTGCAAAATCCTTAGCTGAATTGGAGACATTGACAGAAGGGGGAGATAGAGAGCAGAATGATCAACCAGGTTTTTTGCTGAATACAGAAAACAAATCTCATAGCGATTAAGTGAATATGAACATCATGTAATACACCATTTATTGATAGTTTTTTTATGATGTGGGTTTAGTGACATTTTAAATTGACTTCTGCTCTGAAGAAAGAGGCATGTCCCCCAAAACGCTTCAGCTAGTACTTTTATTCACTTTAACCTAAGGAGTTCCATCCATGATGTGTTTGCTTCTGGTTCCTGGGTTTTCTACAACGGCCAGGGCTTTTTTTCAGCAGGAAGGTGAGGCAATGCAGTTCCAGCACTGAATGTACTCTATATAATGCCAAGGGGTGCTGAGATGTGCTGGAAGGTCTATTGATGTTGGCTGCTATGGGAATCTATTGTTGCTCGGTGATTTTATTTTGCTGAGGTCATCAGTTTTTGATGGGGGAGATCTACAGTTGAGGGAAGGGTCTATTGATGCTGGCTGCTGGGAGATCTGTTGTTGCTGGTGGGGTCTATTGTCGCTGGGGTGGATCTGCAGTATTGTTGCTGAGGGTAATTTCTTGTGAGGGGTCTATTGTTGCTGGGAGGAATCTATTGTTGCTGGGGTATCTATTGTTGCTGAGAGGGATCTATTGTTACTGGGGGTATCTATTGTTGCTAGGGAGAGGAATTTTGCTGGGTCGGGGGGAGTCTCTTGTTGCTAGGGATCTATTGTTGTTGGCGCTGATCTACAGGAAGGGATCTATTGTTGCTGGGAGGGATCTATTGTTGCTGGGGTATCTATTGTTTCTGGGGGTATCTAATGTTGCTGGGAGGGATATATTGTTGCTGGGGGTATCTATTGTTGCTAAGATGGATCTACTGTTGCTTGGGGTGTCTTTTTGCTGGGTGGATCTATTGTTGCTGGGGAGATAAACTGTTGCTGGGTGGGGGGGAGTTTATTGTTGCCGGCGTTGATGTACAGTATTGTTGCTGAGGGTATTTTCTTTTTTGGGTCTACTGTTGCTGGGATGGATCTATTGTTGCTGGGGGTGTCTATTCTTGCTGGGTGAATCTATTGTTGCTGGGGAGATCAACTGTTGCTGGGGGGGTCTATTATTACTGGGGATCCATTGTTGTCATGGGTTTATAGTATTGTTGCTGAGGGTATTTTCTTGTGGGGGGGTCTATTGTTGCTGGGGAATCTATTTTTGCTGGGAGGGATCTATTGTTGCTGGGAGGGGTCTATTATTGCTGGGAGGGGTCTATTGTTGCTGGGAGGGATCTACTGTTGCTTGGGGTGTCTTTTTGCTGGGTGGATCTATTGTTGCTGGGGAGATAAACTGTTGCCGGGTGGGGGGGGGGTCTATTGTTGCTGGGGATCTATTGTTGTTGGCGTGGATCTACAGTATTGTTGCTGAGGGTATTTTACTTGTGGGGGGTCTATTGTTGCTGGGGATCTATTATTGCTGGGAGGGATCTATTGTTGCTGGGAGTGGTCTATTATTGCTGGGAGGGGGTCTATTGTTGCTGGGGGGAACTATTGTTGCTTGGGGGTATCTATTGTTGTTAGGAGGTCTTTTGTTGCTGGGAGAGATCTATTGTTGCTGGGAGGGATCTATTATTGCTGGGAGGGGTCTATTATTGCTGGGAGGGGACTATTATTGCTGGGAAGGAACTATTGTTGTTGGGGGATCTATTGTTTCTTAGGGGATCTATTGTTGCTGGGAGGGGTCTATTGTTGCTGGGAGGGGTCTATTATTGCTGGGAGGGGTCTATTGTTGCTGGGTGAATCTATTGTTGCTTGGGAGATCAACTGTTGCTGGGGGGGTCTATTATTACTGGGGATCTATTGTTGTCATGGGTTTACAGTATTCTTGCTGAGGGTATTTTCTTGTGGGGGGTCTATTGTTGCTGGGAGATCTATTTTTGTGGGGAGGGATCTATTGTTGCTGGGAGGTATCAACTGTTGCTTGGGGTGTCTTTTTGCTGGGTGGATCTATTGTTGCTGGGGAGATAAACTGCTGCCGGGTGGGGGTCTATTGTTTCTGGGGATCTATTGTTGTTGGCGTGGATCTACAGTATTGTTGCTGAGGGTATTTTACTTGTGGGGGGGTGTTTATTGTTGCTGGGAGGGATCTATTTTTGCTGGGAGGGGTCTATTGTTGCTGGGAGGGGTCTATTGTTGCTGGGAGGGAACTATTGTTGGGGGAACTATTGTTGCTTGGGGGATCTATTGTTGTTGGGAGGTCTTTTGTTGCTGAGAGGGATCTATTGTTGCTGGGAGAGATCTATTGTTGCTGGGAGGGATCTATTATTGCTGGGAGGGGTCTATTTTTGCTAGGAGGGTTCTATTTTTGCTGGGAGGGATCTATTATTGCTGGGAGGGATCTATTGTTGCTGGGAGGGAACTATTGTTGTTGGGGGATCTATTGTTGCTGGGAGGGAACTATTGTTGTTGGGGGATCTATTGTTGCTGGGAGGGGGTCTATTGTTGCTGGGAGGGGTCTATTTTTGCTGGGAGGGGTCTATTATTGCTGGGAGGGAACTATTGTTGCTGGGAGGGAACTATTGTTGTTGGGGGATCTATTGTTGCTGGGAGGGGGTCTATTGTTGCTGGGAGGGGTCTATTTTTGCTGGGAGGGGTCTATTATTGCTGGGAGGGAACTATTGTTGCTGGGAGGGAACTATTGTTGTTGGGGGATCTATTGTTGCTGGGAGGGGGTCTATTGTTGCTGGTTGCAGGGGACCTACTTTACTGGTTTTTATTAGCAAATTCCATGGAAACTACTTAGTACCAAAAAAATAATACCTGGCTCTGTATTCTCTAGAAGGGAATAGACAAGGGGTGACTCAGAAGGGGGGGGGGGACCGGCACCTATTCTCTGAGAAATAAAATTCCCGTACAACGCTATTCTTCACACTGGCTTTGTGTGTATAATTTGTATCTTTTTTAAAGTGCTTGAGATAATGCACTAGGCGTTTGCGTCTTTTGAGTTTTTTTGTAGTATGTAGCAAACTGCTGCACAGGCAGCAAAAGACGTATCTTAATTCTTTTGAGGGTGCGCGTTATTTTAGGTTTTATTTTTAGCAACAGCGTTATTTAAAGCCTTCGATATGAGAGATATGACAGACGTGAGAAGAAATCAAATGAGATCCAAAAAAACATACATTGGGACTTTTATATATCTTGATGTGATATGACTATCTTGGTATAAATAGGATGTTACCTGACAACTGAAATGTGCCGTGCATTGAATAGACCCCCTTCCACCATCTAATTAAGTCACTCGCTGGGTACAGAGAAAACACAATCGTTTGACGTCAATGTGTGCCGTATCCATATCAGAGGAATATGGAACTGTCTAATTAAAGCGGAGGCAGGAACCGATTCTTCTCTAACTTTTTTTTTTTTTGAAAGGTGGTTTGTGATACAAACAATAGTATGAACAGAAGTAACTTTGCCATTCTGAAGCTTCCCTCCAACCGCTTTGCATACTATTTTATATATACTCCTATTCTGTACTTGACAAATATGCTGCAGAAATCTCCCTCCACTGATTCTGGCTGCATCCATTTTAACTGTGGGCAGCTGAAGCTTCTGCCTGTTCACTTCCTAGATTTACACAGACACACAGAGGCACACCTCCAGCTCTGCAGCTCTCATTGGCCCTCTTATGACTCACCCCCTCCCTTCCTGGCAAGGAAGAGAGTGAGAGAGAGCTGTGCATGATGTCATAAGCCTAGGCGTTTTACCAGACAAGAAAAAGGAAGTGGGCTGTATAAGGTATTTACTGGCAGAAAAAAATGTTTTACTATCCAAAGTTAAAACAACAAAGGGCAGAAGATTTCATAGATCAAAGGGTTAAATGTGTGCCTAACCTGTGTTTGTGCACTGTGTGGGAGGTGTTTTTATTAAGGGAAGGCAAAAGTAGCTCCTGAACTTTTTTGGGGCGACATGCCTCACGCGATGCGGGTTGCCACAATTTCCGCGCAATTTATCGCACGTCAATCGCGGCAGTCCCACACACCGCGATTTTAGGTGTCATTCAAATGAATGGCATCTCAAATGTGAGTCCCGCGATTTGTCATTCACACATCGGCGCTTTCAAATCTCAGCAAATCTGTCCGCAGATGCTGGGACAGATCAGGGCGGTATTGATTGGTTGCCATGGTCACCGCCGGTGCTGGCCAATCAGAACTGCTCTGTTCCATCCCGGCGTCTCTATAGCAAGAAAAGGAGAAACAGCATGGTTTTCAAACCCCAGCACTGGATGGTGAAACTATATCATCCACAGAGGTAAGTGCAATGGGGACCCGGGGGTGGGGAGGGCGTAGGGTGTTAGTTCACCTGTTCATTATATTTTGTAAAGGTGCATTAACCCTTTAACCACTTAAGGACCGAGCCTCTTTTTGAGATGTGTTGTTTACAAGTTTTTTTTGCTAGAAAATTACTTAGAACCCCCAAACATTATACATTTTTTTTCTAACACTCTAGAGAATAAAATGGCGGTCGTTGCAATACTTTCTGTCACACCCTATTTGCGCAGCGGTCTTGCAAGCGCACTTTTTTTGGAAAAAAATACACATTTTTGAATTAAAAAATAAGGCAACAGTAAAGTTAGCCCAATTTTTTTTTTTTATATTGTGAAAGATAATGTTACGCCGAGTAAATTGATACCCAACATGTCACGCTTCAAAATTGCGCCCGCTGGTGGAATGGCGACAAACTTTTGCCCTTAAAAATCTCCATAGGCAACGTTTAAAAAATTCTACAGGTTGCATGTTTCAAGATACAGAGGAAGTCTAGTGATAGAATTATTGCTCTCACTTTACCGATCGTGGCGATACCTCACATGTGTGGTTTGAACACCGTTTTCATATGCGGGCGATACTCACATATGCGTTCGCTTCTGCACGCGAGCTCGGCGGGACAGGGCGCGTTTGAATTTTTTTTTTTTTTCTTATTTATTTTACCTTTTATTTTTACAAAAAAAAAAATGTGTCACTTTTATTCCTATTACAAAGAATGTAAACATCCCTTGTAATAGAAAAAAAGTATGACAGGTCCTCTTAAATATGAGATCTGGGGTCAAAAAGACCTCAGATCTCATATTTACACTAAAATGCAATAAAAAAAAAAAAAAAATTTTCATCTAAAAAAAAAAATGGCTCTTTAAGAGCTGTGGGCAGAAGTGACGTTTTGACGTCGCTTCCGCCCTGCATTGTTATGGAGACGGGTGGGGGCCATCTTCCCTCCAAGGGTGAAGACCAATCTCCCGCCGCCGATAAAAGTGATCTCGCGGCGAATCTGCCGCAGAGGCCACTCTTATTGGAAACCGGTCCGCCTGCTGAAAAAGAGGATACTGGGGTTATTGCAGCTAGCCGCTGCCATAAGAACGATATCCCCCTTCAAAGTAAGGACATACATCGTCGTGCAGCTGTCCAGAAGTGGTTAAATATATTTTTTTACCGCAAGCAGTGTATGCTCCTGAACCTGACCTGGTATCAGCCTCCAGCATTCCCTCTACAGAAGAGCTTAGACTGGGATAGGAAGAAGCAGCACAAAGAGCCAATCAGTTGTGCTTCAGTGCTCATGTGATAACTAGGGACATAGTGACAGCGAGAAGAGCTCATCAGTCTGCTGCTTCTCCTTTTATTGTCCAATCACAGGCTGGGGAGGGACAAAACCTGTAAAGTGTTGCTACACTGCAACAGAGAAAAAGCAGGTCTCTGTCAGACAGAGCAGATCTGTGTAAATCTCAGGGCTATATGGAGAGAAATATAAATCTTTTGGCAGGTAAAACATCTCCAATATACGCATTTCATCTGTGTACTGTGAAGATTAGCTTTCATACATTGTTAATCACTGGCCCAGAGTAAGTACAACCAAGCTGTGCTGCTGCTACTGAAATGGGAAATAAAGGACCTGGCTATGCTGTCAGGCAGGGGGCACCAGGATCACTAAACTATCCGTGCAGAATAACAAATCCTCTAGCAGGTAAAGTTGTTCTCATCTACGTATCTTGATGATATACCGTATATACTCGAGTATAAGTCGAGTTTTCCAGCACATTTTTTTGTGCTGAAAGTGCCCCCCTCGACTTATACTCGAGTCAAGCACTTTTCTGCAGCAAAAAATTTCATTTTCTGAACCGACTTTGAGGCCCCGTATCTCAGGGCCACTTTCTGCTAGGAACCCCAAATTTGGTGTGCAAACCCAGTGGAACTGGTACCACAACATATCCAAAGCTGGAGTTCCTAGCACTAAGTGGCCCCGAGATACGGGGCCCCAAATTCGGTTCGGAAAATGTAATTCTCTGCTGCAGAAAAGTGCTTCACATTTTCTGAACTGATTTTTGGGGCCCTGTATCTCGGGGACACTTGGTGCTAGAAACCCCAGCTTTGGATATTTTATGGTGCTAGTTCCACTGGGTTTGCACACCAAATTTGGGGTTCCTAACACTAAGTGGCCCCAAGATACCAGGCCTCAAATTCGGTCAACTGTGTCCATCTGCAGCAATGTCATTTCGAGACCCTTTGGGTTCAGAGACCCCAAATTTGGCTGCAGCTAGGGGGCATCTAGAAACCCTTAACTACTGAGTTTGAAGTTCAGGGGACCTATGGCTGCAAATGGGCACAGTGAGGCTGCAAATGGGCATTGTTGACCCTCTTTTCCACTTACAGTAGCTGTGCATTTCTCACCCTCGTCTTATACTCGGGTCGCTAAGTTTTTCCCATTTTTTTGTGGTAAATTAGGGCCTCGACTTATACTCGGAACGACTTATACTCGAGTATATACGGTATTTAGCTGCTTGCCAGCTTTAAAACCTATGCAATACCTTCCACCCAGCAAGAGACGATTGGATTTGGATAAAGTTATTACATTTATTAGGCAATTTACATTCTTTTCGGAATCCAGTGCTTATGGCACAAATTCATTCAATAGGGAAAATACGAGATCTTCTGCGGGAATGTTTATTTCAGTTGTCACATAAATTTTACTTGCAGTTGCCATAGAGAAATAACTTGCCCTCTTTGACTGCTATTTCGCTCTTTGCATTTCTTAACTTGATACAAGTCAGAGATGTCCTTGTTCACAGCTAGAGTTCATGCAGTGCAGCGGGTAAGATATATCTGTCAGTCTGTCAGGAAAGTCTCTGAGCAATCTGTTTGGCAAAACTGAGCTCACAAAGAGAATCAATGAAGACGTAAGGACTTCAACACACATCTAAAAAAAAAAAAAAAATGTATGGCTGGCCATATAGCTTAGGGGTGTGCTTATAAATAAAAAGGCATAGCAATTCACCTAATGATAGTGCATGTACATTCGTCCTGTGTGAATAGGGCAAACAAAACAAATGTTATTTGGCAATTTCTTGTTCTGGTTGAATGTTTTTCCATGATTTAAAACAAAAAATACTGCATTTGGCCACTAGATGGCACTTGGTGCCATCTAGTGGCCAAATGCAGAGGGGTGGGGCTAGGTGCTCCAAGGGAAACACAGACACAAAACCAGGCCCCTATTTTTAACATGCAATCAAACAATTAGTCATAGGCTAACTGAATCAAGAGGCAGCTGACATCTGTGTCCCAGGAAGCCTAGGTGCCCATGTATGCCATGCATGACTGTAAGGGTGCTGGAGCTTCTGGGCCAGATCTTTCTCTGACATGAGAGCCAGGCAGAGGACGCTCAGCAGATGGAAGGGGCATTCCAAAGTGCCTGAAAACTTCCAGGAGAGGGAAAGGGAGCTCAGCCCTGCTTTCCCTCAGTGTGACTAAACACCGTTTCTGCAAGACACATGTTCGGGACATGTTGGGGATACTTGCTTACAGAGCCCTCAAAACAGGAACTATACTTTAACTATTTTACTGTTACCACTGTACATAGTATGTAGACAGGGATGTGTAGGGCAGTGCAAGTCCATGTGGGTCTCTAAGCTCAAGACCCCACCAGGAACTCCGACTGGGCTCCCCCCCAAAGGGGGTGATCACTCCAACAGAGTAACAAGCTATATGGGTAAAAATTGCTGTGCTATTGTCTCCATTCCATCAGTTTTGCAAAAAAACAAAACAAAGACACTTTGATCCACATAGAGCAAAAGTAAAATGAAAAATATAAAAGTAGAGAATAAAAAGTCCCACAAAAATCCAACAAGTCCACATCCAACAGTGATCAGTTGTGCATTAGAAATGTGATATCAATCTCTAAACGACATGTGCTGCAATCCAAAACTCCACCCTGTGACAGCATGCAAGGTTTACCAGAAGGAACTGACCACCTGTTACAGATAGGTCAATTTAAATATGATTCAAGCAATATAAGTAGTGGCACACCGCGCACCCAGCATTAGAGCGGGAGAGAGCGTCGAGTCAACATCGGAAGAAGAACAGAGCGAGAAGACCCGGCAAAAGAGTTGGAAGACAGCAGAGAAGACCCGGTAGAGGCAGAAGACAGAGGGAGAAGAACCAGAGAGGGGAGAAGACCTGGCAGAGGCAGAAGACCTCACCAGAATAGAGAGAAGAGCCGGAGAGGGGAAAAGAAGTCGGAAGAGACGCCGGAGCTGCCTTAATAAAATACTTTAAAATACTTTAAAAACCTGTGTACTGTGTTTTATTTTTGACACATTTTTCACATAGGGTGGGGGGCCAGGATCTGGGGGGCCCCCTTGTTAAAGGGGGCTTCCAGATTCTGATAAGCCCCCCGCCCGCAGACCCTGACAACCAACGGCCAGGGTTGTCGGGAAGAGGCCCTTGTCCTCATCAACATGGGGACAAGGTGCTTTGAGGTGGGGGGCGCAAGGCCCCCCTGCCCCATAGCACCCATCCCCCATGTTGAGGGAATGCGGCCTGGTACGGTTCAGAAGGTTTTCCGACCTGCGAATGTGCTTGGATAAGATTTTGGGGGGGCCCCTTCACCGTTTTTTCGGCATGGGGGCTCCGCTTAAAATCAATGCCAGATCAAGGGCCTGGTATGGTCTTGAAGGGGAACCCATGCCTTTTTTTTTTTTTTATTTGGCATGGAATTCCCCTTCAAGGTCATCAGAGCACAAGTCGCATGCCAAAGTCGGATCAGTTAAGACAGCGATCCGACTTTGATCCGACTTCAGTGATGTTCAATGGGCTGAAGTAGGATAAAAGTGGGACCAAAGTAGTGCAGGGAGCATTTTCAAAGTCCCCAGACATTTCTACTGCCGGTTTTTCGATAGACTCAGAGAAATTATCTGCAGTTCTACAGTGGCCCCGACCCGTAGGTCTACGTCCGTTACAACGTTTTCTTGGCTTTGCCAATGATTATCGGAAATTTATTCGGTACTTCTTTTCTCTGGTTAAACCTCTGACTGATATGACCAGAAAGGACAGTAACACACAGAATTGGTCTCCGGATTCCATTAAAGCCTTTGAGTCTCTCAAGGCTGCATTTGTTTCAGCTCCTGTGTTGGCACATCCTGATCCTAAGCTACCCTTCATTCTTGAGGTTGATGCATCTGAGACTTGAGTGGTCGCCCTTCTGTCTCAAGGTCCTACCTCCTGAGAGCGCTATGCATCCTTGTGGCTACTTTTCTAAGCAATTGTCTCCTGCAGAATGAAATTACAAGATTGGGGACAGAGAATTGTTGGCTATAATTTTAGCTCTTAATGAATGGAGGCATCTCCTCGAAGGTACCACTGTGCCTGTCCGCATTTTGACTGACCATAAGAATCTCACATTCTTGACTGAGGCTAAACTCTTATCTCCCAGAAGAGCGCGGTGGGCTCCTTTTCTGTCAAGCTTCAATTACATAGTCTCATTCTTATCCGGTACTAAGAATTGTCGCAACAGTTTTCCTCCGCTTCCAAGATTGAGTCGGTGCCTGTTCCTGTAATACCTCCAGATCATGAGACTAGTTACTGTACGCACCAGTCTCGCCTCACCTTTGGGTGACAGAATTTGTGCCGCTCAGATCCAGTCTCCTCCAGAGACATGGTGACTGCTGCTTTGTCCCTGAGAATCTCCACATTGCTTTGCTCCAGACTTACCATTCTCCCAAGGCAGCTGGCCACCCAGGGAAAAATCAACTAATTTGGGCTACTTCCCAACAATTCTGGTGGCCTAGTCTCTGCACTGCTGTGACCGCCTTTGTAGCTGCTTGTTCTGTGTGTGCATAGAGTAAGACACCATAACACCTTCCAGTGGGCCTCCTACAACCCATACCCAATGGAGAGAGGCCTTGGACCCACCTGTCTATGGATTTCATTGTGGAGTTAACCAACTCCCAGGGCAACACAGTTATTCTTATAGTGGTTGACCGCTTCTCGAAAATGCCACATTGTATTGCACTACATCCAAAGAACTGGCATCCATTTTTGCTCGGGAGATTTTTCGGTTACATGGGCTATCCAAGGTTATCATCTCTGACAGGGTTAGCCAGTTTGTCTCCATATTTTGTCAAGCCTTTTGTGCACAGTTAGGAATTCAGTTTTCCTTCTCCTCTGCGTATCACCTGCCGCAGAACGAGCCAACTAAGCCTTGGAGCAGTTTCTACGTTGCTATATTTCTGACCACTATAACAACTGATCAGACCTCCTACCTTGGGCCGAGTTTGCTCACAATAGTGCCTTCAATACCTCTTCCTGATTGTCTCAGTTTATGGCAATTATGGTTTCCAACCATCCATGTTGCCTGACTCCTTTGTTCTTCAAAGAATTCCTGCATTAGAGGAGCATCTCCACGATCTTCGCTCTACTTGGGTGCAGGTCCAGGTGTCCTTGCGATGTGCAGTGAGAGGTAAAGACTCCATGCTGACCGCCGACGCCTACCTACGCCTTCCTACCAGGTTGGGGAGAGGGTCTGTTTGTCATCTCATAACCTCCGACTCCGTGTTCCTTCACTGAAACTGGCACCACGATCTTTATTGGGCCTTTCCGTATTCTACGTAGGATCAACCCAGTGGCTTACGCATTAGACCTTCCTTCTAACATGCATATTTCGAATGCTTTTCATGTCTCCTTATTGAAATCTTTGGTGTGCAACCGCTTTACCACCTCAGTACCACATCGGTGCAGGTCAGGAACCATGAGGAGTATGAGATACAATCGTAGGTTCTGTGGGCACATACAGTACCTGGTTCATTGGAAAGGGTACGGTCGGGAGGAACGCTCTTGGGTCTCATCCTCGGATGTACATGCTCCTGTCCTCCTCCGTCCTTTCCATAGACGTTTTCCCCTCAAGCCTGGTGGTCCTCTGAGGGGGAGGGGTCATTGAGGAGGGGGTACTGTCAGGGCTGGGCTCACAGTCCTTCCTTCTCTGTGCTCAGGTTGCTCAGCTGTCAGTTAATTGCCAGAACTCATCATTTCACAGTGGCTCACCTGTTGATCATCTCCTGCTCGTCAGTCAAGTCCACAGCCAGCCCTTCTTGGCTATTTAAACTGCCTGGTTCATTTCATCAATTGCCTTCGCCTTGGTCAAACATATCTGTAGACTCTCTGTTGTGTTCCTGTTGAAGACTTGCCTGGCTGATGTCCCTTCTGATTCCTGATCCTGTCTGCTGCCTCTGACTTCGCTGATCTCTGGCTCCCTGATTTCCTGGCTTGTTCTGACTACCCGATTTGGCTACCGAACCCTGGCTACGTTTTGGCCAGTTGTACCATTTTTACCATTTTGTTAAAAGGTGTGATTTTTACTGCATTTCTGTGTCCGTCTATTTCATAGTTCCTGACACATGCATTCTATGCGTGAAGGAAAAAAATCCTTCAATGTGCAGCTCCCCCCTCAGCCCCCCTAATACCTACCCGAGCCCGATCCAGCGCTGTGAATGAAAGCAGCGGCTTTCCCGGGTCTCTCCCTCCTTATTGGCTGAGACACAGCAGCCGGAGCCAGTGGAGGGACCCAAGAAGTAGAGGATCGGGGCTGCTCTGTGCAAAACCATTACACAGAGCAGGTAAGTATGACATATTTGTTATTTAAAAAAAAAGAAAAAGATGAACCTTTAGTATCACTCTAACATGAGGGCATGAGCACAGACACGAAAAACAAGAACTTACACAGGAAGGCACATTAACCTTCTTGTAGGCTACAGAGGTTTAACAAACACACCGCCAGGATTGTGTGTAAATCTAACAAGCCGACTGTTGACTGTCAGGTGGAAGCGGTCTGGCAGCTACGAGATCCCTTCCACACACCCCCATATGTGTTGATTCCCAAACCCTCCTTCCCCCTCCCCTGCGCATCCATCTGCGTACCTGGGACCGCCATGGTGAGTGCCGCTGGGTAGAAGGGAGGGCGATCTGCTAAAGTCCATTTGCTGATCTCCCCTTCCTGCGAATGACCTGGAAGTGATGTGTAAATCATTGCTTCTGGGACCTGGTGTGACTTTCCCAAACCAGTACACATGTGCAATTCATTTAGTTGCAAATTCGTCCGAAAATCCGAAAGAACAAAAATCTGTGGGGCGTGCACAGCGCACTCTGTAATCAGCGAGTCCACGAGGCTCAGCTGATCATAGATCGGAGTAAGGGGCTGATCCGACCCCTTACCTATTACATTCGGATAATTTAGTTTTTCATATTTTCTATTATAATTAAATTATTAACTATTATTATAGTTTTTAATTTTCTATTTATTATTATAAACTATTAAATTATAGGTAAAATAGCTGAAGTCAGTAATTCTCCTATTCAGGTCTCTGCGCCATAGCAGCCAATTTGGGATAGATTCGATTTACATTTTTATTGGAATTTCCTTTCAAATTTGGCTAAAGTAACTGTTATGCCCCGTACACATGGTCGGACATTGATCGGACATTCCGACAACAAAGTCCATGGATTTTTTCCGACGGATGCTGGCTCAAACTTGTCTTGCATACACACGGTCACACAAAGTTATCGGAAAATCCGATCGTTCTGAACGCGGTGACATAAAACACGTACGTCGGGACTATAAACAGGGCAGTAGCCAATAGCTATCGTCTCTTAATTTATTCTGAGCATGCGTGGCACTTTGTACGTCGGATTTGTGTACACACGATCGGAATTTCCGGCAACGGATTTTGTTGTCGAAAAATTTTATAGCCTGCTCTCAAACTTTGTGTGTCGGAAATTCCGATGGAAAATGTGCGATGGAGCCTACACATGGTCGGAATTTCCGACAACACGCTCCGATCGCACATTTTCCATCGGAAAATCCGACCATGTGTACAGGGCATTAGTAAACGTAACTAATACAAAAGCATTCGAAGTTACGAATGTCCAGAAGTAACGAATGCCGATCATAACGAATGATCCAATAAATGAAAAAGAAAAAAATGAAATGAAAACGAAACGAAACACATTTTTCGATAGTGCACGTCTACCAGCCAGTATGGCCAGAAAAGAAGTGAGTGAGATCTGCACTCCATTAGCTTTATTGGAGGGCAGGTGAGACATCAGGGGTCTCTTAGACCTCTGATGTCTTACGAAAGAGAACCTGTTACCAAAAAATGCACCACATGGGGACTTTTTGTTCCACCCAAGCACCTAAAATAAAATGAAAATTTGTCTTTAAGACCTAACATGTTATCTATTTACTCGGCTCAAACTCATCTTTTATGTTACCAAACAAATTGGGTAATATACTGCATTTGTGTGCCCTAAAAAAAGTGCACACTAATATTGTGTGACAAAAAAAATGGAACCAGCACTATTTTATTCTCTGGGGTCTC
This sequence comes from Aquarana catesbeiana, assembly GCF_042186555.1. Taxonomy (NCBI): domain Eukaryota; kingdom Metazoa; phylum Chordata; class Amphibia; order Anura; family Ranidae; genus Aquarana; species Aquarana catesbeiana. The sequence goes on from NC_133330.1 coordinate 37,270,415, forward strand.
TGTTTTTATAAAATATACAATGTTTTGGATTTTGTGTAATCTTCTGACCTAAAATGATTTTTTAAGTATGTTCAAAAAATGCAAAAAACTGTTCAGGCACCAAAAGGGTGACACCAGATAGATAAGCAGCTAATAACAGAGGAAAAACATATATTTAGATAATGTTTACCCGCTAAGTAACCTGTAAATAATGCCCATATAATTGATGGCCAGCCACTGCTGCATTGCTAAGAACAATAACCAGTGTAAATTATTATATTATTATTACACATGATTTATATAGCGCCAACAGTTTGCGCAGCGCTTAACAAAATGAAGGCAGACATTACAGATACGTTATAATTTGGTACAAGAGGAATCAGAGGGCCTTGCTCGCTAGAGCTTACAATCTAGGAGATGTAAATTATGTTTTCCAATAGATTCCAGAAAAAAAGAATCCAAAAAAAATGATAGAACCCACTAGATAAATCAGGGCATCATGCGGGTCTTGCAGCTCTGCTTAATGGAAACAATTATCAATACTGTGAAAAAAAATCAAAGAGCGCATCGACCTAGTGTGATACAGTTCCTTTAATCACAGACAAGCCGGCCGCGGACAAGCACTGTTGATTCGAGAATGGGAAGTGCATTTTATCATTGGATTTTAATTGATTAAAGTACCGGTAATTGTATTACATGAGGTTGGTGTGCTCTTGTTCCTTATTTTAATGCTGTGCTGAGAAACCTGGCACATCTCAGAGCCCACTGTTTTGCAGACTCCATTCCAGTGTTCTGTGGACTGCTAATAAGCATCATTACGCAGCTAATGCCAACCCTGATCTCCCTTGCACATTTTAGTTCACCAAATTTCAGCCCCCAAATACATTGAAATGAACCTGTGCACCCATGCAGAGCCAAGCAACAGGTCATCTGTAATGGTGGCCCTACCAGCAGTGGTGTATTTTTTGGTTTTGTGCTTCCCTAGGCAAGACTAAAATCAGACGCACCCCCATCTAAATTTGTCCTGCCCAAGGACGGTATACCATACCTCCCAAGTTTTTGAGATGGGAATGAGGGACACCTGTCAGCAAAAGTATGCAGACGTAGGACACACCCCTTGTCACGCCCCCTTAAAGGAGAATTGTACAAAAACAAGATTGGTTAAACCCAAGTGCTTTTTTTTACCACTACTATTCCTTTATATTGGCTTTTGGAATTTACAAATGCAGCAATTTAGAAATCGGATGAAAGGTTTAGCGCTGGAAAATACTTTTTGATAGATAAAAAGTGCATTTTATATACATCTATACAAATCAGATCAAAATGAGGGACAGAGGGACATTGCTCCAAATCAGGGACAGTCCCTCGAAATCAGGGACACTTGGGAGCTATGGGTATACCGTTCTTGTCTCAGAGTCTGAAGGAAAAGCTGCAGCCATTCACAGTGAACAGCTGCAGGTTCCTTATCAAACCCTGAGACATGATTCATCCAAGTGCCATGTATAGAATTACTGCCCGTGATCTGACGTTCGTGTTGATACCTCACATGTGTGGGAAAATCGCTGTCTGCATGCCTGTGGGACCGACACGTGTGTTAGCCTTTGTGCAATGAGCGGAAATGGTTAAAGAGGTGCATCTGCCCTTTTGCCTAGAGGCAGCGCCACCCCCAAGAAAAATGCCGCCCAAGGCAAACGCCTTCTTTGCTTCGCAGTAGATACGCCCTTGCCTACCAGAAGACCCTTCACTTCCCTATGGTACTGCTCATTCTCCTCCATGAGGAAGACAGAGTGACTGCTGCGAACACACACGGCTGCAGCATTCTCTCGTGAGACTTCTACCCCCCTCCATCCTCCATTTACTGGACAATACCTTTCCAGGAGTGCTACAAGACAAAAGATCTTCCCTCCACCCAGCCAGTGACAGAACGCTTGATGGTGGACTGGTATGGAACACAGAAAATCGCATCTTCCATTTCAGGCCGCTTTGTCCAACTAGCCATCATGTTGATGTACATACTTTGGCCTACTGGCGATTAAAGACTGCACCCTGGTTCTCAAACAGGCTCTGATGAAGAGGTCATCCTCGAAACGCGTTAGCCAACTCTAAATACCTGCCTAAACATGGGCTCTTGATATATTTTTAACCCATTTTTAATTTTTGATGTCTTTTATATTTTGTCACCTGTTTGCATGATACGTAGTATTGGTATTATTCTACTGTTTTTATTTGCTCTTTATTTCCTCTGAAATAAATTTTATAAATTTTCTATGTTTTGATGTGAGCTTGATCACGCGCCCTTCATCCATCATTCTCCACTTGAAGAAATATACACAGTACCTCCAGATATGGGGAGCATGTTACTCACCCCCCCCCCCCCACCCGATGTGACAATGCTGCTCACATGGGGGGCAGGGAGAGAGTCATTAGCGTTGTGTGTGCAGCCTATAGCCCCGGCACACTGATCACTGATCTCCAGAGCCAGTTAAAGGGAGATCTTTCCTATCTTCCCGCTGGCACACAAAGCGATAATGCTAATGTGCATGGGGTGATTAGGGTGTGCCCAGGCGCAAACACCTATGGTAAGCTCCAAGGAAGCACATGACCAACTTTTTTAGTAACCAAAGAGAAGGTTGGTAAATATTGGGTATCTGCCGGTCCTGGTGTTAAAGAGAACATGGTAATTTGCCATACGTTAACAAAGCACTGGTTCACTTTAAATACTCATTGCCAGTCGGTGGCAAAAGCCTTTGTTTCCATTGCAAGGCTCATTTCAGCCTTCAGATGTTTTGTGGCAACTGAAGTTTAAAGCATATCTAAACTGAAGAATAAAAATGACATATAATACAGCTTACCAATCCTTAGACGAGATGGCTGCATTTGTTTTCCTTTATGTTCTCCTGGTAATGTTGCCAGTAACACACTTCCTGTCCTAGGGGTTGAGCAGTGGTGAAACCCCACGGTTAAGGCGTGTTTTTACCGCCTCCTTTAGCTGCAGAGACAGCAGCTGGGGTTGTATAATATATCTGTGGCCACAATGCTTTGCTTCGCGACCGTGGCAGGAATTATACGCCCTGTTGCAACATGCTAGTGTGGGGTTCAGGGCTTAAAGCAGGGCGGTGAGGAGGTGATACAACACTTCCTCACCTCCTGTCAAATACTCACTGAAAAGCAATATAAACACAGATGGTTCTTCAGAGATTAATGCATGTGTGAATGAGCCCCTAGGGTCACAGCACTCATTGTACTGTATCCTTGCATAAGCAGGGTTATCAATCTAGGACGGGACTACAGAAACCTCTCTTTCTTTCTCTTTCTCTTCTTCTCTATAACATGGGGAGGGTTCTAGAGTCCTCAGAGAACTGGGAACAATGTAACTGATAATTTTTGCGTCAAATATCGATTTAGTTTTAGTCATAGTCTTTTGACTAAAATGTCATTTTAGTTTAAGTCGTATTTTAGTCATCTGAATTGTTTTAGTTTTGGTCGTATTTAGTCAACTAAAATCTGCAGTACATTTAGTTGACTAAAATAACTAACATTTTAAAATAATTTTAGTCGACTAAAAATGGGTTTAGTTAAATTGTAATGCATTATTTAAGCATTTCGCTAGAATTTTCAAACTCATTATATACTCCTGGAGTAAAAAAAAATATAATATAATGTTATTTATTTATGGTATTAAACTACACGCTCTGGATGGTCTGAGGAGGCCTGTAATGCTGCACAGTGCTCTGGACGGTGGTCTAAAGAGGCCTGTAATGCACACAGTGTTCTGGACGGAGGTCTGAGGAGGCCTGTAATGCACAGTGCTCTGGATTGTGGTCTGAGAAGGCCTGTAATGCTTTGCAAAAGTGCTCTGGACGGTGGTCTGAGGAGGCCTGCAACGCACAGTGCTCTAAACAGTGGTCTGAGGAGGCCTGTAATGCATTGCACAGTGCTCTGGACAGTGGTCTGAGGAGGCCTGTAATGAACAGTGCTCTCGACTGTGATGTGAGGAGGCCTGTAATGCACACAGTGCTCTGGACTGTGGTCTGAGGAGGCCTGTAATGCACATAGAGCTCTGGACAGTGGTCTGAGGAGGCCTGTAATGCACACAGTGCTCTGGACAGTGGTCTGAGGAGGCCTGTAATGCACAGTGCTCTGGATGGTGGTCTGAGTAGGCCTGTAATGCTTTGCAAAGTGTTCTGGACAGTGGTCTGAGGAGGTCTGTAATACACAGTGCTCTGGACAGTGGTCAGAGGAGGCCTGTAATTCATTGCACAGTGCTCTGGACAGTCCTCTGAGGAGGCTTGTAATGCGTACAGCACCACGTTGCAGCCACGTTAATGAGTATGTGTGTCGGTAAAGAGGGTGGGCTTTAACACCCACACACCACACAGGTGTCTATGGGCAACAGAGGTTTCTGTGCTGAGAGTGCACACACCCTAGTTGCCAACATTGTAAAAAAATGTATAGGGACACTTTTTTGCCTGTAGGCGGAGTCTTATTGTAAGTAGGGCCGGGGCATTTATTTGTAGGCGTGGGAAAAAGAAACCATGCGGCGTGGGAAAAATGGGCGTGATTTAAGTAGAATGTTGGGTGTGACTTAGAGGGCGTGGCTCAAAGGAGGTGTGAAACGAGGGAGAGAGAAAGAAAGAGATAGGGAGGGAAGGGAGGAAAGAAAGAAGGATGGAGGGACAGCAGGCTCAGATCCTACACCACAATAGAAATATGTGTATTCCAGAAAGTTTAACAATCAGCAATTAAAGATATTCAAAACACCTGGTGTTAGCGCTTCAATCATATTCAATCATCCGGCACCATGGTTGTTATGGTGTCAGGATGATTGAAGTGCATTATTTCTATTATTACATTGCAATATAAAATTAAATCATTCAACTCACCATAATGCAGAATCAGTTGGAGTTCTGAGTGTGTCACTTGCCATATCGCCTGCCACCAGATGCCATCAGGTGTCCCCAGCAGAGTCCCTCCCTACATCAGGTGCCCCAAGCAGAGGTCCATCATTACATCAGGTGCCCCCAGCAGAGTCCCTCCTTACATCAGGTGCCCAATCAGAGTCCCTCCTTACATCAGGTGGCCCCAGCAGAGTCCCTCCTTACATCAGGTGGCCCCAGCAGAGTCCCTCCTTACATCAGGTGGCCCCAGCAGAGTCCCTCCTTACATCAGGTGGCCCCAGCAGAGTCCCTCCTTACATCAGGTGGCCCCAGCAGTCCCTCCTTACATCAGGCATTCCCAGCAGAGTCCCTCCTTACAACAGGTGCTCCCAGCAGAGTCCCTCCTTACATCAGGCATTCCCAGCAGTGTCCTTCCTTACATCCAGCATTTCCAGCAGAGTCCTTACATCAGGTGACCCCAGCAGAGTGCCTCCTTACATCAGGTGCCCCCAGCACAGTCCCTCCTTACAGCAGGTACCCCCAGCAGAGTCCCTCCTCACATCAGGTGCCCCCAGCAGAGTCCCTTCTTACATAAGATGCCCCCAGCAGAGTCCCTCCTTACATCAGGTGCCCCCCAGCAGAGTCCCTCCTTACATCAGGTGCCCCCCAGCAGAGTCCCTCCTTACATCTGGTGCCCCCAGCAAAGTGCCTCCTTACATCAGGTGCCCCCAGCAGAGTCCCTTCTTACATCAGGTGCCTCCAGCAGAATCCCTCCTTACATCAGGCATTCCCCGCAGAGTCCCTCCTTACATCAGGTGCCCCCAGCAGAGTACCTCCTTACATCAGGTGCCCCCAGCAGAGTACCTCCTTACATCAGGTGCCCCCAGCAGAGTACCTCCTTACATCAGGTGCCCCCAGCAGAGTACCTCCTTAAATCAGGTACCCTCAGCAGAGTTCCTCCTTACATCAGGTTTAGTCCCTCCTTACATCAGGTGCCCCCAGCAGAGTCCCTCCTTACATTAGGCATTCCCAGCAGAGTCCCTCCTTACATCAGGCATTCCCAGCAGAGTCCCTCCTTACATCAGGTGCCTCCAGCAGAGTACCTCCTTAAATCAGGTGCCCTCAGCAGAGTTCCTCCTTAAATCAGGTTCAGTCCCTCCTTACATCATGTGCCCCCAGCAGAGTTCCTCCTTACATCAGGTGCCCCCAGCAGAGTCTCTCCTTACATCAGGTGGCCCCAGCAGTCCCTCCTTACATCAGGCATTCCCAGCAGAGTCTCTCCTTACAACAGGTGCTCCCAGCAGAGTCCCTCCTTACATCAGGCATTCCCAGCAGAGTCCTTCCTTACATCAAGCATTCCCAGCAGAGTCCTTACATCAGGTGACCCCAGCAGAGTGCCTCCTTACATCAGGTGCCCCCAGCAGAGTCCCTCCTTACAGCAGGTACCCCCAGCAGAGTCCCTCCTCACATCAGGTGCCCCCAGCAGAGTTCCTCCTTACATAAGATGCCCCCAGCAGAGTCCCTCCTTACATCAGGTGCCCCCCAGCAGAGTCCCTCCCTACATCAGGTGCCCCCCAGCAGAGTCCCTCCTTACATCTGGTGCCCCCAGCAAAGTGCCTCCTTACATCAGGTGCCCCCAGCAGAGTCCCTTCTTACATCAGGTGCCTCCAGCATAATCCCTCCTTACATCAGGCATTCCCCGCAGAGTCCCTCCTTACATCAGATGCCCCCCAGCAGAGTACCTCCTTACATCAGGTGCCCCCAGCAGAGTACCTCCTTACATCAGGTGCCCCCAGCAGAGTACCTCCTTAAATCAGGTACCCTCAGCAGAGTTCCTCCTTACATCAGGTTTAGTCCCTCCTTACATCAGGTGCCCCCAGCAGAGTCCCTCCTTACATTAGGCATTCCCAGCAGAGTCCCTCCTTACATCAGGCATTCCCAGCAGAGTCCCTCCTTACATCAGGTGCCTCCAGCAGAGTACCTCCTTAAATCAGGTGCCCTCAGCAGAGTTCCTCCTTAAATCAGGTTCAGTCCCTCCTTACATCAGGTGCCCCCAGCAGAGTTCCTCCTTACATCAGGTGCCCCCAGCAGAGTCTCTCCTTACATCAGGTGCCCCAGCAGAGTCCCTCCTTACACCAGGCATTCCCAGCAGAGTCCCTCCTTACACCAGGTGCCCCCAGCAGAGTTCCTCCTTACATCAGGTTCAGTCCCTCCTTACATCAGGTGCCCCCATCAGAGTCCCTCCTTACATCAGGCATTCCCAGCAGAGTCCCTCCTTACATCAGGTGCCCCCAGCAGAGTCCCTCCTTACATCAGTGTCCCCAGCGGAGTCCAGTCCTTACATCAGTGTCCCCAGTGGAGCCCCAGTGCTTCCTTACATCAGTGTCTCCAGTGAAGCCCAATCCTTACATCAGTGTCCCCAGCGGAGCCCCAGTCCTTACATCAGTGTCCCCAGCAGAGCCCAATCCTTACCTCAGTGTCCCCAGTCCTTACATCAGTGTCCCCAGCCCCAGTCCTTACATCAGTGTCCCAAGCAGAGCCATAGTTACCCCCCCTGTACATAGTTACCCCCCTCCCCCTCTACATAGTTACCACACCTGTACACATAGTTACCCCCCCTGTACATAGTTACACCCCCCCCGTACATTGCATCCTCAACATAGACAATGCCCGCTCTCCCCATACATATCTATGGTGGAGATATTGCAGTAATGGCGGTGGTTACAGCTGATGAGCATGTGTCGCTGGCCCGGGCTGTACACCGACATTCCCGCATAACACACAGACGGCAGAGCTGAGCAAAATCCCACAACAAGCCGTGTGTTCAGTGGAGAGGAGAGGGGCCTCTGATTCGTGCAGCCAATCGGTTTCAGTTAAGAAGAGAATAGTCTACTTGTACACTGAAGAGAGAAGCCGATCGGCTGCCCCTCCCCTCTCCCCTGAACATACGAGGAAAGACACCTTGCAGCGGTGGCGGCGGACAATTTTCTGTAGCCCGCCGACCGTTTTTGCCTACAACATTCCCAATTTCCCGGGAATTTAATCGGGACGCGCTCCGATCGGGACGAGGGTCTCAAAATTTGGATTGTCCCGGGAAAACTGGGACTGTTGGCAAGTATGCGCACCCAGCACAGTGACTAAGCTGTCAAAGACAGCCAATTACAGTGGTCACATGATCGGACAGTCATTCCCATCCCCCTGGCAAAATAGCCCAGTTAAGGCAGAACTAAACTCTCTCAATCAACAATAACTATTTTTAATCCTTATGTTGCACTAGTAAATAGATAGGAAGGTATATTAGTAATTTTGTTTAAAACTTGTTTTTACATTTCTTCAGTTGCTTCTGGAGAAGAAGAGGAGGGGCTTTCTCAGCTAAGCATACCCTCCTGCCTGTATGCCTGAGCTAAGAGCAGATGGATTCCAGGAAGTGACTACTACATAAATCATCTGCCTTTATTCAAGATGGCCACCGCTAGAAATGCTAGGGGGGTGTTTTTCAAAGCGACTTCTCAACAAAATAAAGCATGGAGAAATGGATGGATAGGTGAGTTAGCTTTAAATATTAAAAACAAATTAAATATCATTTTTGGTTTGTGGTGCTCAGATACAGTTTGGTTCAGTTTTAAAGGCTGGGGGGGGGGGAGTTAAAAAAAAAATGAAATAACTAAAGAGTGACTTTATATGCATACTATGACCTAAAAAATAATTTACCCAAAGTTTTGTTTGTACATCTTACAAAACCCTAAAATCAGCAGATGGAGATGTAGCAAAAAAAAAAAATAGAAACTAATGCCCTCCTTTCAGAAACCTAATTTATTAACATATGAAAAAGAAACATCTCCTTTTTATTTATTTCTTTTTTTGCTGATTCATCACTTGTGTGGCTATGGAACGGACGCAGATATCGCCTAATTAGATTAATTTCAATTTAAATAGTGAAACTTGGAGCAAATCTCATTCACCTCCAGCTTGAGAGAATCACTTAGCGGCTTAAATTAACATGATGCCGATGATACAAGCGGGAAACACTTAAAAGTCTACCTTTTAATTATTCATTAATTGCAATCAGCTCGCCAGCTAAGGGGGGATCGGAGCTTGTCACAGGTTTCCAGACAGGCTGAGCGCCACGGCAGAGACACGCTAGATGCCGTCTGCAAAGAATGCCTGCGCTCCTTGAGGATGCAGGGATAGAGCCAAGATGTCTCAGCTTAAAAAGCAAATCCAGACAAGAAGTGAAATCAATCGGGGAACTGCCAAACTGCCAACACTACCCAGGGAACACCGCAACTCTGCTTAAAGCTGAATTCCATGCAAACCGCTATATACCCTATTGAAATAAATATTTGAGAGCTGTTTCACCTGCCGGTGAATTTGGATTTTTGTCCACCCAGTTCTGAGATTTAAACAGCCCTGAAAGGTTCTCCAGTAAGCCTGGTGACCAGTGTTAATTTTGGCATCAAATTTTGATTTCGTTTTAGGCTTATGCCGCATACACACGAGCGGATTTCTCGTTGGAAAAAGATATGCCGGCTTTTCCGACGGGATTCCGCTTGTTTGCCTTGCATACACACGGTCATGCATAAGTTCACTGAAATTACGACCGTCAAGAACGCGGTGACGTACAACACTACGAAGAGCCGAGAAAATGAAGTTCAATGCTTCCGAGCATGCGTTGAATTGTTTCTGAGCATGCGTAGGGACTTTGCGCGTCGGAATTGCCAGAGACGATCGCATTTTCGGATAGGAACTTTTCCAGACCGAAAAATTGAGAGCATGCTCCCAATCTTTTGCTGGCTGGAATTCTGCCAGCAAAAGACCTATGGAGCATACACACGGTCGCATTTTCCGACGAAAAACTCTCATCTGTCTTTTGCGGGCCGAAATTCTGAACGTGTGTACGCGGCAATGGTCTTTTGACCAAAATGCCATTTTCGTTTTAGTCCCATTTTAGTCATCTGCAATTGTTTTAGTTTTAGTCGACTAAAATCTCCAGTACATTTTAGTCAAATAAAATAATTTTAGTCAACTAAAATTTGATGTGTTTAGTTAAATTGTAATGCACATTTAAGCATTTCAATAGAATTAACAAACTCATCATATATTCCTGGAGTAAAAAAATCTAATATCATGTTATTATTTATGGTATTAAGGTTTGAACAAACTCACAGATACAGATTTAGCCACTCTGGATGGTCTGAGGAGGCCTGTAATGCACACAGTGGTCTGGACATGGATAGTCTGAAGAGGAAGCCTTTAATGCACACAGTGTTCTGGACAATGGTCTGAGGAGGCCTGTAATGCACACAGTGCTCTGGACAGTGGTCTGAGGAGGCTTGTAATGCACACAGTGCTCTGGACAGTGGTCTGAGGAGGCTTGTAATGCACACAGTGTACTGGACAGTGGTCTGAGGAGGCCTGTAATGCAAACAGTGCTCTGGACAGTGGTCTGAGGAGGCCTGTAATGCACACAGTGCTCTGGATAGTGGTCTGAATAGGCCTGTAATGCACAATATTCTGGACGGTGGTCTGAGGAGGTCTGTAATGCTACACAGTGCTCTAGATGGTGGTCTGAGGAGGCCTGTAATGCATACAGTGCTCTGGACAGCGGTCTGAGGAGGCCTGTAGTGCACACAGTGCTCTGGATAGTGGTCTGAATAGGCCTGTAATGCATGTGCACAATGAAATATTTCGTTTCGGAATTTCGTTTTCGTCCGAAAAATACATTTATTTAGTTAACCCTGAAATTCGTTTTTATTTATTTCGTTTTTCGTTAAAAATTGCATTCGTCCGAAAATCCAAATTAATTAAGGTCGAATGGACTGGTGATAGTGATCACTGATCAGACAGGTAATAAGATAGGGTATATAGAATCTATATAGAATCTCAATCTATAATATAGAATCTATATTAATAATCCCCCCCCCCCCCATAAAACGGGCAGCCTCTGAGGCTATCACAACACTAGCAACACTAGTATCACTATCAAGTTCACAACACTAACACAATAGCAGCAGATTATTATGAAAAAGTTAAGTTGAACTGTAGCTTGCTTCACTATTGTTCTGCTGCTGTGCTTATGCTTAATTGCTAAATAATTCAGGTTCTCTGACAAACGGACCAGCTAAGATTGACTTTCTTCTGAAATGATTCCGTGTGTGTGTCTCTCTCTGCTAGAAAATCGTAAATGAACGTAAGTTGGCTGTACGTGTGTACTTAGTTCTATAACTATTTTACTGCTCCTCCTCAATTCCTGTAGCGATCTTTTCTCTCTATGTCAAATCTTTTCTCTCTATGTCGAATAATCTTGGACTAATAGAGTTAAGGTTAGGCACATTCGACCACAGGTTCGATAGACAGAGATTGTTATTGTCAGCAACATGTTGAATCTCCTATCTATATCGAACTGTTGTAGCAACGAAAACTAAAATAAAGCATTTGTTTATGTCGGATCTTTCGTTTTTCGGATTCTGCACTTTCGTTATCGTTTGTTAAAACAATAACGAAAATACCTGAAATTCGGACGAAAATGCATTCGGACAAAAACGAATGCACATGTCTAATGCACAATACTCTGGACAGTGGTCTGGGGAGGCCTGTAATGCACTGTAGTAATATGACTGAACAGAAGTGACTCCATTTTGTGCGGCCTTAAAATCATATAAATTCATATATCTTAACTTGTATATTCAGACTCAAGTTAAGTCAACTAGTTCTGTTTCTCAGCTTTGTAACAGGTTTTCTATAAAGCACACATATAAGAAAATATAGCTTGCATAAGCAGTTTTATTCTGTACCGTCTAAATAAAGAATTGTGGCTCAATATGTCTGGGCCACCTTTCCTGTGTAATGAGACATGAAACAGGGAAGCAGGGCTCATGACTATGAGTCATGAAAGCAGATGGCATGACTACTCTGACCTATGTCGGCCATCTTTAGGAGGTCAATCATTTTACCATTAATGATATGTAATGATATATAATGATATGAAATGTACACCCCTGTATTAACCACTCCCATCTTCCATATTATGATCAGTTTGTGATGACCATATATGAATTGTATACCCGCCCAGAATAAAACAGATAGCTTTGGACATAACCTCGACATCATCTCTTTTTGTGTTCATCAAGAAGCTATCTCCTCAGTACTGAGAGGGTCTTGTGAGTGTGGTAATTGCTGTGATTACAACTAGATGGTCTAGTCAAGTATACGGAAATACCGTTTTATTCCCTTCATGCACGCAGTGCTCTGGACAGTGATCTGAGGAGGCTTGGCCCTGTAATGCACACAGTACTCTGGATAGTGGTCTGAGGAGGCCTGTAATGCTACACAGTGCTATAGACGGTGGTCTGAGGAGGCCTGTAATGCTATACAGTGCTATAGACGGTGGTCAGAGGAGGCCTGTAATGCTGCACAGTGCTGGATGGTGGTCTCAGGTCTGAGGGATGGCCTGTAATGCACAGTGCTCTGGATGCAGATTGTCACTGGTCAGAGGAGGCCTGTAATGCTGCACAGTGCTGGATTGTGGTCTCAGGTCTGAGGAATGGCCTATAATGTACAGTGCCCTAGTTGCCGGTGGTCAGAGAGGGCCTGTAATGCACACACAGTGCTCTGGACGGACGGTGATCTGAGGGGAGGCCTCAGAAATTAGCTTCTCTACATAATTCCCACAAGAAAGCTCTATTCTGAGACCATTCAATGCTCTTATTTTAACTAAAGCCCTGATTTAAGGGGAGTTTTTTTCTGACCCCTGAAACTTGTATTTTTTTGGTGTAAATATATAAATTAATTTATCCTTTGGTCTGGTGCACCTTCCATTGGTGCATGTTTTTTCCACTAACCTGTAACTGGACAGTGAAGGAACAGAAAAAGAGACGTATGAGGGGAGATTTACTAAAACTGGAGCATGCAAAGTCTAGTGCAGCTCTGCATAGAAACCAATCAGCTTCCAGGTTTTATTGTCAAAACGTAATTGAACAAGCTGACATTAGAAGCCGGTGGGCTACAATGCACAGCTGCACCAGATTTTGAGTGCTCCAGTTTTAATATATCTCCCCCAAGAGGTCTTCTCTTTGGCATGTTCCTTGTCAGCATATGTGCATGAAGAACATATGATTGACTCCTAGTGCTGCCCAACCTTCTGCCAGTCTGTGTGCTGCTGTAGTTTGGCTTGTCATGGACTATAAAGGAGGGAATTATACCCATTGGGGGTTGAGAGGCACTTTTGCAGTGTGGTGTGTTAGTGTGTTGTGGTGCCATTCATTGTAAATAGCATCCCCGATGCACTAATGGCAAGGCATCTCCAATGCACATACACCATATTGTCAAAAGTATCGGGACGCCTGCCTTTACACGCACATGAACTTTAATGGCATCCCAGTCTTAGTCCGTAGGGTTCAATATTGAGTTGGCCGACCCGTTGCAGCTATAACAGCTTCAACTCTTTTGGGAAGGCTGTCCACAAGGTTTAGGAGTGCGTCTATGGGAATGTTTGATCATTCTTCCAGAAGTGAATTTGTGAGATCAGACACTAATGATGGACGAGATGGCCTGGCTCGCAGTCTCTGCTATAATTCATCCCAAAGGTGTTCTATTGAGGACTCTGTGGAGGCCAGTCAAGTTCCTCCACCCCAAACTTGCTCAAGCATGTCTTTATGGACTTTGCTTTGTACACTGGTGTGCAGTCATGTTGGAACAGGAAGGGGCCATCCCCAAACTGTTCCCACAAAGTTGGGAGCATGAAATTGTCCAAAATGTCTTGGTATGCTGACGCCTTAAAAGTTCCTATCACTGGAAGTAAGGGGCCAAGCAAAACCCCACACAATAATCCCCCCTCCACCAAATGATTTGGATCAGTGCACAAAGCAAGGTCCATAAAGACAGGGATGAGCGAGTTTGGGGTGGAGGAACGTTGACCGGTCTGCACAGAGTCCTGACCTCAACCTGATAGAACACCTTTGGGATGAATTAGAGCGGAGACTGCGAGCCAGGCCTTCTCATCCAACATCAGTGCCTGACCTCATAAATGCTCTTCTGGAAGAATGGTCAAACATTCCCATAGACACACTCCTAAACCTTGTGGACAGCCTTCCCAGAAGAGTTGGAGCTGTTATAGCTGTAAAGGGTGGGCCAACTCAATAATGAACCCTACGGACTAAGACTGGGATGCCATTAAAGTTCATGTGCGTGTAAAGGCATGTGTCCCAATACTTTTGACAATATAGTGTATGTTGCCCCAGACCACAATGCATGGTAATGCACTACTGGGAGATGTGGGGTGCTGCACTGGAAAAATTGCTACATGTCCATTTCTTGGTTGGCAACATTAGCCCATTTGTTTTTTAATGGGCTGCCTTAACACAACGCATAATATTGTGTTGCACAAAGTGTATTGCAGTGGCATTCGTTATGAATAGAAGCCCAATGCATTCATGACAAAGTAGCTCCAACACACATTTTAAACATAACAGAAATCATGCTGGTAGATCCAAAAATAGCAGCTAGCAAAAGACAACTAGACAAATTGAATACAAATGTCAATTCAACTTGCCGCACTTATAGTGACAACCAAAAATTCATAAAGGTGAACCCTTATTTCAAAGATGGAAAATAAATAAAAATAAAAAGAACAGTCCCAAATGCATCCAAAATCCAAATCCACCGCCGTGATAATAAAAACCGTAAGTGGTCCAATGCTTGCAACACCCAAGTGCACCGTCAACGCAGATTAAGAGGACTCATTTGAAGAGGAACATTTGGACCCTTTGTATGTAAAGAGTCAAATAGGCATGTAGATTAAAATCTCATCAATGGGGGATCTAATTGGAACACTATCCCCAGGGGACCCAGTATCGACTCCCAGTCTCCAGAATAGATCACCTTATTGTCCCATCCTCAGAATTTCATTCTGCACTACAGCCCACCACAAGACACGGCAATGCACTACTGTGGGTTGTGGTGTGCTGCGGAAAAAAATGCTTCATATTCGTTTTTTTTGGGCAGCCTTGCCATCCCATTCAAAAGGATGGGGCTGCCCTAAACACAATGCACATTAACATGCATTCATTACCAGAATGCAGAGGAAAAGGAATTGGTAATGGATCTTGGGTCACAATTGGCAGATCTTCGATAATGCGATACTATTAATGGGCAACCAATCGATGGATGCAACCTAATATACATATATTATTTTATCATGCTTTGGATGTATTGTGTTTCTGGTCTGTTTAAAATACTTCTCAGTTCTCCAAAAGCACAGTTATTTCTCATATATTGCGGTTTCCAATATTATAATAGCGTTCAAGTCAGAAACGCGGGGAGATATAATTGCTTTACATTACGTAGCACAATGCAGGCCTGTGCCTCTACCAGTAGCTCCATGTGGTAATTGTGTGTGGTGGCCATAGTAACCGAGGGAACAAAAGATTATGTTATACTCTCGTCCTTAAAGGTCCATTCAGCTGCAATGACAAGCTGCTGCACCTTGCCGTAGAAGAGCCTCCAGTCTATCTCTATCATGAGAAACAGTCGAAGAGAGATGATAATTTTTTTCATTTATGGACACATGACTTGATAACTCACTGCCTTAAGCCTTAGACCCCAGGGGGCTACTTTACTAGGAGGTCGGCAAACACAGTTGTAGGCAGGTAGTGGTTTTGGCAAACACAGTTGTAGGCAGGTAGTGGTTAACGCTGCCCCAGTTGGGAAGGTTGGAGTTAACTGTGGAGTGGTTCCCTGGTTTTTGTTGGGTCTGACCCCTCCGGTGCTGTGTGCTATAAAAGAGATGGAGGCCCAGACCCTAGGACTCTCTGCCCCAGCCCAGCCCAGTTCTGGTCTGGTCTGTTCTGGAACGGTAAGGGGGCCCTTACTTGTTGTCGTAGTCTAGATTTTATTGCCATGCCGAGGTTGGAGTTTGATGCTATCCATGGATTCAACCAGTTATGGACTTTTTCTTATGCAGGTATGCTGGGGCAACTACAAGCCTGAGTAAGGGACTAGGGATGTAGGGGAACGATATGTATGAAAATAATGGTACAGGAGTTCATACAGTGTGAAGATACAGTGGTTACCAAGGGTAATGAAAGTCTCTCTAGCTGTGGTGAAGCGTGTACATGTGACAGGTGAGATAGCCTCTTGCAGCGATCCGTCTCCCAAAGCAACAGGAGCAGATCTGCACCACCAAGGTCCTCGTCATGTACACAGATACGGAAGAGAAAGAGTTACGTAAGGTGCATGCATGGAGTCAGCGCTGGGTGCGCGGTGGGACTCCATACAATTGTTGGGAGTGGGGTAGCGGTAATACGTTGGACAGGTGGAGAAGGCGAGGGCTCTGCGTGTCCCTCCTAAATGCACAAGTGACCGTGTTGATGTACAGTTAACATTGAAAGAGTTTATTAGAGATCAGTTCGTTGTTTCAGTAAAGGTACCCCCTATGTAAGGCAGTGAACCTATTCAAAGTGCCTAATGTAGCCCAGAAGAACCCACCCTGTGGTAGGCCTCTCATGTAACTCTTGCTTGGTGCCCAATGAGGGAAATATGGAGAATGTGATGACCAACCACCCCATCACCCTCCCCTTACAGTCTTCATATTTTTCTCAGTAAAGGCTTCTTTTAAGAACCTAGTGACCAACATGTGTCCATTTGGCACCTTTTATGTTACCACTGGGGTTCCTGTAGCCACTACTCTGTCTACATTCTATGACTCCTGAAATAGGTCTCTAGTGTCCAACAACTTCTAAAGCATGTGTACAGTCCCTGACTATCCCCTGTAACATGCCCAATGTTTATGACCATGTCCTGTAGCATGGCAGCAGTCTCTGGGTATCTCTTGTGTAATGCCCAAAGCCTTTGACGATATCCTCCTGTGTGTCTGCTGTCTCTGACACTGGCCATTCACTGAACAGTATTTGCAGCCCTTTGGTGATGTCAGGGGCCACACTTGAGGCACCCACAGCAAGAAAGTTAACCACCACTGCTTTAAGATAATCAATCAGACACATTGCCAGTTCCTTAGGAAATGCACCACAAAACATGTCAGAGTGAAAGGACAGATGGCTGCATATGATGACCCTTCTGCGTCAAACTGGTGAGGGTCCATGAACTAAAAAAACAACCCAGGGCCCAAGGTACAGTATTGCAAGTTGGGAACAACTCCTCTCTGTATTTTTATTCTGCCCAAATCCAAACTTTTTTTTATTTTACATACCATAAAACCATGAGTCTTCTAGATCAGGGGTCTCCAAAGTCTGGCCCGCAGGTCATTTAGATACTTGCACTGCCAGTCTGCTTGCTTTTACAAAACCCTGCAGCTGTTGGCAGTATTTATGGCAAGTCCCAGCAAGCAGCAGACAAAGCCGCACCCCCCAGCCACTTCCACGCTGCCACGCTGAGCTATGGAGTTAGTTGCTGGGACCACCGGGGTCCAGGCAACCAATGATGTAATCAGTGCAGCACCTCCCAGCTCCTACCTGCTGTTTATATTAGTGTTAGTTCCGCCTACAGCCTGCTTGTGTAGCAGCGGGCGGGAGCTGGGAGCTGCAGGAGACCTGTACTGTGCTGTTACTGGTCCACACATTACCATAAAGACAGCACTATAAGAGGCAAAGGGGCCAATGTGCTGGACATAAATGTGCCACGCTGATGAGGACAAAGATATGGAGAAGACTCTGATGGAGACACAGATGTGGAGTAAGGTTCTGATGGGAACAGAAATGTGGAAGGAAACTCTGATGGGGACTCAATTGTGGAAGGAGACTCTGATGGGGACACAAATGTGAATAGACTCTGATGGGGACACAAACGTGCAGAAAGGCTCTGATGGGGACACAGATGTGCAAGAAGGCTCTGATGGGAACACATATGTAGAAGGAGACTCTGATGGGGACACAAATGTAGAAGTAGACTTTGATGGGAACACAAATGTGGATGGGGGACACAGATGTGCGAAAAGGCTCTGATGGAGACACAGATGTGCGAAAAGGCTCTGATGGAGACACAGATGTGCGGAAAGGCTCTGATGGGGACACAGATGTGCGGAAAGGCTCTGATGGGGACATAGATGTGTGGAAAGGATCTGATGGGGACACAGATGTAAGAGGGGGGTATCTTAGGGAGACAAATATAAAGGGGGATTTTGAGGAGGTAAGGGGGGACTATAATTGGAACTCTGACATAAGGGAGGACTTTAATATGGACTCTGATGGGAGCACGTACAGTTAGGTCCTAGGTCCATCTATATCTGGACACAGGCTACTTTTGGCTCTGTATGCCACCAGAATAAAATTAAAACAAAACAATCCAAATGATTTTGAAGTGCAGACTTTCAGCTTCAATTCAACATACTGTATATCAAGTACAACTTTTAGGAACTGCAACCAATTTTATACACAGCCCCCCCCCCCCCCCCCCATTTTCAGGGGCTCAAATGTAATTGGACAAATGAATATAATCATAAATAAAATGTTCATTTTTAATATTTTGTTGAGAATCCTTTACTGGCAATGACTGCCTGAAGTCTGTAACCCATGGACATTACCAAAGACTGGGTTTCCTCCTTTCTGATGCTTTGCCAGGCTGCAGTAATTCCTTGTTTGTGGGTCTTTATGCCTTCAGTTTTGCCTTCAGCAAGTGAAATGCATGCTCAATTGGGTTAAGATCAGGTGATTGACTCCATTGCAGAATATTACACTTTTTTTCCTTCAAAAGCTCCTGGTTTGCTCTTGCAGCGTGTTTCTGGATCATTGTTCATCTGTACTGTGAAGCGCCTTTCAATCAACTTTGCTGCATTTGGCTGAATCTGGGCTGACAGTATATTTCTAAACACTGCAGAATTCATCCGGGTGCTTCTGTCTTCTGTCACATCATCAATAAACACCAATGACCCAGTGCCACTGGAAGTCATGCATGCCATTACACTGCAAGCTCCATAATGTTTTACAGATGATGTTGTGGGCTTTGAATCACCAGCTATTCCAGGCCTTCTCCACACTTTTTTCTTCCTGTCTTTCTTAATCTTAGTTTCATCTGTCCAAAGAATGCTTTTCCAGAACTGGTCTGGCTTTTTTAGGTGTTTTTTGGCAAAGTCTAATCTGGCTTTTCTATTCTTCAGACTTATGAATAGTTTGCACCTTGTTGTGAACCCTCTGTATTTGCTCTCGTGAAGTATTCCCTTGATTGTAGACTTTGACAATGATACACCCACCTCCTGGAGAGTGTCCTTAACTTGTCTGTTGTGAATTGTTTTTTTCTTTACCATAGAGAGGATCCTGCCATCATCCACCACTGTTGGTCTTCCATGGACGTCCAGGCCTTTTTAAGTTGCTGAGCTCACCAGTGCGTTCTTCTTTCCTCAGAATGTTTTTGAAGGCTTACAATGGCCTGTTTCACTTGCAAGGACAGCTCCTTTGAACACATGATGTAGGTTCACAGCAATAAATTCCAAATGCAAATACCACACCTAGAATCAATTCCAGACCTTTTACCTGCTTAATTGAGGAAGAAATAACGAAGGAGTAGCCCACACCTAGCCATGAAACAGCTTTTGATTCAATTGTCCAATTACTTTTGGTCCCTTGAAAAAGGGGGGGGGGGGGATATTCTTAAGAGCTGTAATTCCTAAACCCTTCCTCCGATTTGGATGTACATACCCTCAAATTAAACCTGAGAGTGTGGACTTTCAGCCTATATCCATTATATAACTATAGCTTGAATATGTTTTGGTAAATACTTGAAAAAATCTAAAAATGGTGCCTGTGTCCAAATATATACAGTATGGACCTAACTGTATATAAGCGGGGACCCTTATTTTATTAATTCAGTTATAAATAACTGATTTTTTTTGCCCATGAATTTTTGTAAAATCTACAATGTGGACCTCGTGCTAAAAAGTTTGAAGAACCCTGTGCTAAATAGTCATCTAAGGAATGGTCCCCTTCTTCTCTTCTCTGGCAGCTGTGGTCCCCAAAAATGGCTCTTAGATAGTGAGCCAGGGCCTGATGACAGGTGAGTCATTGAAGTCCAGGGGTCACAGAATATGGGATGAGTTACAATGGACATCATTCAACCGAGAAGAGGAGTGGTGCTGGACGGCAGGGTCAGGGGTTGGCAGGGGACAGAACTAGAGGAGAAAAATGTGATGTGCAATAGTTTTTTTAATCAATTCAAAACTGGATTTGGGTTTTAAGAATCACTTTAAGGGAAGCTTGTAGTAGACTGGTTGCAATGTCATTCAAGTGAATTACCAACCAGGAATTCAACTACGTACAGGAAGATGTCTCCCCAAGGACAGCTGTACTGATAACAGGATGTAGGTGGGAGGAAATGGATCTCAAATTGATTTTGTTCAAAGTGTGAACGTAAGTCCAAATACAATGAAGTGAAAACACTCAATAGGCAGCTCTCTAACATGAGGGGTCTCAAAGATGCATCGGCTGTACAATGGAAGCTGCACATAGAATAGAAGCACCACACTAATGGTACAGATATCGAAGTGTAGTTATTTCATCATGAAAGCCAAAAATAAAAAAAGGTGACGGCCAACGTGTTTCAGAAGCTAAGAAGTACCCCTTTCATAGGAAATTTGATACTGGTTTTGTTGGACTTGGTTAATAGGCAGTTAAATATTAATTCTTTAAACCAAATGTATGCTTTAGCATCTGGTTTTGAGAGAGTAATCTTTAAGTTTAAGTGGTATTAAATCCAAGAAAATATTATTGCATCTTACCAATTCTTAGATGTGGTTGGCTGCAGTAGTTTCCTTTTTTAGGAATTTTTTTTTTTACCCAGTGATCCAGCCATTAAATCTGTTTTCAACTTCCTTTAACCAACCAAGCTGTCTAGCAAAACCTTTATACTAAAAGGAAAAAAAAAAACTGTTGTTTTAACTGCTTAAAAAGTGTGAGCTGAGCTTTGACTTTAATTTGTTAGTCAAGTCCATCTAAATCCGCTAGTCCTTCTAAAACTACCCACTCCCCAAATTCACAATGCTGTTGTCCAAAGGTGTCTCTGTTGTTTCCCCATCCAGAGTGGAGACATCCTAAGACAGGAAATGCGTTATTAGTCGGATCACCAGGTCAAAATAAAAGAAAAAAGACTCAAAAAGATACCTAATGCAGCTATTATTTTAAAAATTGTAAAACTATAAAATGTTACACATTCATTTTTGGGTTTAATACCATTTTAAACCAAGTTCTAAGAACTATTAATAAACCAATCTTTGCCACGCTAAAAAGTGACACAAAATATCAATGTGAAAAAAATATAGAATAGCCCAAAATCCAAGAGCAAGTGGACCCTTTAATTACAAAAAGTCAAACAAGCTTTATCCGTTAATATGTCATCTGTGATAGGAACCTTTTTCCAAGCATCAATCACATAGGATGCGATCCTGGGATCGCATCCGTCAATGTCCTGAATCTGTCGCGCTTGGTGATGTCACAAACGTGAGCTCCGCCCTACCCATTTCGTCACAATTGACTGTATCGGGACATGTATATTTTTTTCACGTCGATATTTTGTGTCACTTTTTAGCGTGGCAAAGATTGGTTTATTTATGGTTTACAATTTATCTGATTGATTTTTTTGCCAGCTGCCTCTTCTTGGATCTGCCAGCGTGGTATTTGCATGTTTAAAGTTCTAAGAACTGCTTGCTTTATAAAATAAAACTTTGCAACAGCGCCTTTTATAAATATACTAGTCAGCTGCTCAACACAGACCAAATTCTGTTCCACTGGAAAGCATCACTACCTGCTCATCCACAATCCACCTGCTCCACATGCAAAACCTCAGAGTAGCCACTGACCACATTCAATGACAATTTGATATTAGTGTGTGCAACCAGTCAGGTATCCTGCATGAGATGTGCTGACAAGGAACATGCTGACAGGAGAAGAGAGCAGAAGACGATCTCATCCATCTGCTGCTGCTCCATCACTATTAAGTCACAGACTGTTGGTGAAGAGGTGACCCAAGTGCATTGGTTAATTGCAGCAGAGCAAAAGCCAGGTCAATGGTCTGGCTGTGTAGTCTATCTTACTGTGCAGTCTAATCTTAGGACTAGGTGGGTTGAAATACAAATCCTTTGGCAAGCAAGGAACCTTATATAGGCAGCGGTAAACCCTGCACGTGACAGAAGTACCAGGAGCAGTCTAGGCCGGTTTGTCCTGCACTTTTCAGCAAGGCAATAGGCAAACACATTCTCAATGCAGGAGGGCTTTGTACAGTGCGTACAATACAGAAACCATCTGCTTGTCTGAGCCACCAACTAAACTTATGCCAGTTCCCGTCTAACAGAGTACCCCCTAATGGGTTCCCTGTCACAAACAGGTAGCATTGTCCCTTATTTTTGATGTTCTGTCAGCAGTCAGCCTTTTGACCCAGCAGCAAGCTCACACGACATTGAGAGCAAGAGAATGCCCTAAGCATCAGCCAGGTTACATTTATAAAGGGTTGTGGACAGCTGAGACTAATTTTAAGGTTTGGCTACTAGGTAAGATTTGGACCTAGGAATGGGGGGCTTTATCCAACCCAAAGCTCTACAAAGTCTCTGGGCTGCAGGACCCAGAACTGGACATGTTATGATACTATCAGCCATACACCCTGGAGCCCCTCATCATGTGTGAAACCCAAGTGACACACTATCCATAATCCTGCCCGTCAATGCCACACACAAATGTACATATACAGTCAGCACCAAAGTTCACAATAGAAGTCCAAATGGGCATTCAGATGGAATCATATCACAAGGATAAAGTATTATTTCCAGACTAACAGAAATCAGGCACTGACCACACTTTTTAGGTCCCACATAAAAAGAATCTCTTCCATGTTTAAAAGAGAAGTTTGGATTTTTTTTTTTTTTTTTAATTGAACTTACCTAGGTGGATGCAGCGTTGGTCCGATGTCCCCTGCCATCCTCAAGGCTGAGAACTAAGCAATCAAACACTGCTGATCACTCAATTCTCCCTGCCACTCTAAGCAAAGAGCTGGTGACTGTCAGTCACTGCTCTCTGCTCTGCACCCCCCCCAGCAATCACTGGAGCGATGGGCTAGCGAGGGGCGGGAGCAGCTGGCTCAGCCTCTCAGCATTTTGCTGAGAGGCTGAGCCAGGTGCCAGTCCGGGCTCCTGGGTGGATCCCAACCTAGACCAGCTCTGTGACGTCAGCCGATAGTGGGCTTTAGCCTGTTGTCGGCTGAAAAAGGGTCAAAAGAGTGCAGAACAGTCTGCACTCCTGTGATCCATAGAAGTACAGCCAAATGAGCTTTAGCTGTACTTCTCTTTTAACCTATTCAGAATGCACTAATGTGACTGTACTAAGCATACATAGTAAACATCATCTGACATGCCAGACAGAGTACATATACAGTACAATATATTTGTTGAAGTTCCCTTATGGCCTATTTTATATAGGTGAGACTACAGCCCTGGCCAAAAGTTTTGAGAATTATATAAATATTAATTTTCACAAAGTCTTCTGCCTTAGTTTTTATGATAGCAATTTGCATATACTTAAGAATGTTAATAAGAGTGATCAGATGAATTGCAATTAATTGCAAAGTCCCTCTTTGCCACGAAGATGAACTTAATCCCCCCAAAAAACAATTTCCACTGCATTTCAGCCCTGCCACAAAAGGACCAGCTGACATCATGTCAGTGATTTTCTCATTAATACAGGTATCAGTGTTGACTAGGACAAGGCTGGAAATCACTCATGTAATGCTGATTGAGTTAGAATAACAGACTGGAGGCTTTAAAAGGTGGTTGGTGCCTAAAATCATGGTTCTTCCTCTGATAACCATGGTTACCATGCAGCCATCATTGCTTTGCACAAAAAGGTATTCACAGACAAGGATATTGCTGCTACTAAGATTGCACCGAAATTAACCATTTATAGGATCATCAAGAACTTCAAAGAGAGGTTTCAATTGTTGTGAAGAAGGCTTCAGGGCGCCCAAGAAAGTCCAGCAAGCGCCAGGACCGTCTCCTACAGTTGATTCAGCTGTGGAATTGGGGCACCACCAGTGCAGAGCTTGCTCAGGAATGGCAGCAGGTGGGGTGAGTGCATCTGTATGCACAGTGAGGAGAAGACTTTTGGAGGATGGCCTGGTGTCAAGAAGAGCAGCAAAGAAGCCACTTCTCTCCAGGAAAAACATTAGGGACAGACTGATATTCTGCAAAAGGTACAGGGATTGGACTGCTGAGGACTGGTGTAAAGTCATTTTCTCTGATGAATACCCTCTCTGATTGTTTGAGGAAAAACCTTGCCCGGAAAAGAAAAAGTGAGCGTTACCATCAGTCCTGTCATGCCAACAGTAAGACAGTGAGACCATTCATGTGTGGGGTTGCATCTCAGCCAAGGGAGTGGGCTCACTCACAACTTTGCCTAAGAACACCGCCATGACTAAAGAATGGTACAAAACCATCCTCTGAGCACAATTTCTCCCAACCATCCAAGAACAGTTTGGTGAGGAACAATGCCTTTTCCAGCACGATGGAGCACCTTGCCATAAGGCAAAAGTCATAAGTAGCTTGGGGAACAAAACATCGAAATTTTAGGTCCATGGCCAGGAAACTTCCCAGTCCTTAATCCCATTGAGAGCTTGTGGTCAATCCTCAAGAGGCGGGTGAACAAAAAACCCTCACAAATTCTGACAAACTCCAAGCATTGATTATACAAGAATTGGCAGCCATCAGTCAGGTTGTGGCCTAGAAGTTGATTGACAGCATGCCAGGGCCAATTGTAGAGGTCTTGAAAAAGAAGGTTCAACACTGCACATATTGACTCTTTGCATAAACTTAACGTAATTGTCAATAAAGCCTTTGATACTTATGAAATTTATATATATATATATATATATATATATATATATATATATATACTGTATATTCAATTGGATATTTGGCTTTCTGTCTGAAGTTCAGCTTTAACATTGGGATAAAGTTAATTGTAGCTAATACACATTCTGTAGCTGTACTGAGTCAGCTGTGATGCCAATAAATAACCATTATCGCTCCACCAGGCTCGGGAAACATTGATTATGAACTCAAACTGCTGTGGTTTAAATGCCGGGGCTGCTTTCTGTTAGTCCAGTCCTACAAATCACACTGCCTTATTTAGCTGACACATTGAAAATCTCATCAATTATTGCATACACATCCTTTCCTACCCAATGACAATATATGTTTCACCAATCATACAGATAGCAGAGACCCAGTAAAAATTAGGACCACAGAAAAAGTAAAAGAAAATTGTTACTATCACCACCGCTCATTCTATATGTCCCTATTAATGAACAACAAAACATTCTGAATTTTAATATTTCATATGGTAAATACAATTCTCACTTACGTCAAAGGCTTTTCTAGTCGGCTCCTAGGTGATCCAATGACTTCTCCGAGAGTGCAAAATGTTTGACCCAAGAAATCCTGAAGATCAATGACAGAAACAATCAAAATCATTTTAAAGGACAACTCCGCCCAAGTATAGCAAAACGAACAGCTAAAATGCATATACAGGATGTATTTCATTGGTCAGCACATTTGTAAAGTAATGCATATACTGAATTCCTGTCCTTGTTGATTTATTGTCTTTCCCTGGAAGATCCGCAAGCATACACACTAAAGATTTAACTTTTGGCACTGATAAGGAAAGTGTCCAGTTTTAGGGAGCATTAGGGGCTAAGCCTCAGAGCTGAAAAACAGAACACCCCATGCTTGCTAAGCTCTAAAAAAGCCACAGAATGTAAAGTGTGTAATAACAGAAGCCCATCCACCGTTCTAAGTATCCCCTAAATTCCCCCTCCAACTTACAGAGCAAATACACCAAGCAGGCAGAGAACTTTAAAAACTTTGCACTTGGCAGCATTAAATGGTGCACTGCACATGGTGTTAAGGGCCAAGTAACAGAAAACGGAGTGATTATTGTTTATAATGGATCCAAACAGAAGAAATAAAAGTGCTACCAAGAGAGGGAGTCCCCCCACTTTAAGACATTTTATCTCAGCAGGAAAAGTGGAAAATATGTCCAAAGGCGCCGGTCAGGACAGGAATATGAGCTTTATTACTTAAGAAGCCACTAGCCTGGGGCAAGTGCAGTAGGGCTACTGGTTACAATCCTTTTTTCTGCTCAGTGATTCATTAAGTAGGGAAGCAAGGATGACATCCCTGTAGCCTGCACTTTCAAAAACATGGTAATAACAATGGTAGCTTCAGTTATTCTGTTTGAAACTTTCCAATAAAGGGAATGTTTGGTGGTTTCATAGATATCTTCTCTGATTTGGCCAGGATAAAAAAAGCATACAGAATTAGTAAAAAAAATAAATTGAAAAAAAGAAATATATATATATGTATATACTCGAGTATAAGTCAAGTTTTTCAGCATTTTTTTGTGCTGAAAGTGCCCCCATCGGCTCGAGACAAGCATTTTTCTGGTGCAAAGAAAGACATTTTCCGAACAGACTTTGGGGCCCCGTATCTCGTGACTACTTGGTGC
Organism: Aquarana catesbeiana; assembly: GCF_042186555.1. Taxonomy (NCBI): domain Eukaryota; kingdom Metazoa; phylum Chordata; class Amphibia; order Anura; family Ranidae; genus Aquarana; species Aquarana catesbeiana. The sequence goes on from NC_133330.1 coordinate 37,296,759, forward strand.
TAGGAACCCCAAATTTATCATGCACACCCAGTGGACCTAGCACTACAACATATCCAAAGCTGGGGTTGGTTCCTAGCACTAAGTGGCCCCAAGATACGGGGCCCCAAAGTCGGTCAACTGTGTCCATCTGCAGCAATGTAATTTCGGGACCCTTTGGGTCCAGAGACCTCAAATTTTGGCTGCAGCTAGGGGGCATCTAGGAACCCTTAACTACTGAGTTTGAGGTTCGGGGGACCTATGGCTGCAAATGGGCACAGTGAGGCTGCAAATGGGTATTGTTGACCTTCTTTTCCACTTACAGTAGCTGCGCATTTCTTACCCTAGGCTTATACTCGAGTCAATACGTTTCCCCAGTTTTTTGTGGTAAAATTAGGTGCCTCGGCTTATATTCGGGTCAACTTATACCCGATTATATACGGTATATATTTTTATGTAACTATGAATTGTGTATTAATATCATGTAGTCTTCAATCCAGCCAGCAGGGGTAAATCTAGTTTCCTTTTCTGAAAAAAGGCCCTTGTTTGTAGAACTTGTGAACTCAGATCTATCAACTGTTTCCTACTCTATCCAAACTTCAAAATGCATTTTTTTGTTGTTTTTTTATTATTGGAAGAGGTATAACCTCTGCCAGGATGTTATTGCTGATTCCTTTTTTTCATGGTAAACATTGTGAAGTGAGAGGAAAATAACAATTCTGAGTCCTCGCCCAAACAAGAATAGAGGGGAAATTTTCCAGTGTCAACTTACAAGTGTCTAAGAGGGGATTTACCAATATGGATTGTCCATTTTGCATGAAACAAGAACAGTCACCACTGTGACTCAACAGCAAGACCCTGACACTATTCTACCCTAACGAGTCTTCTGCAGGTGGAAGTAAGAGTCCACTTACCCTGCAGATACCATACTGTGGCCACATGCCCTACGCACCTAGAGGGATTGACACAGCGGACATGAGTAAATGCTAAGGGGGTGGTTGACAAGGGATTTTTTCCCCCAACACCCATATCGTTAGGTGGGAGTGAGCATCTTCCATCCTTATTATCCAAGCAACAATTTTTGGGATGTTAAAATTATGATGTTGTTGTTAAGTACCAGTAAGTTCTAATTGTTTTTCTAAGATACGCATTTTTTTTTCTTTTATTTTTCTTCTCTGTATGTTTTGAGCTGGGGTATGCCCAGAGTCTCTGTATCTGTATTGTTCTTTCTTTTGTTTTGAGAAAAACAATAAAAACAATCTTCAAAAAAAACAAAACAAAAAACAAGAACAGTCTTTTGATGCAATCATGCTTTGGAAGGTTCAATCCTTTCATCACAAAGAATCGTTATAATGAACAATTATGAACGGCCAGCAATAGGTCAAATAAGAGGAGGAGTTAGGTAAAGTTTTAGGACTTGAACAAAGGAAGGATTAAATGTTAGGATCAGTCTAAGATGTAAGAGTTAGAGGTTGGGGTATGTAGGAGACCAATTTATTTTTTCTGTTTGTTTTCAGCACAGCTCCACCAATGACTCAACGACCTGCTCCCCCACAGTCAACTTATACTCCATCTTTTCCAGTGCTCAGACTAATTGAGATGAAACTGAACTAAATAAGATATCTAAGTCTAATATATTGTTTGGCTAGTCAGTAACAGATAGCCAAGTCCAAGTTATCACTTAGAGGAGCCATACTCTTCGCAAACCTCTCCTGCACTTACTGCCCATTGTCATGCCCCTTGCATTACTCTTCTGTGCATACTGCCCACTGCCATTCCCTGTGCACTTCTTTCTGTTCATACTGCCTGACGTAGTACCCTCAGCTTTCCTTTTGTTAATACTGTCCTTCCTAATACTTTGTGCACCCCTCTCCTGTACATACTGCCCTCCATCATTCCCTCCACAATCCTCTCCTGTACATACTGCCCTCCATCATTCCCTCCACAATCCTCTTCTGCACATACTGCCCTCCATCATTCCCTCCACAATCCTCTCCTGCACATACTTCCTGCCATCATGCCTTTCACACTCCTCTACTGCACATACTGCCCACTGTTATACTCTATGCACTCCTTTCCTGCACATACTGTCTGACTTCATACCATCTGCACTCTTTTCCTGCACATACTGCTTGCCATCATACCCTCTGCACTTCTTTCCTGTACATATTGCCCACCGCATACCCTCTGCACTCCTTTCCTGCACACAAGGCTGCTGATAAGGCATTACAGCCAGCCCTCCTGTACTGGGCTTGGGCCCTATCACTTCCAAAGGGGGGCCTGGGCACTTTTTGGGAAGGATGTCCGGCTGTACTGTCTGAGTGCTAACACTGATCCTTTTCTGCCACCCCCTGCAGTGCTGCCAGCTTCTCTTCTTCTTTCCCCCTCTGGCTGCACTGCAGGGGGATTGGTTCTAGCACATGTGCCCCCTCCATCTGCTGTCTAGGCCCCCTTGTGTGTCACTGTCCCCCACAGCACTGCCAGCTTCGCCCCTCTCCTCTCCTGCCGGAAGCTGCTGCGGGCACACAGGGGGATGTTTTAAGATGGAGAGCGGGAGAAGGGGACGGTAAATATGTAATTCACTGGCCCCTTCCTTTCTTGAATGAACACAGTGAGCGATCGGTACCAATCACTTCTGTGTCCATTCATCTGTGAAACATAGTAAACACATTGTGAATGCGCAAGAAGCCTCGGAGCGCTTCCTATTTATTTATTTGTGCAACTGAGGCTACAGAGAAAGGGACTGATAAATCTATGCCCTCAGTCACTTTCGGACTGGGAAGGGGGCCCTGTCAGGTAGGCTGTATGGGTGCCTGTGATTTCTAACAGAAGCCCTGCATGCACATACCACTCTCTGTCATACTCTCTGCACTCCTTTCCTGCACATACTGCTCTCCGTCATACCCTCTGCACTCCTTTCCTGCACATACTGCTCTCCATCATACCCTCTGCACTCCTTTCCTGCACATACTGTTCTCCATCATACCCTCTGCACTCCTTTCCTGCACATACTGCTCTCCGTCATACCCTCTGCACTTCTTTCCTGCACTTACTTCCCACCGTCATACCCTCCACTCTCCGCTCCTGTACATACTTACTATCATCATACCCTCTGCACTCCTTTCCTGCACATACTGCCCATTGTCATACCCTCTACATTCCTCTCCTGCTCATACTGCCCACCATCATACCTTCTTTACCCCTCTCATGCACAAAGTGCTCACCATCATATCCTCTGCAATCTTCCCTTTAATATACTACCCATTGTAACACAACACTCCTTTCTTGCACATACTTCCTGACGTCATGCCCTCTGCCCTTCTTTCCTGCAGGTACTGCCCACTGTCATACCCTACACACTCCTTTGCTGCTCAAACTGCCCATCGTCATACCTTCTTCCCTCCTCTCAAGCACATAGTTCTCACCATCAAATCCTCTGCAATCTTCTCCCGAACACACTGCTCATTGTCACACCCTCAACACTCCTGTCCTACACATACTGCCTGCCACCATACCCTCTGCATTTCTGTCCTACACATACTGCCTGCCACCATATCTTCTGCTATTCCTGTCCTACACATACTGCCTGCCACCATATCTTCTGCTATTCCTGTCCTACACATACTGCCTGCCATTATACCCTCTGCACTCCTGTCCTACACATACTGCCTGCCACCATACCCTCTGCACTCCTCTCCTACAGATACTGCCTGCCATCATACCCTCTGCACTCCTGTCCTACACATATTGCCTGCCATCATACCCTCTGCACTCCTCTCCTACAGATACTGCCTGCCATCATACCACCAGTACTCCTCACCTACAGATACTGCCTGCCATCATACCCTCTGCACTCCTCTCCTACAGATACTGCCTGCCACCATACCCTCTGCACTCCTGTCCTACACATACTGCCTGCCATCATACCCTCTGCACTCCTCTCCTACAGATACTGCCTGCCATCATACCACCAGTACTCCTCACCTACAGATACTGCCTGCCATCATACCCTCTGCACTCCTGTCCTACACATACTGCCTGCCATCATACCCTCTGCACTCCTCTCCTACATATACTGCCTGCCATCATACCCTCTGCACTCCTCTCCTACAGATACTGCCTGCCACCATACCCTCTGCACTCCTGTCCTACACATACTGCCTGCCATCATACCCTCTGCACTCCTCTCCTACAGATACTGCCTGCCATCATACCACCAGTACTCCTCACCTACAGATACTGCCTGCCATCATACCCTCTGCACTCCTCACCTACAGATACTGCCTGCCATCATACCCTCTGCACTCCTCTCCTACAGATACTGCCTGCCACCATACCCTCTGCACTCCTCTCCTACAGATACTGCCTGCCATCATACCACCAGTACTCCTCACCTACAGATACTGCCTGCCATCATACCCTCTGCACTCCTCTCCTACAGATACTGCCTGCCATCATACCCCCTGTACTCCTCTCCTACAGATACTGCCTGCCATCATACCCCCTGTACTCCTCTCCTACAGATACTGCCTGCCACCATACCCTCCACACTCCTCTCCTACAGATACTGCCTGCCATCATACCCTGTACTCCTCTTCTACAGATACTGCCTGCCACCATACCCTCCACACTCCTCTCCTACAGATAGTATACTGCTTGTTAAAACACTTCTTCAGGTTTGTGTGTATAGATGCCTGACCTTGCCTATTTTTTTTTGTTAGTATATACTGTAGATATCATATATAATACATATACAACACATGTACGCACTATAGCAACACATAATTAGGCTTTAAATAAGCAGCTCAGCTGTCACATACTTGGCAAGCCTTTTTTTTCATGTAAACAAGCAGAGGAAAATTCCCATATTCAAATAGCCAGGCAGTCAGCTAAGAACAATTAGCTTTAACATGAATAATCTCCACCGCTACAGACAGGCCACAAATAGAAAACCTAAAATTATAGCTAATGCAAATAAATTTGCGCAGGCTGTGATGTCTCAAAGATCTTGATTTGCTCTGAATCACTGAGTAGCTTCGTGGCTTCCTAGCATGAAAACATTTTGTTTCTGGAATCAGAAGGCTGCGGATTGGAAGTGCTGCGAGGGTACGGGCTGGTGGGAGTTTACCCCGCTGATTTTGATAAATAGCCTTGATTTCTTATTTTCAAATTAGGATTAAACACCCCTGGGAGAGCAGCTTGTTAACAAAATTCGTTTGTACGCACGTTGTTTATGCAAATCTTTTTATTTTATTTATCTTTATTTTTCTATTTAGAAAATGGAACGTAATTTCACCTGTGTGCGTTTGCAGTGATAAATGTAAGATTTGCAGTCTGTCAATATCATAGGCCTCCTTACGTCTTTATCCTATTTTTGAACTTATCTTCCCCTTTTACGTTTGTAAAAAAAGAACAATTTTAACCTCGTTTTCTCTTTTTTAGTGTGGAAAGAGATGTTTCATAACTTACACTATATTACCAAAAGTATTGGGACGCCTGCCTTTACACGCACATGAACTTTAATGGCATCCCAGCTTTATGCCCCATACACACAGTCGGTGGGAGCCTTTTGTCGGAAATTCCGACCGTGTGTAGGCTCCGTCGCACATTTTCCATCGGAATTTCTGTCGCACAAAATTTGAGATCTGGAACTCAAATTTTCCGACAACAAAATCCGTTCGGATAAATTCCAATCGTGTGTAAACAAAGTTCCACGCATGCTCGGAATCAAGCAGAAGAGCCACACTGGCTATTGAACTTCATTTTTCCCGGCTCATCGTACGTGTTGTACGTCACTGCGTTCTTGACGTTTGCAATTTCCGACCAATTTTCTGTGACCGTGTGTATGCAAGACAAGTTTGAGCCAACATTCGTCGGAAAAAATCCATGGATTTTGTTGTCGGAATGTCCGATCAATGTCCGATCGTGTGTACGGGGCATTATTCTGTAGGGTTCAATATTGAGTTGGTCCACCCTTTGCAGCTATAACAGCTTCAGCTCTTCCAGGAAGGCTGTCCACAAGGTTTAGGAGTGTGTTTATGGGAATGTTTGACCGTTCTTCCAGAAGTGCATTTGTGAGGTCAGGCACTGATGTTTAGCAGTTTATATTTACTAAAATAATTGCATTTCCATGTTCTGTGTACTGTTGGAGACCAGATATAGGGAATGCAGGCTCTTGGGTTTAGTAAAACCTTGAGGCTTTAGAACCACTTTAACCACTTGCCGACCGCCCACCGTCAAATGACGGCAGGGTGGATGTCATATGACGGCCTCCCAGAACGACCGCTCGCGCGTGTCCCCGGGGGTGTTGCTAGAACACGCCGTGGCTCTTTAACCGTGTGATCGGCTGTGTCCAATCACAGCCGATCACATGTAAACACGGAGATGCCAGTAATCGGCGCTCCTCGCCTCACACTGACAGAGTGTGAGGAGAGGATAGCCGATCAGCAGCATCTCCTCACAGGGGACAGCTAGGTATGTAATCAGGGCACTGATCATCAGTGCCCTGGTTACAATCAGTGCCAACCAGTGCCCACAACTACCACCAATCAGTGCCCACAAGTGCCAGCAATCAGTGGCCATTAGTGATGCCAATCAGTGCTGGCTTTCAGTGCTGCCCATCAATGCCCATCACTGCTGCCCATCAATGCTCATCACTGCTGCCAATCAATGCCACCCATCAATGCCCCACCAGTGCCGCCCATCAATGCTGCCTATCCATTCCGCCTATCTGTGCCCACCAGTGCTGCCTATCTGTGCCCACCAGTGCCGCCTATCTGTGCCCACCAGTGCCGCCTATCTGTGCCCAGTGCCCATCAGTGCCACATATCCGTGCCACCTATCAGTGCCCAATAGTGTGGCATATTCGTGCCTCCTCATCAGTGCCACCTAATCAGTGCCCGTAAGTACCGCCTCATCAGTGCCACCTCATCAGTGCCCATCAGTGCAGCCTCATCAGCGCCCATCAGTGAAGGAGAAAAATTACTTATTTACAAAATCTACTGACAGAAACTAATGAACTAAATAAAAAACCCAGGAGTCATTAAATAAAATAAATTAAATACCACCAAAAGAAAGCTCTATTTTTGTGAAGAAAATTATAACAATTTCACATAGTTACAGTGTAGCATGACCACGCAATTGTCATTCAAAGTGTGACAGTGCTGAGAGCTGAAAAATGGCCTGGGCAGGAAGGGGGTGTATTGAGGTGGTTAATTACTTGCTAAGTATGCTGCTTCTTTGTCTTTTAATCCTTGCTTATGTTCTTAGTTAAACTGCTTCCCCATGTTTCCTTTTTAGCGAGGCTCTTTTCTCTTGCAGCATCTTATGGAGCCACCCTTGCATGCAGGGACTAGAGTTGTGTCTCCTTACACTATGTGCATCAATAGAAACACACAGCCCCATAGCTTAGGATGGCAAGGCACTCTCCTGCTCTTCTACCTTCCCTCCTCCAAGCTAACAAACTGACCGCACTGTCCACTGTAACTCTTTCCTGTAAAGAGCGGAAGTTTATAAAAGCAGCAGAACATGAGCAGGTGCCAGCAGCAACAAAAACTGCGAACTGCAAGTGTGGGGTACAAATTTTAACAGTTCACTGGGGAATGTTTATTTTATTGTGCTCAATGTGTTAGACTAAAACTGCTGAGGGTTTAATACTATAACAAAGAAATTAAAAAGAAATGACCAAAAACCATTATAGTTTCCCTTTAAGGAAACTAAAGGCATTTCCATTCTTTAATGATCACGCTAACATATTAGATAACTTCATTGTACATTTACCAGAGGGTACTATAACTAAAAAGTACAATCTATGTTTAGCAATTGATATAATATGAAAGCAGATATTAATAATAATACTGTAAAGCAATTAACCAGCGCATTACAAGCAAGTCGTTGTGAATGCTTAGCCAAGCTCTTGCGTGGCTTATTGAATCTTTCCTGCTTATAATATATTTTATTTGGTATAAAACCCAAATGGGGTTTTTGCTACAATGCAAGCAAGATGTGTGGACCTTCTCAGTGGGGCTATATATAGTCAGGAATCATTGTGGAATAGTCCTCTCTCCTTAGCATCTTCAGAGCTGCATTGCCAAGCTCACCCACCCACCCACCACTGCTGCCAAGCTGAGAACATGGACTGTCTTTTGAAGCTCCCAAGGTGTCTCCACCACTGAGCTACCTTCTGAATGCATTCATCAGATCTACAGCTCTAAATCAGAATTGTGTTCAGGATAAAAGTCACCATATTAACTTATGTAAAATCCATTTCTGTTTATTTCAGGATCAATCAGTGAGCATTATTACTGTACAGTAATCTCTAGCAACCAATCAACAAGCAGAAATCAGGTGCTGTAACCTCTAGCAACTAATCAGTGAGCCGTAATGTGTGCTGTAACCTCTAGCAACCAGTCAGTAAGCAGTAATGATACACTGTAACTTCTGGCAACCAAACGCAATCTCTGCCTGATCTGATAAACTGATTTTAAGTCTAGCTGCTATTTATTGTATGTCTCAGAGCAGGTGGAGAGCCAAATTGTATTGGGGGCCCCCAAGAAACTGTTTGCCCAGGGTCCAATCAATGTTAAAGATGGCCCTGGATCAGGGTTTATATTTAGGAGAAAATTAAGCTCAGGGATGGGTTTGGAAGGTCAACGATAGATGGGCTTTAAATGCTCGTTTAGCCCCAACCTAGGACACATATGCTGGAAAATGGTCACAGAGGGATTAGTGCACATACACCGCTGGTGTGAGATTTTCCTTGTGAGCACTGTATACTGAAGGGGTCATCTCACTGTTGTCATGGACTGTTGGAAGTGAGATGTGTGTGTTGGAGACGGATAGGTCAGTGGTTTTGTTGGGTGTGGGATCCCACTGCTGGAGCATGATCTGTTCACCTAAATTCAGGACTAGTGGCAGAATTCTACAGGAAGCAACAGTAAAGTGACAATATTACACAATATTACCAAAAGTACTGGGACACCTGCCTTTACACACATGAACTTTAATGGCATCCCAGTCTTAGTCCGTAGGGTTCAATATTGACTTGGCCCACCCTTTGCAGCTATAACAGCTTCAACTTTTCTGGGAAGGCTGTCCACAAGGTTTAGGAGTGTGTCTATGGGAATGTTTGACCATTCTTCCAGAAGCGCATTTGTGAGGTCAGGCACTGATGTGGACAAGAAGGCCTGGCTCGCAGTCTGCTGCTGATGAGAAAAGGTATTTAGCAGTTTATATTTACCAAAATAATTGCATTTCCATGTTCTGTGTACTGTTGGAGACCAGATAGAGTGAATGCAGGCTCTTGGGTTTAGTAAAACCTTGAGGCTTTAGAATCACTTTAACCACTTGCCGCCCGCCCACCGTCAAATGACGGCAGGGTGGATGTCATATGATGGCCTCCCAGAACGACCGCTCGCGCGTGCCCCAGGGGTGTTGCTAAGACACGGTGCGACCCCGATCTGTGTCCAATCACAGCCGGTCACATGCAAACACGGAGATACCAGTAATCGGCGCTCCTCGCCTCACACTGACAGAGTGTGAGGAGAGGAGAGCCGATCAGCAGAATCTCCTCACAGGGGACAGCTAGGTATGTAATCAGGGCACTGATCATCAGTGCCCTGGTTACAATCAGTGCCAACCAGTGCCCACAAGTGCTAGCAATCAGTGCCCACAAGTGCCAGCAATCAGTGGCCATTAGTGATGCCAGTCAGTGCTGGCTATCAGCGCTGCCCATCAATGCCCATTACTGCTGCCCATCAATGCCACCCATCAATGCCCATCAGTGCCGCCCATCAACGCTGCCTATTCATGCAGCCTATCTGTGCCCAGTGCCCATCAGTGCCACCTATCAGTGCCCATAACTGTGGCATATTCATGCCTCCTCATCAGTGCCAACTAATCAGTGCCTGTAGGTGCCACCTCATCAGTGCCCATCAGTGCAGACTCATCAGCGCCCATCAGTGAAGGAGAAAAATTACTTATTTACAAAATCTACTGACAGAAACTAAGAAAAACTTTTTTTTTTCTAAATTTTTGGTCTTTTTTTTTAGGAAAAAATAAAAAACCCAGGAGTCATTAAATACCACCAAAAGAAAGCTCTAATCCTGTGAAGAAAATTATAACAATTTCACATGGTTACAGTGTAGCATGACCACGCAATTGTCATTCAAAGTGTGACAGCGCTGAGAGCTGAAAAATGGCCTGGGCAGGAAGGGGGTGTATTGAGGTGGTTAATTACTTGCTAAGTATGCTGCTTCTTTGTCTTTTAATCCTTGCTTATGTTCTTAGTTAAACTGCTTCCCCAGGTTTCCTTTTTAGTGTCGCTCCTTTCTCTTGCAGCATCTTATGGAGCCACCCTTGCATGCAGGGACTAGAGTTGTGTCTCCTTACACTATGTGCATCAATAGAAACGCACAGCCCCATAGCTTAGGATGGCAAGGCACTCTCCTGCTCTTCTACCTTCCCTCCTCCAAGCTAACAAACTGACCGCACTGTCCACTGTAACTCTTTCCTGTAAAGAGCGGAAGTTTATAGAAGCAGCACAACATGAGCAGGAGCCAGAAGCAACAAAAACTGCGAACTGCAAGTGTGAGTGGGGTATAACTTTTAACAGTTCACTGGGGAATGTTTATTTTATTGTGCTCAATGTGTTAGACTAAAACTGCTAAGGGTTTAATACTATAACAAAGAAATTAAAAAGAAATGACCAAAAACCATTATAGTTTCCCTTTAAGGAAACTAAAGACATTTCCATTCTTTAATGATCACGCTAACATATTGGATAACTTCATTGTACATTTACCAGAGGGTACTATAACTAAAAAGTACAATCTATGTTTAGCAATTGATATAATATGAAAGCAGATATTAATAATAATACTGTAAAGCAATTAACCAGCGCATTACAAGCAAGTTGTTCTGAATTCTTGGCCAAGCTCTTGCGTGGCTTATTGAATCTTTCCTGCTTATAATATATTTTATTTGGTATAAAACCCAAATGGGGTTTTTGCTACAATGCAAGCAAGATATGGACCTTCTCAGTGGGGCTATATATAGTCAGGAATCATTGTGGAATAGTCCTCTCACCTTAGCATCTTCAGAGCTGCATTGCCAAGCTCACCCACCCACCCACCACTGCTGCCAAGCTGAGAACATGGACTGTCTTTTGAAGCTCCCAAGGTGTCTCCACCACTGAGCTACCTTCTGAATGCATTCATCAGATCTACAGCTCTAAATCAGAATTGTGTTCAGGATAAAAGTCACCATATTAACTTATGTAAAATCCATTTCTGTTTATTTCAGGATTCTTTCATACCAGCAAAACTGTGCAGGCTAGTGCACAGGACGAACTGGGTTAGAGTTGTAGTGGAAATAGCCTAGGACTACCTGATGGTGGACAAGGAGCGGAACGACCTGTGACATCGCTGGATTGACCACAAGACAAGGGATCTGAGGGTACAGAACGATAGATGGGCTTTAAATGCTCGTTTAGCCCCAGCCTAGGACACATATGCTGGAAAATGGTCACAGAGGGATTAGTGCACATACACTGATGGTGTGAGATCTTCCTTGTGAGCACTGTATACTGAAGGGGTCATCTCACTGTTGTCATGGACTGTTGGAAATGAGATGTGTGTGTTGGAGACGGATAGGTCAATGGTTGTGTTGGGTGTGGGATCCCACTGCTGGAGCATGCTCTGTTCACCTAAATTCAGGACTAGTGGCAGAATTCTACAGGAAGCAACAGTAAAGTGACAATCTGGTTTAATACTAGAGAAGCTCAAGAGATGGCTTTATAAGAGTCTATAGGGATTCCTTGCACATACACTGTATTACCAAAAGTATTGGGACGCCTGCCTTTACATGCACATGAACTTTAATAGCATCCCGGTCTTAGTCCATAGGGGTCAGTATTGAGTTGGCCCACCCTTTGCAGCTATAACAGCTTCAACTCTTCTGGGAAGGCTGTCCACAAGCGCATTTGTGAGGTCAGGCACTGGTGTGGACGAGAAGGCCTGGCTCGCAGTCTCCACTCCATCCCAAAGGTGTTCTATCGGGTTGAGGTCAGGACTCTGTGCAGGCTAGTCAAGTTCCTCCACCCCAAACTCCCTCATCCATGTCTTTATGGACCTTGCTTTGTGCACTGGTCCAAATCATTTGGTGGAGGGGGGATTATGGTGTGGGGTTGTTTTTCAGAGGTTGGGCTTGGCCCCTTAGTTCCAGTGAAGGGAACTCTGAAGGCGTCAGGACTCTGTGCAGGCCACCCCCCCCCCCCGGTCTGGTCAGTCGGATCCGGAGCACTTACCCCATCTATGGCAGGCATCACAGGTGGTGGGCATCACGGGTGTCTGGCATCACGGATGGCTTCCCCTTCACTCTTCTCTCTTCCGCGGTCTGTTCTGGAGTGCAGTGTCTCTTTTGACTCTTTAGCAAAGTAGCAGAAGATTTCAGGTGTCTAAGGACGGTCCCATTATGCCTGCATGTCCAAGTGCCTTGTGATGTTTATGACTGTCTTTCATAAGTCAGTCTAACAAGACTGTAAACAGGCATACAAGCAGCATTCATAATTGAATGGCCAGAAAGGTCAGAAAAACACTGACTAAGAACTGGGTCCTCCATTCTATGATGGGACTGTTTTTGGATACCTGTAGTTTATATGGCATTCCCCCAATTTGGCTATTCTAATGTCTATGGGGTATTAACAGACACCACTAGCTAAGGCTTTTTAAGGGAGTATGAGATTGGACAGGTCACAAAACCTTGTTTCATCATCTTCATATGCTGGTGGAGGAGGTGTATGAGGTGTCCATTATGACATTAATAGCAAAATAAAAGTTAGGCCCAGGTTGAAAAAAAAGGAGAAGCCTAGATACAGGGTCGACATGACTAGATTTGGTATAGGAGGAGTCATTAAAAATAAACAGAATTCAGGTGGTACTCACCAGATTGGTGGATAGGGCAGGCATGGGGAGGGGCGGGCTTCAGGGGTTGGGAACGTAGGTTGGTCGAGGAAATCTTTAGTCGGAAGAGAGTCTGGTCGGGTCAACTTAACACCTTCCCTCCCTTATTGTTTCTTGTTGTTCTTTGGTATTTTTAAAAGATATGGGAATTGTGTATTTATGTCATGGCAGCTGGTGGGGTACAAGGTCCTTGGATGTGTTTTAATTATGGCAAAAGGGTACATTTGTAGGGACCCATCTTGGGTGCAATTTCCATTATTCTATTTTGTGGTACCTGCAATTATTGGTTTGTCTCGTGGCTGGAGGCCTAATTTTGGTTTATGCAGGTACTTGAAGTTGATGCCCACAAGGACCTTGGGGCCCCATTTAATTCTGTACTGAATGCCAATATATTATTTATATTTTATAAATAAAAGGCTGCTATGGCTATTAAACTCCAAAAGGTGTCATGTGTGGTCAATTAGCTTATAGTAGATGGTGGAGTGGTGGTCAGGCAATGTTGGTCAAAGCCTCCTTTATACCCCAATCAAGAAAATTATAGGTGTCTGAGGACGGTCAGATAAATGCCTGTGTTCCGTCAGATATGGCGACCTGTCAGAATTGGTAACGAAAGTGACGTTCTGTCGCCGCCATCTTGCTACACCCCGCACTCCTCCATAGTAACGATACACGAGAAGGGGCCAAGTGGACATCTTGTTACACCCACCGGAGTTTTGCATTGCACAGTTATTTTTAACAGGAAACTGAACTTATAAGGTGAAATACAGTATTTATAAATCCGACGGACTGTTTAGATGTTGAACTTTAAAAGCAGCAGCAAACCTGCTGATCTCACAGGTTTGCTAATGTGACAGAACACCGCTGCTTTTATAATTCAACATGTAAACAGTCTGGTGGATTTCTAAATACTATATTTCACCATATAGGCTCCGTTTCCTGTTAAAAATAACTGTGCAATGCAAAACTCTGGTGGGTGTAACAAGATGTCTGCTTGCCCCCTTCTTGGTGTATCCTTACTGTGGAGGAGTGCGTGGTGTAGCAAGATGGCGGCGACGGAAAGTCACTTCCATTACCAATTCTGACGGGTCGCCTAATCTGACGGAACACCTGCAGCCCCAACTGAATTGTGATGTTTATGGCTGTTTTTCATAAGCCAGTCTAGCAAGACAGTCAGCAAGCAAACAAGCAGTTCTGTGCTTTCTTATAAGCAAGCCCAGCATTCTTTTGTAGCAGTCATAATTGCACTTTGTATTAAATAACTTTGAAAAATAAAGATTTTATACAAATAATTAAAAAAAAATGGTATAAAGCATCATTTAATCAACTTCTAAACATATAAACAAACAATATGGACCAGTAACTGGCATGCATTGCTTTTAAGATGCTCTCTTTTGTGGTTCAATAACAGGATCAATATTGTTATCTATATAAATAATTACCTTCTGCAGTTCCAACAACACGGAAGCAAGAGAGGAACAGAGAGAAGTGATTAGCTATCTACCTACAGAACATATATAAATACACACAGAAATATGCATCGTGGTGAACGCAGGAATTGGTGCCAGAGGGAGTCAGCTGCACATTATGGAATGATTGATGGACGACCTACTAACAAATGTTATTACTGCCAACAACGGTGACACTCACGTGCTTTGATATATTGCAGCTCCGGGAGTCCACATTGAACCTGGATACAAAGAAAATTAAATGAAGTGTGAACACAAATATTCAACGCAGAATATTTATTTCAATAATGGGATGGGAGTTTGTGGCTTGTCCAAACTATTAGGAGCTGCTGAATCATGGACATTCCTGTTGTGAGGGAAGATGAGAATTTGGCCCCATGGGGTGCCCTCTAGCGAAGGCTTGATCTGAAAGGATCTCCTTATCTTCCGCTCAATGTAAACTACTGCAGAAAAGGCGAAAAACCTCAACACTAACCCTATCTAATGTCAATGTAAAGTCTTGTTTGCATAGTCCTCTTCATTGCCAGAATCTACTACTGGAGTTTGGCTTCAATTTACTAGTTAAAGGTTTTTAAAATAGGGAATAGATGGCGCTGCCTATGAACTAAAAAGTGATAATAATAAACCCTGCTTCCCAGGTAGGTATTAAAGGTGACGTAGTAAATTCCCCCTTATCAGGTAAGTGATAAGAACCACAATATCCTGGGGTCTTATTTGCTGCTCCAGGTTTCCAAAAAACCCAGTGTTGTGATCATAAATTACAAGTAAGTACATATATATTAAACTGATCAACATAAACTATAACATTTGTATAAATATAGCCACATTCAGAGGTGATCAAAGGAAGTCCACCTCAAAGAGGTATTGGATCACTCTTCAAAGTGGTGTAGATGTTCAGAGCGTTTTTCAACTCAGTGCAAAAAAAACAAAAAACTATATAAATATACATACATATATATATATAGAGAGAGAGAGAGAGAGAGAGAGAGAGAGAGGGCGAGAGAGAGAGAGAGAGAGGGCGAGAGAGAGGGCGAGAGAGAGAGAGAGAGAGAGAGAGCGAGAGAGAGAGAGAGAGGGCGAGAGAGAGAGATATGAAAATAAAAAATAATCAAAAATATATTAGGCAGTCCAAAGTATCATTCCACGTGACTGATGTTATTTTAAAGTGACTTTTGTGCTTGATTCCAATCCACAGATAAAAATAGTAAGGTGACTGTTGTCCTCCCCCTTTTTCGTCGGAGGCGTCCTTGACCGCTTCAGGCGACGTCCTATGATGAAACGCGTAAGGCAGAGCTATGCACACACGTCATTTCTGGTTAAAGAGACTCCGACTGCTGGAACGCACGCAGTCCGAGATCGCTCATTTTTAAAGTTCAGTGGAGTAGCATTTGACATCATTTATTCGTCCACTAAGGGACCTTTTATAGGTTCTATGTTTTAAGTATTTTTACAACTTTGTTGGCATCTATATTTTATCTTTAATAAAAAGTCTATCCGGAATTACACAATTTGGAGCCCATCTTTCTTTTACTTGAGGATACGTTTAAAATTACAACCCCCTGGATCCAGTGACAGCAGGATTTTCATCTCTCTCTCTCTCTCTCTCTCTCTCTCTCTCTCTCGCTCTCTCTCTCTCTCGCTCTATATATATATATATATATATTTAATTTTTTTTTGGTTGAAAAATGCTCTGAACACCTACACTACTTTGAAGAAAGGTCCAATATCACTTTGAAGAGTGATCCAATACCACTTTGAAGAGTGATCCAATACCTCTTTGAGGTGGACTTCCATTGATCCACTCTGAATGTAGCTATATTTATACAAATGTTATAGTTTATGTTGATTGTTTTGATATATATGCACACATATATGATCACAACAGTGGGTTTTTGGGAAACCTGGAGCAGCAAATAAGGCTGCTAAGATATTGTGGCTGCCAGGATATTGTGGTTCTTATCACTTACCTGATAAGGGGAATTTACTACGTCACCTTTAATATAGGGGGGGTTTATTATTATAACTTTTTAGTTCATAGGCAGCAACATCTATTCCCTATTTTATATACCTTTAATTTCTTGGTGCTTCATTGGGGGATTCCAGGGAAGGCTGCAGCCTAGCCTACACCTGAGCGCGGATTCTAATGCATACATTCAATTTATTAGTGTATCTAAATTTTCTAGTACATCTCACAACCCCCCCCCGGACCCCAAACTGACGATGCTTCTGTCCAAAGGTGCCCCCTATGCTTCTCCATCCATAGTGGGGGCGCTCTAATACAGGAGGTGTGTTACTGGCCAGATCACCAGGTGGAAAAAATACCAAAAAAAGAAAACGAATGCAGCCACCACATCTAATGACTGGTAAGCTGCAATATATTACATTTCTGGTTTTGGCTTTTATACAGCTTTACACATGATCTTTCTATTTTCTAAACAAAGGGCCAGTTTACTGTCCTTCAGACTTTAGGGGGGGGGGGGCAGACTGTGGCCATTGGGATTAAAAATTGTCCTGGCGACAATGGGAGTAAACAATGCATCTTTAGCGTCCATGGAAGGAATAGTCCTCATCATTGGTATCAGCGGAAAGAATAGTGCCCATCATTCGTGTCAAAGCAAAGAATAGTGATCCATCATTGGTATCAGTGGGAAGAATAGTGCCCCATCATTGGTATCAGTGGGAGGAATAGTGCCCCATCATTGGTATCAGTGGGAAGAAAAGTGTCCCATCATTGGTATCAGTGGGAGGAATAGTTCCCCATCATTGGTGTCAGTGGGAGGAAGAGTGTCCCATCATTGGTGTCAGTGGGAAGAAAAGTGCCCCATCATTGGTATCAGAAGGAGAAATAGTACCCCGCCATTGGTGTCAGGAGAAGGAATAGTGCCCATCATTGATATCAGAAGGAGAAATAGTAACCCATCATTGGTATCAGTGGGAGGAATAGCGCCCCACCATTGGTGTCAGGAGAAGGAATAGTGCCCATCATTGGTATCAGTGGAAAGAAAAGTGCCCCATCATTGATATCGGTGGGAGGAATAGTGTCCCATCATTAGTGTCAGTGAGAGGAATAGTGATCCGTCATTGGTATTAGTGGAAGGAATAGTGACCCATCATTGGTATCAGTGCAAAGAAAAGTGACCCATCATTGGTGTCAGTGGAAACAAGAGTGCCCCACCGTTGGTGTCATTGGGGAAAATAGTGACCCATCATTGGTTTCAGTGGAAGGAATAGTGCCCCATCAATGGTGTAAATGGGAGGAATAGTGCCCCGTCATTGGTGTAAATGGGAGGAATAGTGCCCCGTCATTGGTGTAAATGGGAGGAATAGTGTCCCATCACTGCGCTCCAAGGGCCAGATAACGGCAAGCACCGGGCTGCATTTTGGAGACCACTGATTTAAAGGAATGATCTATCAATGGTTGGATGGCTGCAATCTACAGTCTGTAAGCACTGCTACAGCAAAAGGGAAATTTGGAACAAAGGTAGAACATTTCTCTTTCAGCATATCTCACTGACCACTGACCATGCATCTTCAGTCTGATTGTACATTCTCTATACATTCTTTTTTTATGACCATGAAAGGTTACAAAAAAGAATAAATGTAACAGTACGGCACATTTATCACACGCATGCACAAGCATGCATTCATTACATATATTTTTCGCTTTCGTTTTTACAATGCAGTGCTGTCTATAACAAGGTTTTCAGGGTTGGAAAAAATAGGCACAGAGGTCATTGAATAAAGATGTACTCAAGGCTGTGCTTCAGGACAACGGCCAGGTACAAAAGCCTAGTGATTACAGCAAAATACAGTTCTTGAATGTTTGCAAAAGAAGGATAAAAATTCATGAGCACAAAAGGATCAGCAAAGCAAAGGCGCAAAGGCTGAAAGGCAGACCAGAATAGCAAAATAAATGTCCAGCATTTTGGCCTCATCCGTCCAGCTGTGTCTTCTACTCGCTACAGTTTGGGGAGCGCCTCATCCCACCTTTCATCCATATTCAGAGGTGCAAAAAAATACTTTATAGAGACCCCGTCACTAAACTAGAAAAATGCAGAAAAAACAATTATCATGCTATCTTCCAGTGTTTTCCTTTCCATTAATTACTTTTAATTAATTGCAATGTGCCTTTGAACTTGCTGGAAAACGTGACTACTCCTGGAGAGTAAGTTCCCTAGCCCTCTCCTCCTCTGGGAGTGTCTAATGACTCTTTGCGCTGACCCAGCTCCCCTACCCCTCCCCTTCATACATAACCTTTCATGTAGCTGCAGGGTCCTGGGGAAGGAGCAGAAGCAGAAGAGAATACTAAAGATTGTCATTAACCCCTTCCTCACCAGCCGCCGCAGTTGTACTGTGGCAGGTTGGCTCCCCTGGGCGAACCGACGTAGCTGTACGTCGGTTCGCCTTTTGACCACTAGGGGGGCGTATGCATACCGCCGGAGGCACGCACCCGCAGCGTGACGCCGGAGCCATTGCTCGTGTCCAGTGGTCGCAATGACCACTGGGCCCCCCGCGATAGCTCTACACAGAGACAGAATGGAGATCTGTCAATGTAAACAGACAGATCTCCGCGCTGTCAGGGGTGAGGAGAGCAATCTATTGTTCATACTAAGTATGAACAGCGATCTCTCTCCTCACCCAGTCAGTCTCCTCCCCCCACAGTTAGAATCACTCCCTAGGGAACACAGTTAACCCCTTGATCGCCCCCTAGTGTTCACCCCTTCCCTGCCAGTGACATTTTAGACAGTAATCAGTGCTTTTTTTTAGCACTGATCGCTGTATAAATGCCAATGGTCCCAAAGATGTGTCAAAAGTGTCTTTATGGATCTTGCCTTGTGCACTGGTGCTCAGTCATGTTGGAACAAGAAGGGGCCATCCACAAATTGTTCCCACAAAGTTGGGATCATGAAATTGTCCAAAATGTCTTGGTATGCTGACGCCTTAAGAGTTCCCTTCACTGGAACTAAGGGGCCAAGCCCAACCCCTGAAAGACAACCCCACACCATAATCCCCCCTTCACCAAATGATTTGGAGTAGTGCACAAAGCAAGGTCCATAAAGATATGCATAAGCGAGTTTGGGGTGGAGGCACTTGACTGGCCTGCACAGAGTCCTGACCTCAACCCGATAGAACACCTTTGGGATGAATTAGAGGGGAGACTGTGAGCCAGGCCTTCTCGTGCACATCAGTGCCTGAATTCACAAATGCGCTTTTGGAAGAATGGTCAAACATTTCCATAGACACACTCCTAAACCTTGTGGACAGCCTTCCCAGAAGCTGTTATAGCTGCAAAGGGTGGGCCAACTCAATATTGAACTCTATGGACTAATGCCGCGTACACGCGGTCAGATTTTCCCATGGGAAATGTTCGATGGGAGCTTGTTGTCGGAAATTCCGACCGTGTGTAGGCTCCATTGGACATTTTCTGTCGGAATTTCCGACAAACAATATTTGAGATCTGGATCTCAAATGTTCCGACAACAATCGTGTGTACGCGGCATAAGACTGGGATGCCATTAAAGTTCATGTGCGTGTAAAGACAGGTGTCCCAATACTTTTGACAATATAGTGTATTATATACCATCGTTTGTAGACTCTCTAACTTTCCTACAGACTAAATAATATACACTGATTTGGGTTATTTTTACCAAAGAAATGTAGCAGAATACATTTGGGCCTACCTGTATGAAGAAAGATTATTTGTTTGCAAAATTTTATAACAGAAACTAAGAAAAACATGTTGGTTACCATATATACTCGAGTATAAGCCGAGTTTTTCAGCACATTTTTTTGTGCTGAAAGAGCCCCCCTGGGCTTATACTCGAGTCAAGCACTTTTCTGGTGCAAAGAATGACATTTTCCGAACTGAATTTGGGGCCTCGTATCTCGGGGACACTTGGGGACAACATATCCAAAGTGGGGTTCCAATCACCAAGTGGCCCCGAGATATGGGGCCCCAAAGTCAGTTCGGAAAATGTCATTCCCTGCTGCAGAAAAGTGCTTGACATTTTCCGAACCGAATTTGGGGCCCCGTATCTCGGGATCAACTGGTGCTATGAACCCCAGCATTGGATATGTTGTAGTGCTAGTTCCACTGGGTTTGCACAACAAATTTGGGGTTCCTAGCACCAAGTGGCCCCGAGATACGGGGCCCCAAATTTGGTCAACTGTGTCCATCTGCAGCAATGTCATTTCGGGACCCTTTGGGTCCAGAGACCCCAAATTTTGGCTGCAGCTAGGGGGCATCTAGGAACCCTTAACTACTGAGTTTAAAGTTCGGGGGATCTATGGCTGCAAATGGGCACAGTGAGGCTGCAAATGGGCACAGTGAGGCTGCAAATGGGCATTGTTGACCCTCTTTTCCACTTACAGTAGCTGCACATTTCTCACCCTAGGCTTATACTCGAGTCAATACATTTTCCCAGTTTTTTGTGGTAAAATTAGGTGCCTCGGCTTATATTCGGGCCGGCTTATACTGGAGTATATATGGTATTTTTTGTTTATAAAAAAAAAGTGGTAAATAAATACCACCAAAAGAAAACTCTGTGTGAAAAAAATGATATAAATTTCATTCAGTTACAGTGTTGCATGACCGTGAAAATTGCCAGTTAAAGTAGCGTAGTGCTGAATTGCAAAAAAATGTCTTGGTCATGAAAGGGGTAAAAAGTGGTTAAAACAAAGTTTGCAGTATGTGCCACTTTAGATGAAACAGTGTTATAGCCATATAATGACATATGTGATATAATACATGTGTTTGCCCATTTGGCATGGCTGGCTCGCTGCAAGCAAACACCGCCTTGAATCGGCGCACAACTCTTCTTTCTAAAGCTTAACCAAGTGGGATCCCGGTGTTTATAGAGCTAGTGGAAAGGCTTAATTAAATCTAGTAATGAGATATTTGGAAATTACTGGAATCAGGCTGAGTTTTCCCCTTTCTCAGTTAAGAAGAAACAATTAGACGCCTCGTACTTCCAGCAAGGGGGTAATTTAGAAATTTCCTGGGCTGCGCTACGAACAAGCAATAGGCCTTGGTAAATCTCTAGTATCGGCATGCCTCCCACAGTCGCTGCCGCCTGGCTGCCCGCATGATATTATCATACTGCAGGAGATAGCATTTGCATTAGTTCTGTTTTCAGTTAATCTGTAGCAAATACACCGGCAGAGGCTTATCTCCCCTGTTTACTTTATCCCTTCGTATCTGACTATAAAGCCAAGACAAACTGGCATTTCTTCCTGAAATGCCTAAAAACGAAAGCAAAAAGTTTACTTGGCCGCGTCTCTACTGGGGAGTTTCCCCTCACTTCCTGTAGGGGGCACTCCATCGGATCATAGACTTAAAGGGGAGCTCCACCCAAAAGGGAAAGTTATGCTTTGTGTTTGCATCCCCACCACTGCAACATTTGTCACTTTTTGAGAGGAGCGGGTACCTGGTTTTGGTTTTGACAGGTACTCGCTCCCACATCCGGCTCAGATTGCAGTGGTGATCTGAGCCAGAAGTTAGGCCCCCCTCCTTCCCCCCGAGTCTTCTGGGACACATCACAAGTCCCAGAAGACTACAAGACCATTCACAAGGCTTAGCGCGACTCACTCATGCGCAGTAGGAAACTGGCTGTGAAGCCGCGAGGCTTCACTTTCTGTTTCTCTTACTTGAAACGCACCTGAACCCGAAGCGGTCTGAAGAATCGGCTCAGGTAAGTGTCCATACTGTATATTAAAAGTCAGCACCTAAAGTATTTATAGCTGCTGACTTTTTGGGGGGGAGCCTGGAGCTCCTCTTTAATTGCTTGTGGATCGGCCACAGATATAGATATACTGTGGCAGGGCGGCCGCTCTGTGCCAGATCACGTACTTAGTACGGCGTACCTAGTCGGCAACCCGCTCCCGCTGTGACTGGGCACATAGGGAGCAAATCAGCGGGACATGTTTGCCGGGACCTGCCGATCATTCGGGAGACAGGCAGAACAGCAACCTGCCTATGTAAACAAGGCAGATCGCCGTTCTGTGAGAGGGGAATTTATTGATCCTGTGTTTCTGCTAACTAGGTACACAGATCTTTACCTTCCCCCAGTCAAAGCACCCCCCCCCACACACAACACACACAGTTAGCAAGCACTCCCAGGGCACGCATTTAACCCTTTGTTTGCCCCTAATGTCAACCCCTTCCCTGCCAGTGTCATTTGTACAGTGACAGTGCATATATTTTTTAGCACTGATCACTGTATTAGTGTCCCCACAAAGTGTCAGAAGTGTCAGTTACAGTAGGTGTCTGATTTGTCTGCCGCAATATCGCAGTTCCGCTATAAGTCGCTGATCGCCGCCATTACTGGTAAAAAAAAAAAAAAAGAAAGAAAAATATCCCATAGTTTGTAGATGCTATAACTTTTATGTAAACCAATCAATATACACTTAATGGGATTTTTTTACCAAACATATGAATGAATGAATGAGTGACTTATATAGCGCTACCTATGCGAACTGAATCGCCTCAGGGCGCTTTTGCCGCCAATGTCCATCTTCCTATCCCACGCTCTCTCCTCATTTCCATGTTGTCACCACATCACTCTTTTCACATTTTCTCTTACTTACACATCAACACATATCACTATGATTTGTTTCGTATAGGTTTCCCACATGCAGGTCCGCATCCTACACTCATTGCACCCACCAGTAATGGTTTTGCCTATGGCCGTTCCTATTCCCGCAGATCACCCTGGCGTCGGGCGGCTTTGCAGCTCTCTGCGATTCTGGATGCTGTTTCACTGGATCGCTGATGCAGACAATCATTACATGACGTATGCTCCTGATAAGTGGTTGCTATACCGCGAAACGCGTAGAGCTTTGATTATTACCAATCTTCCCATATCATGGAATACCAAGATTTCAATGATTGCACTTACCTCCATAAGTATCTGTCATGGCATTAAATCTCTTTTATTATTATAATTATTTGTTCTAATTTTCATGGCTCTTTTTGGGTCTAATCATAGTAACAAATGTACACATGCATATTGATTGTTATCTGTGCTCTCTGTGTAACAATGGATCATGACCTATTGTGTAATTTATGTGTATTTTATGTATAATCAATCCATGGTTTATTATATAGAGGCTTGATGCCCACAGCATTTTAGAGGTTGGATACCCAAAATGTTTTTTACATACCATGGATTATACCAAATAAATGAATGTTGGTCACTTGACCTGCGTTGTGCTGCTGTGTGCTTCATTTAAAGTCCCAAAATTTTCCTTTTTTGAATGCGGTATAGCGCGGTGCTTTGCAGAATACATATTGGGCTAAAATGATGAAGAAATATAATTTTTAAATTTTTTTATTGGATATGTTTTATAGCAGAAAGTAAAAAAAAATATTTTTTTTTTTCAAAATTGCCAGTCTTTTTTTGTTTATAGAATAAAAAATAAAAACCGCAGAGGTGATCAAATACCACCAAAAAAAATCTCTATTTGTGTGGAAAAAAGTACACACATTTTGTGTGGGGGCAGCATCGCACGACCGCGCAATTGTCAGTTAAAGTAACACAGTGCCGTATCGCAAAAAAAATGGCCTGGTCATGAAGGGGGGTAAACCTTCTGGGGCTGAAGTGGTTACAGAAAAACCTGGCAAAGAGTTTTTACCCTTTTACACTCCAAACAAAACTGTAAGGGCTCCTTAACACTCTTCAACTGTCCTGCAATTGTGTGCAATGTGGGTGCAGCATGGTAGTCTGGCATTTAGGGAGTTAAAGCAGGAGGCGATTTTGCAGTGCAGAAAAATGCAGCTTGCTGTACTTTTCTTCACTGCACTGCACTGTAATAGTATGATCTATGCTCATAGAATAACCTGGATTTTGGACTGTCTATGCAGTTGGAATGCAGTCAAAAAAGCATCTAACTGCATCTGGTGTGAATAGGTCCTTAAAGAACAACTAAAGACTCCTTTATGGCAGTCTAAACATGTACCAAGTCCAGGTACTATAGGATGCACAAGCTTCATTAAAGGCAAAGTTCACCTTTCCAGGCAGAATTTCACTTTTCATAATAAATAGAAGCTTTGTCTTCTGCCCCAACCATCCCAATGTGCAAATCTCTCATTTACCTAGTCCATGGCAGCCCTCAAGCCGCATCTCTCTGTTCAAAATGTCAAATAATGCATTTTGAGTCCTGACTGTGACCATCCAGGATGCTTCAAATCCAATCACGCTCTGCCTTACTGCATCACACAATAGGGTGTGTTTTACCACTCTGGAGCGCACCTCCCTCATTACTGGACCACCCCGTTTTTTAGTTCTACCCACTTTCCTACTTCTTCCTTTACCCTCCCTGGCTGTAATCCCGAGTGTGGCTCGGGGTTAAATTTCAGTACCATTAGCAGTAACCCCGAGCCACACTCGGGATTGCATCTCAGGATCCTGGTCCAGGTTACTTACGTTGTCCCCAGGATCCTATGATGTCCTCCCGCTGTGTCTGCAGGCTGTGTCCTCCGCCCGATGCCTCTGTGTGCCGGGCTCTGTTCCCTGGTGACAAATTCAAAAAGTACAAAATTCATAACACATACAGTACAGTGTAATCTTGTAGATTACAGTACTGTATGAAATCATTTCACATCCCTTTTGTCCCCAGTGCTTTGTCCAATGCCCTGCATGCAGTTTTATATGACATATATTGTTCTTTCTGCCTAGAAACTGGAGATTGTCCATGGCAACCAAAAAGTGTCCCCAGAAGTGCTTCCCCAGATTCAGAACTAAGGATGAGCTCCGGCGTGTTCGCAAGCTGCACGTGCCGAGCTCGCCAGGAAGTCGGCAATGCACTGCGCGAATCACAGGCAGTGAGACATTTCCCGATCTCTGCAGCCGCACATCGGGAAATGTCTCACTGCTTGTGATTAGCGCTGTGCAGTGCCGACTGCCCTGGCGGGCTCTGCACGTGCAGCTTGCGAACACGCCGGAGCTCATCCTTATTCAGAACCTGGGCTTTCAGGGAAACAATGTGCTTACATTTTGCACAGCAGTATTCGCCCTCGATCGGATGATCAAGGAATGCAGACATGCCGCATCTCCACACCTGCCGTGCATCATACCTACTAATTTATCGAACATTGGGGATTATACCCTGTCCAAATTACCTAACAACTAGCTTCCTAACACTAATACTCAACAAAACAATACACAGGAAGGAAGGAAAAATCCTGGACGGCCGCACATCACTGAAGGCATCTTTATTGAAAGATTAAATCCAAAAACAGTCATATCTTAGGCATAGAAGACAGGGAAAAACAGCGAACAGCGTTTCACATCACAAACAGATGCTTAGTCGAGAATACACAGCAAACAATACACAGGTACTCAACAATACAATACACAGGTACTCAACAATACAATACACAGGTACTCAACAATACAATACACAGGTACCCAACAATACAATACACAGGTACTCAACAATACAATACACAGGTACCCAACAATACAATACACAGGTACCCAACAATACAAAACACAGGTACTCAACAATACAATACACAGGTACCCAACAATACAATACACAGGTACCCAACAATACAATACACAGGTACTCAACAATACAATACACAGGTACCCAACAATACAATACACAGGTACTCAACAATACAATACACAGGTACCCAACAATACAATACACAGGTACCCAACAATACAATACACAGGTACTCAACAATACAATACACAGGTACTCGCAGACCCACCCAAGTACACAGAATACACAAGTATATATTGGAGGCTTGTTAAAGGCTTATGGTTGGTGAGTGTGCATTTTACATACACTGTGGTGGAGCACTTATTAAGGGCTATTGAAGCACCCTACATCTTTAAGCATGGTGATTGGAGGACTTTTTGAAAAGACTGTTGTATTTATGGACACTTATGTGCATAAATATATATCTATATGTATATTTTTTTTGTCATTCAATTTTCTGACGTCACGTTTATGATTTATAATGCTTTTACAATAGCGCCGTATCTTTTGATTGATGTTCTATTTTTAAAGTGATCATATTCACGTAGCCTCCCTGGCGGTTTTCCCGAGTGTGGCTCGGGGTTAAACTTCAGTACCATTAGCGGTAACCCCGAGCCACACTCGGGATCGCATTGCAGGATCCTGGGGCGGCGTTACTTACCTTGTCCCCGGGATCCTGCGATGTCACTCGCAGTGTCCGAGGGCTCCGTCCTCCTCCGAAGCCTCTCCGTGCCAGGCTCCGTTCCCTGCGAGCGTCGTGACGCACGGGGGCGGAGCCTGGCGGCAAATTAAAAAAAAAGTAAAAATCATAACACATACAGTACTGTAATCTTACAGATTACAGTACTGTATGAAATGATTTCACATCCCCTTTGTCCCCAGTGCTCTGGCCCATGCCCTGCATGCAGTTTTACATGATATACACTGTTCTTTCTGCCTGGAAACTGGAGATTGTCCATAGCAACCAAAAAGTGTCCCTTTACGTCAAAAGTGGCTTTAGACCAGCTAGAAAACAGCGATAGTAAATTAGAACACTTGGAGAATTAAGCGATAGTGAATTGTGGGGAAATTTATTTTATTACTATTTTTTTTTTTTTAATTATTTATTTTTATTTATTATATTATAATTTATGTTTTTGTGTTTCAAACTTTATCATACCCAGGATATCTACTAGACTCTGGTTTGGACAGATTTAAGTGTGTTATTGTTAAGATTTACAGACCTACAATATAAAACGCCAAATTTCCATGCAAAATAATGGTACCGCTTTCAGCACCTAAAATCCGAAATAATCATACCGCCAGGGAGGTTAAAGGGGCAGCTGCATATTTATTTGTGAAGTTTTCCACATTGTTGGCACCATATTTATCACATTGTTGGGTTTACTTCTATCTAAGCCAAACACATTCTTTATTTCGTCATCTAAAAGAGATGTAGCATACTTTTTAGTAAAAATCTTTTCGTTTTATAGAATGTTCTTATGCCGCGTACACACGAGCGGAATGTCCGTCAGAGAAAGTCCGATGGGAGCTTTTCATCGTATTCATCCGACCATGTGTATGCCCAATCGGACTTTTTCCGTCGAAAATTCTGACGGACTTAGATAGCGAACACGTTCTAAATTTTTCCGATGGAACTAATTACTATTACATCGTTTGTATGCTGTTCCGTTGTATCAAAAAGGACGCATGCTCAGAAGCAAGTACAAGACGGAAGCTATTGGCTACTGAACTTCCTTTTTTTAGTCCCGTCGTACGTGTTGTACGTCACCGCGTTCTGGACGGCCGGACTTTGGTGTGACCGTGTGTAGGCAAGACAGCTTGAGCGGAATTCCGTCGGAGTGCCGTCGGAGAAACCTTTGGAGAAACTGGTCGTGTGTATGCAGCATAAGACTTCTTCTTGTGCAAAAAAATCCTGCTCAGGAGTACAATTTCTTCTAAATGTAACAAGTTTCCCTTTTGCTATATTTTGTTATCAATACCAGGTGATGGCAGCTCTTAGTAGGGTGACATGACACCCGGTAAGCATGTCATCCAAACACTTAAAAAGCTTGGCTATCATGAAGCCTTCATTTTTTGCTGAGCTGATGTGTCATCTTTGTATATGATCACTTGCCATGATGATGGTATCCTAGCATTAGTGCAGTGTTTCTCAACCTTTATTCAGTCAAGGCACCCTTTAAAAATTACGAACAGTTTCGAGGCACCCCATTCTAAAATGTAAAAGCTATTCTAATAGTTTTACATAATGCAGCAACATCCACAAGTCCAAGTAGGACGCCCAACGTCACAGTTGATTTTTTCTTCCAAAGCAAATAGACTTGCAAACTGGTACTGACTAGTATGCCAATGTTTATCTTCTCCCTCAGTTTTTCTCCATCACTCAGCTAATGGGACCCCAACTCTGATGGGGGGGGGGTCAAACAAGGATGCTATGCAGGCGACTGAAATCCTCCTCATCAACTGATGCCATTGGTCATTTTGACCCCGACAGGTAGAAGGTTATAATGGTGCACAATGAAAACCTATAACTTAGTGTAAATAAAAAGGCAGCCTTCATCCACACTCAGGCCTGTATACAATTTTTGGGCAATTTTTTGACATTTTGCTAGGGCACCCCTGAAGAAACCTCAAGGCACCCTGGTTGTAAAAGGCTGCATTAGAATATTCAGCTTCAAATCTATCCTAACAATTACCCCTAAAGAAAGCCTGTAGGTAGGTGCAGTCTTTTTACTCAACTGCAGGTGGCACACGTTCACAGCTGCATTGCAGATAAGTGAGCCATTGCAGATAAGTGAGGGGAACCTAGTTCCTTTATGGTTTCCTCAGTCACAGGGAGGCAGCTATCCGATTGGATGCTGGCACCCCATGTGACTTTGGAGGCCATCTTGGGTCAGGCAAAGTCTATGTAAGACCCTGGCTCCTGGGTTTGGAGCTCATTTTGTGAGTAGCTAGAGTAGGGACAGGTCACCCATCTGACAGGGACAGTACACAGGGTCAGGGAATGGGGAAAAGTTCCAGAAGAGTAGAGAACGTGCAGGGACCACTCCAAATATCTGGAAAGCTTGCCCTTTGGGTACGGACCGGCCAGGCTGCATTCGGCTCCTCATGGCAGAAGCTTTTGGCACCTCTAAGTCTTCAGTCTACTGCCCCATTGCAGTTACAATGTGAGTGTTCCCAGTTGGGTTGCCTTCCCAGCAGACCTATTGTGTATTGCTGGACTTCTGTTACAATATATTCCTGTTACTGAAACTGAACTCTGTGTTTTCTACCCAGCACATCACGTTGCACCTACCCACAAAACCCTCAATACTTAACACCTTCCCAAACATTTATTTCCAAAAGGGAACTCTTAATGCTACCCCCCCCCCCCCCAACAGCAATTCAGCGCTAAAGTAAGCCTTTAAAACTCAACAGCCCCAACAAATATCCTCTAAAGCAAGTAATTTAGGACCCATTTATGCCAGTGAGTGTGGTAATACACATGCATTACACGGGCTGTATTACGTATTTAACGTGGGTTGTGTTAAGCAGTTCAGTAACATTTAAAATTGCATTACCACTATCCTGTCACTATCCTACTATGTTGAAACTGGGTACTAGATATGTTGTTAGTTAGCAATTTTAACTATAGTTAGATATGTTTAGTTTTGAGATACACGGTGAGTTGTACACTGTTATGCACATGGCTATGTGCACCAATTGGCTGGGGTATGCCCCAAGGGCACTGTTTTGTACCTTCACAGTGACATTTTTCAATAAAAAGAATTAAAAAAAAAAAAAAAAGAAAATTACATTACCATGTTCAAACTTATATTACATTTTAGTGAGTTTATTTATACGTTAAACCCCAATTCTCTTGCAAACACATCTTGTACTGTGCCGGGGGGCTCAGCAGTCCATGTATACAAATCCAAACTATAATTCTGGTTTATGAACCTTTCAAAATGCACCAGTTACCTAAAGGCTGATATTGTATTAGGGCAGGTTGCCGTTCATTAGAATTCAGATGGCATCACATCCCTAGGAACCAATTATGTCGCCGAAGCAAGAAAATTAGGCATGAAAATGGTTTCCTGGTTTGACTTTCAATATCAGGTGTGTCCTAAATAAACCTCTGTGAAACTTTGCTAAAGATTACGCTTTTCTTATGTTACTTATTTTAGCTAAATGAGATTTCCAGGCTAGTTTACCAATTTAAAACGAATTAGCAACAGCAAATAGACACATTTGCTTAACAAATACCATCATTTCAGTGTTTTCTTGTTATCCCATTGGAATTAAAAACCAAATTAAGACGTTTAGAATCTGGAAGTGTCAATGACACGTTTTTCTTTCAGGAAGTTTAAATGACAATAGGTCTTTTATATATTATATCACCCAAAACAGTAGCTGAGGATCTGTCATTCCTGGTAACTGGCATCAATGCAAGGGTAAATCTTTCCTCTCCCATGATATACTCCGGAACACTTCACATGGAACCATTCTAGTTTGTGTTCCTTTGTCCCTAACCAATGCTAATGTCATTAAAATGATACTATGTCACCATGATCACTATGACTACTGTCTCTTCATTTCCTTGACTGTATTTATATATTATATATGGATACGTGAGAACCAGTGCGCAAAACCACAATATGAGTAAAGGATTTAGTGAAACTGACGGTAAAATACCCGATGGAGAGCCGCTCACATAGATAGGTTCACTCAGTTCCCCAAACAACAACTATAAAATAGAGATATGTGGCGCTATTCCATCAATCAGTAACAGTACAAAGTGTGGTGAAGTGGGCAGAGTATGATCCACCTCGTGTGGTAATATGCCAAGTAAACGTGAATAATGGCCACGGATTGATACCACCATACAAACATAGATCAATAGAAGCGGATGCAATTCTGCGATGAGGAAAATAAAGTGTAAAATATATATAAGCAATTAAATAGAAAGTGACACAGTGCTAGATGAGATAAACAATCACCCCTCAATAGGTGAAAGAAAAATCTGCAGATATGAAAAAATGACCTCCCAAGTGAATGCTCACAACCAAAAATAAATATAAGGTGGAAGCAATTAAATGCAAAGTGACTCAGTGCTTAATGAAATATAACTTGTGAATAAGGAAAAATACCTTCCCAAATAAATTGCTCACAACCAAAATTCATACACAAGTGATGCCAGTGGTTCAAAATTAATCACTAAAATTAAATAATAATAAATAATAACGCTGATAAAAAATATAAATAAAGTCACTTCTTCTAAGTGAGCTAAAAATGTATCTAGGCAGTGATAAAGTGACAACTAGTGCAGAATAAAATATTAAGATCAGCACCAAATATGTGCATAAATTGCAAAATAGTAAATAATAACGACCAAATTAAATAGTGAAATCATGCCATAAAGTACAATAATACAGTAATGAAATGGTTGATGAATAATAATAGGACAGCTAATCCCACAAAAGAGATGCTGTCCCAGATAGTGACAATGGTGAAATAATGTCCATACAAAAGTGCGGTAGTGATGAGTGATTTCCACAAAGAGTCTTTAGACACAGTGCAAAAAAATGTGCAGTGACTGATAATTTTTCTTCTATGCACGTTCTAGTGCATCTCCCAGGTGTTTCCCCCAGCCTCTCACCTCCAACAGCGGCCCCCAATGGGCCTAATAGGGCGGGTGGATAATTCTAGGAGAGGATGTATTTCCTGCAGCGTGTCTTTTAAACATCCAGTAGGTCTGTCTCTCTGCAACTCATCCCACAGCTCTCAGCACTCTCAGCGGTCCCAGCAGTTTTTAAGAGCAAAGAAAAGATCTCATGGTGTAGTATTTAAAAGCCCATTTATTAAAAAAAACATAGTAACTTACATTGAGATAAACAGCAAACAGTAGATGTGAGGGAAGCTTCCGGGTTCGGCCGTCCCCGAGAAGCGTCGGCACCTGACTCCTCCTACCCTGACGCGTTGCGTCACAGCACGTGACTTTATCAAAGACTTTGATAAAGTCACGTGCTGTGACGCAACGCGTCAGGGTAGGAGGAGTCAGGTGCCGACGCTTCTCGGGGACGGCCGAACCCGGAAGCTTCCCTCACATCTACTGTTTGCTGTTTATCTCAATGTAAGTTACTATGTTTTTTTTAATAAATGGGCTTTTAAATACTACACCATGAGATCTTTTCTTTGCTCTTAAAAACTGCTGGGACCGCTGAGAGTGCTGAGAGCTGTGGGATGAGTTGCAGAGAGACAGACCTACTGGATGTTTAAAAGACACGCTGCAGGAAATACATCCTCTCCTAGAATTATCCACCCGCCCTATTAGGCCCATTGGGGGCCGCTGTTGGAGGTGAGAGGCTGGGGGAAACACCTGGGAGATGCACTAGAACGTGCATAGAAGAAAAATTATCAGTCACTGCACATTTTTTTGCACTGTGTCTAAAGACTCTTTGTGGAAATCACTCATCACTACCGCACTTTTGTATGGACATTATTTCACCATTGTCACTATCTGGGACAGCATCTCTTTTGTGGGATTAGCTGTCCTATTATTATTCATCAACCATTTCATTACTGTATTATTGTACTTTATGGCATGATTTCACTATTTAATTTGGTCGTTATTATTTACTATTTTGCAATTTATGCACATATTTGGTGCTGATCTTAATATTTTATTCTGCACTAGTTGTCACTTTATCACTGCCTAGATACATTTTTAGCTCACTTAGAAGAAGTGACTTTATTTATATTTTTTATCAGCGTTATTATTTATTATTATTTAATTTTAGTGATTAATTTTGAACCACTGGCATCACTTGTGTATGAATTTTGGTTGTGAGCAATTTATTTGGGAAGGTATTTTTCCTTATTCACAAGTTATATTTCATTAAGCACTGAGTCACTTTGCATTTAATTGCTTCCACCTTATATTTATTTTTGGTTGTGAGCATTCACTTGGGAGGTCATTTTTTCATATCTGCAGATTTTTCTTTCACCTATTGAGGGGTGATTGTTTATCTCATCTAGCACTGTGTCACTTTCTATTTAATTGCTTATATATATTTTACACTTTATTTTCCTCATCGCAGAATTGCATCCGCTTCTATTGATCTATGTTTGTATGGTGGTATCAATCCGTGGCCATTATTCACGTTTACTTGGCATATTACCACACGAGGTGGATCATACTCTGCCCACTTCACCACACTTTGTACTGTTACTGATTGATGGAATAGCGCCACATATCTCTATTTTATATATATTATATATATTGCCTCATGTATATTTTACAGAGATCCTTCTACACTGTGTTGAAACGCGTTGGGGTTCCATGCGCCTGTATTATCCGTTTACACCATACAGTTCATACACTTTGTTTCTAAGTTGGCACCTAGCGGCACTTTGCATTGTTTTTGGCCAATATTTTCTATAGGATAATAATGTTGTCACTCTTATTTAACCCCTAGGTGCTGAGTGCCCGTAAATATGCAGCCTCTCGGCTGCATATTTCACTGAGGGTATAAAGGAGAGCTAGGGGGTGAACACTGAGGAGGATAGAAGACAGCGAGATGGCAGTGCCGAGCGCGTGCCGCCGCAATTACTTGTAAGGAAAATTGGCAGTGAAGTCTTGCGTCTTTACAGCCGGTTCCCTACTGCACATGCACGAAGCACGCTGCTCTTTGTTAATGGCTTTCCATGGCGAGATAACTCGGACGTGGGAGCTAGGCAAAACTAGGTACGCGCTCCCCCCCAAAAGGTGCTAAATGTGGCACTGGGGGGGGGGAGCAGAAAAGCGGAGCTTCCCCTTTTGGGTGGAGCTCCGCTTTAATTGGCAGAGAGAAATTGGCCAGTAGTTTACTGTGGCTGTCCTTGTCCTTGCTAATACAAAGCTGTTCTGCTGCTGGCCAATTTCTATTAATTTTCATTAAGAATTAATGCAGCAGTGTAAAACTGGCCAGCAGCAGAACCATTTTAATGAACAAGCCTAGGCCCAAATTTACTAGAAACAAAGAGCACAGGCTGAGAGTTTGCTACAAGAATTAAGATACTGCAGAGAATACAGCAATGTAAAACTATCCAGTAGCAGAACAATTTTAATCAGGAATAATAGGCCTAACTGGTGTATGCCTAACTTTTATTATATCTATGGGGACAGGGGGATGCTTTGAATGTGAGTGATAGATTGTGAAATGATTTAGGTGCACACTGTTCTTACACTTGTTTTTTTTTTTTAGCCTTTCAAATGATGTAATGGCTACAAACAAAAACCAGCTTCAAAAACAGATAGTAACAACTGAATGCTCTGCTTTAAGCATATCAAACTTAAAAATACAGTATGTCCAATCAAGAAAAAATAAAAACATACAAACGAAAGAAAAACAAAAAAGCAGACTAACCTAAAATAAAGGCTTCATCAATATAAAATAAAAATAATATACCCCCCACCCCCCCAACAAAAATACCATCTTCTGATTTTTTTTAACGGAAATATTGCAGTAGGAAAACAAAACTATTTGCTTTTGAAGGGGAAGTAGCTAAAAGTGTCCTCATATTAAATACAAAATTAAAATGAAAGACAAAAAATCCTCTAATATTATTAGGGTTGCACCGATACCGATACTGAGCATTTGCCTGAGTATTTGTACTCGGGCAAATGCTCCGATGCATAAAGCGGAGTTCCACCCAAAAGTGGAACTTCCGCTCATTTGTCTCCTCTCTCCTTCTGGTGCTGGACTCAAGGACAGGTAAGTGTCCTATTATTAAAGCCAGCAGCTGCAGTATGTGTAGCTGCTGGTTTTAATTTTTTTTTCTTTTGGGCGGACCTCCACTTTAATCCGATACCTGGACAGTTAGGGGTGATCGGTGCAGGCTGGGGAGGAGTTACAATCACCGATCTCCCTATATACATTTCAATAAAGCAACTGACAGCCACTTCTCCTACTATCCCTCCTGTGGCTGTCAGCTGCTTTATTGAAATGTATACAGGGAGATCGGTGATTGTAACTTCTCCCCAGCGCCGCACCGGTCGTCCCTGACTGTCCCCCATATCCTCCTCCGGCCCCCCTAAGTGCTCCTCCAGTCCCCCTCCGTGCTCGATCTGTCAGGATGGAGAGCGGAGGAAGGAGCTGGTAAATATGTAATTTACCGGCTCCTTCCTTTTCCAAATGCACAGAGTCAGTGATCACTAAATCTGTTCATTCATAACTTTCACTGTGTTTACGAGGCTTCAGTTTATGAATGGAGAGGAGCCGCTGTCTTCTCTCCATTCATCTTCAGTGCAGCTGAGGCTGCAGAGAAAGGGACTGGGAAATCTCTATCCTCAGTCCCTTTCCCTGTCTCAAAAGGGAGATATCAGGGGTCTGTGACCCCTGATATCTCACCAAAGCCCACCTCCACAGAGCTAATTAAAAAAAAAAGGAAGAATTGTAATAAATAAATATTAAAAAGGTTAAAATGTAAAAATAATAATAATAATAATAATAATAAAAAAAACACACTGACACCGTCCACTCCCCCCTCCCCCAAAAAAAGAAAGCATGATAAAAAAATAAATAAAATATTGACACAGTCCACATGTCATCAGTTCTGCATATTAGTGCCACAGTCACATGACATTAAAAAAAAAATTATCGGTAATCTGTATCAGCGAGTACTTGGAAAAAAAGTATTGGTACTTGCATTCGGTGGTATCGGGACAACCCTAAATATTATGTACAAAAAGGCATAGGTGGGATTGACTGCACAGAAGAGCTAGCAATCAGAATTAAAGTACAGGTTCCTAACTGGCCCTTATTTCTCCCTATGCAATTTGTCAGCTTTCACTATCCTTTCCCTACAGTAGCTTTCAATTCACTGACACTATGGCTGCTCTGAGCTCCCCCTTTCATAGTGAGGGGTTTGGCTTAACCAAAAGTCCCCTTACTGGCCCTTCTAAGCTTGTCGGCCATAGTTCAAAGCCAATACAATGGATTACTGTCTTAACCAAAAATTTGCAAGTACCACCAAATTCCGGCAGATTCACCTTAAACCCATGCT
The DNA here is from genome assembly GCF_042186555.1 of Aquarana catesbeiana. Taxonomy (NCBI): domain Eukaryota; kingdom Metazoa; phylum Chordata; class Amphibia; order Anura; family Ranidae; genus Aquarana; species Aquarana catesbeiana. The sequence continues at coordinate 37,332,676 of NC_133330.1, forward strand.
ATTGATGATCACAAACCTCATCCCTTTCTGTCAGATACATGTGCAGAAATGTCACACATGTCTTGTGTGGTGACTCCTACTTCTCAACAAGTCATATCTAACAAGGTATGAAGGGAAAGCCTCCCTGACCCAATTAGAGCATCTCTATGCTCCATCATGAGCTATGATGCCAACCCACCTGGATGTAGTATAAGCCCTGGTCCATATAATTGTGACCTGTGTTCTGAGCGTAGGCAACCTATTCATTTCAATGGCCTGCCCTACCCGCAAAAACACAGGGAAAGAACTTCCTGACCCTTTTTGTAAACTGCGCCACACCAAGTTGCTTGGTGCTGCAGCGCTATTTGTTTTGGCATGCGCAAAACTGCGCCATGTTTGCGATGCATAGGGGTGCCATTAAGAATTAGTGGCACCCCGCATGAGTTTGCCTGTAGGTCAAGACCATGCATGATTTTGCATGCGTTCTCTGTAGCTGCTGATTTGAATAAACAGCCACTCACCTGTCCCAGGATCCAGTGATGTGCTCACTCTAGTCGTGTTCTCCCTCGCCGGCATCTTCACTATGGGCACCCTGGTGGTACAGCTTGTGGCTTCACAACTGGGTGCCCACTGCACATGCACGAGCAACCCTGCACTCTGTGACTGGTCCCGAAGTCTTCTGGGACCTGGGATGTGTCCTAGAAAACTTTGGGAGGGAGGGGGAAGGGGAACTTCAGCTTCTGATTGCCTAAGGCAACCGGAGCGGAAGTGGGAGCAGGCACCTGTCAAAATCGGGTACCTGCTCCCCCTTCCTCCCCAAAAACTCCATTTCACAAACAGGAGTTGGGGAGGAGGCCTTAAAGTGAAACTTCCCCTTTTGAGTGGAGCACCACTTTAATTTCAGTAGGCTGCCAATCGCGCAGGAACGCACAAAGAGTATGGCAGGCACGACTTTTAATATGGTACCCTACCAAACCACATGGTACCATGCAGGTTTGTGGCAGCAAATGGACTCATATTTGTGAAATGTGGTTCCACTAATAATTAATGGCACCCTTGTGTGTCTGCAGAGGGCAGCGCATTTCAGTGTGGCATGGAAATTATGTGCAGTTTTCCACACCACAAGTAGTGTGACCAGGCATTTAGAGGTAGGCACAGACATACAATTCCAAAAATATTAGCCTCCGGAGATCTGCCTCTATTAATATTACCCGCTCACCCTTCAAAATCAAAGTTTGTACCGTGTTCTTCCAACAGCAGCCAAATGCAGAACAATATCCCGCTCTTTAATTAGAGCTCTTCTTTAGGCCAAAAGGTGGGTGAGACGGTGCATTGTGTTAAAAATATATCCTGTTTGCACTTCGAACACCTCTCCATCTCATTATGCATGCATCTGTCTGCAAAGCCTGCGCTCTATATACATCCGCTGCCATCAGATACTGTACTATAGCGTGTTTGCTTTTATCTGTACACGCCGCTTCTGATTATATGTGACATTTCATCTTCAGTGCCTCATCACTACAGCGCCGGCTGGACTATACAGTCCTCTATGTAAATATACCTACATTAGCCGGCTGCTATATTTGGATGTGCATGTGTGCATAATTAGGTACTGCCAGCTTAAGACAATCTCGCTGACCCTGTTTCCTCTTCCCCGGCTAATTAATTTCAGCGAAAATGCTCTGGAAACAGTCCTGGCAAATTTACTGTGAAATCGCCTGGCCCTGTAATTCATTAGCACAGCGTGAAGCTTGGTCTGCGGGCCCCTAATCCTAGTATTTGTTCAAGCATTCATTTAAAGCTGTGCTTACACAGGAGTGTGTGCGGCTTACTGAGTGCCCGGGAGTCTTGTGTCTATGAAGGGTGTAACGAAGCTTTCAATGACACTCTATTAATTGCTCTAAGTCCGATCGTCACTCGAATAGAGGCGCGAGGATGTGGCAAGTGACTGACTGGTGGCGGTGCAACCGGGTGCGTCATACAGAGGGGTTGATTTACTAAAGGCCAATAGACTGTGCACCTTGGAAAGTGCAATTGCCCTCTGCAAGTGCAATTGCTCCAGAGCTTAGTAAATGAGGTAAAGCTTCACTTTGCAAAGAATACCCAATCACATGCAAGGAAAAAAAAAAAAACAGCATTTTTGCTTGCACATGATTGGTTGATGAAAGTCAGCAAAGCTTCTGCTCATTTACTAAACTCTGGAGCAACTGCTCTTGCCGTGTGCAACTGCACTTTGCAAAGTGCACAGTCTTTTTGCCTTTATTAAATCAACCCCAGAGAGTCCACCGAAGCGTTTCCCCGTACAAGGCCATCTCCCCATGACTAGCGATTAGGTTTGCCCCCTCCACCTTTAGTGAATGGAATGATGTGCAGTGCTCCTGCTGTCTCCTGGGATATGCATGTCACAAACAAGAGGAGGCGGGGGGGGGGGGGGGGGGGCACAGTTTACTGACCTTCAGACTTTAAGGGGGCCTGACTGTGGCCCATGGGAGTAGAAAATGGTATCAGTGAAAATAGTAGTGCCCCATCAATGGTGTCAGTGAGAAGAATAGTGTTCCATCTTAGGTGTCAGTGAAGGAATAGTGCTTCAACATTGGTACTAGTGGGAGGAATAGTTCCACATCATTGATGTCAGTGGAACGAACAGTGGCTTATCAATGGTGTCAGTGGAAGAAATAGTGCCACATCTTTGGTGGCACTGTATTGACGTCTACTGTACAGAGGGAATGGTGGATGAGGGGAACCTTGTTCCTCTGAAGCCTCCGGAGATGTCACCAGGGGAACAGTGGTCTTATTGGATGTTGCAACACTGGATGACCTTAATGGCCATCCTTAATCCTTGCCTATGTTCCAGTTCAATTTAGTCTGGTACCATAATCACTGCCCCAGGTTTCTTGTTTCATGGTGGCTCCTTTCTCTTGTAGCATCCTATGGAGCCACCCTTGCGTTCAGGAACTAGAGTTGTGTCTCCGCACACTGTGTGCATCAATAGAAACACATACAGTCAGGTCCATAAATATTGGGATATCTACACAATTCTAATCTTTTTGGCTCTATACACCACCACAATGGATTTGAAATGAAATAAACAAGAGGTGTTTAACTGCAGACTTTCAGCTTTAATTTGAGGGTATTTACATCCAAATCAGGTGAACGGTGTAGGAATTACAACAGTTTGTATATGTGCCTCTCACTTTTTAAGGGACCAAAAGTAATGGGACAGATTAACAATCATCCATCAAACTTTCACTTTTTAATACTTGGTTGCAAATCCTTTGCAGTCAATTACAGCCTGAAGTCTGGAACGCATAGACATCACCAGACGCTGGGTTTCATCCCTGGTGATGCTCTGCCAGGCCTCTACTGCAACTGTCTTCAGTTCCTGCTTGTTCTTGGGGCATTTTCCCTTCAGTTTTGTCTTCAGAAAGTGAAATGCATGCTCAATCGGATTCAGGTCAGGTGATTGACTTGGCCATTGCATAACATTCCACTTCTTTCCCTAAAAAATCTCTTTGGTTGCTTTCGCAGTATGCTTCGGGTCATTGTCCATCTGCACTGTGAAGCGCCGTCCAATGAGTTCTGAAGCATTTTGCTGAATATGAGCAGATAATATTGCCTGAAACACTTCAGAATTCATCCTGCTGCTTTTGTCAGCAGTCACATCATCAATAAATACAAGAGAACCAGTTCCATTGGCAGCCATACATGCCCACGCCATGACACTACCACCACCATGCTTCACTGATGAGGTGGTATGCTTTGGATCATGAGCAGTTCCTTTCCTTCTCCATACTCTTCTCTTCCCATCACTCTGGTAGAAGTTGATCTTGGTCTCATCTGTCCATAGGATGTTGTTCCAGAACTGTGAAGGCTTTTTTAGATGTTGTTTGGCAAACTCTAATCTGGCCTTCCTGTTTTTGAGGCTCACCAATGGTTTACATCTTGTGGTGAACCCTCTGTATTCACTCTGGTGAAGTCTTCTCTTGATTGTTGACTTTGACACACATACACCTACCTCCTGGAGAGTGTTCTTGATCTGGTCAACTATTGTGAAGGGTGTTTTCTTCACCAGGGAAAGAATTCTTCGGTCATCCACCACAGTTGTTTTCCCTGGTGTTCAGGGTCTTTTGGTGTTGCTGAGCTCACCGGTGCGTTCTTTCTTTTTAAGGATGTTCCAAACAGTTGATTTGGCCACACCTAATGTTTTTGCTATCTCTCTGATGGGTTTGTTTTGTTTTTTCAGCCTAATGATGGCTTGCTTCACTGATAGTGACAGCTCTTTGGATCTCATATTGAGAGTTGACAGCAACAGATTCCAAATGCAAATAGCACACTTGAAATGAACTCTGGACCTTTTATCTGCTCCTTGTAAATGGGTTAATAAGGGAATAACACACCTTGCCATGGAACGGCTGAGCAGCCAATTGTCCCATTACTTTTGGTCCCTTAAAAAGTGGGAGGCACATATACAAACTGTTGTAACTCCTACACCGTTCATCTGATTTAGATGTAAATACCCTCAAATTAAAGCTGAAATTCTGCAGTTAAAGCATTAAATTTCAAATCCATTGTGGTGGTGTATAGACCCAAAATGATTAGAATTGTGTCGATGTCCCAATATTTATGGACCTGACTGTAGCTCCATAGCCTGGGATGGCAAGACACACCCCTGCTCCTTCTTCCCCTCTCTTTTCCAAGTTGACAGACTGCACTATCCACTGTTAACTCTTTTCTGTCAAGACTGGAAGTTGAGGGAAGCAGCAAAGAGAGATCAGGAGCCCAGAACCATTAAAAGTTGTAAGTTGTAAGTGCTTGATAAAGTGCTCCGTGTGTTACACTGAGGGTTTAGTACTACTTTAAGTAAAGGGAAAATAAATGTGTATTTATATAAACTAATCCTTATGCACCCCTTATTATTTGTGTGTCTCCAACCCTTATATGCTCATAAATGCTCTATCAATAACTATTCTATCAACAAATATCACATTCCATGACCATTAATATCTATCCATTATACTGTATATATCCAGTGAAACATAAGATTATGGATTCTCACAGTATCAAGCAATAGTGTAAGATTCCATAAACCCCAACGTGATTATAGCACTCCTCATATTTATTCCATTATTGTTGAAAACATACAGAAAATGAACATATTGATAGGGCGAGAGCAGGGACACAGCAATGTGCGGCGGTTGCTTCATTGTCCAATCAAAATGCTGGGGGTGTGTTCTGGACCAGGATGTGCTGCTCTTCCTTCAGCTGAGGTCAAGAACTTGGCTGTGCTGTCTGGCAGGGGTATCTAAACTACAGAAGTGGCTAAACTGAATTGCAATTCCTTTGGCAGTTCCTGTATATGCTTTTAAACCGTGTAATTACAGTATATGCAGGATTTCAGTTTAACCACTCATGGATACTATACTGTAGGTGACAATGTAGAGAATCTTAGGGGGGGGGGGGGGTTGTCCCAAAAGAGATTATAAGTAACATATTGCTGCTGTGTCATGCATTGGCATACAATGAAATTCCAATGTCAGTCAAGATTTTTTTTTACATTTTGGATAGACAGGAATGAGTCAAACATTTTTTTTATTTCTGCCAATGAAGAAAAACCATCAGAGGAAGAAAGTGATTCTGAAGCAGGATTTACTGAAGTCTTGTAGTAGCAAAAAAAAAAGTTACACCAAAGTTCCATGGCCTTTTATTTTATGGTGACAGACAGAGTGTGCCATAGACAGACAGAGGGGCACCATGCTCTCCAAATGTCAGTGTTACTTTTTTTGCTGACTTCAGTCACTGGGACTTCAGTCAATCCTTCTTCAAGATCTATTCTCCTTGTTCTGGTTTGCTTTTCATTGCTTTCTACAGTACCACCATAAACCAATATAATCACCCTTCACAAGGGCTACCTATGGAAGCCTGTGCGCTATAGTTTAACCACTTCACGACCGCCCTATAGCAGTTTTTCTGCTATAGGGCGGCCACTTTGCACAGGATCGCGAATATATACCATATTTATCGGCGTATAACACGCACATTCATTTTAAGAGGGAAGTTTCAGGAAAAAAACTTAAATTTTTAATAAGGAACTTTGAAGCAAAATAAGGGTCAGTGCCCATCTGCAGCCTCACCATTGCCATCAATGCAGCCTAATCAATGCCCATCTGCTGCCTCACAAGTGCCATCAATGCAGCCTCATCAGTCCACATCAATGCAGCAGGCTCACCATTGCCATCAATGCAGCAGCCTCACCATTGCCATCAATGCAGCAGCCTCACCATTGCCATCAATGCAGCAGCCTCACCATTGCCATCAATGCAGCAGCTTCACCACTGCCATCAATGCAGCAGCTTCACCATTGCCATCAATGCAGCAGCCTCACCATTGCCATCAATGCAGCAGCTTCACCACTGCCATCAATGCAGCAGCTTCACCACTGCCATCAATGCAGCAGCCTCACCATTGCCACCAATGCAGCAGCCTCACCATTGCCATCAATGCAGCAGCCTCACCATTGCCATCAATGCAGCAGCTTCACCATTGCCTTCAATGCAGCAGCTTCACTACTGCCATCAATGCAGCAGCTTCACCACTGCCATCAATGCAGCAGCCTCACCATTGCCACCAATGCAGCAGCCTCACCATTGCCATCAAAGCAGCAGCCTCACCATTGCCATCAAAGCAGCAGCCTCACCACTGCCACCAATGCAGAAGCCTCACCATTGCCACCAATGCAGCAGCCTCACCTTCGCCTTCAATGCAGCAGCCTCAACATTGCCATCAGTGCAGCCTGATCGATGCCCATCTACAGCCTAGAGGGGACAGGGAAGGGGGCGGGACAAGCGCGGACAGATTACATACAGTGAGAATCTCCTATGATAGACAGAACAGTGGTCCAATGGCGGCCCAGGAGACGGGACTTCCTATTACAGAGGCCACCAAGTAAACAGGAGATTCTCACTGTATGTAATCTGACAACGCTCCCCTCCGAGGCAGCTAAAATTAAAGTATCGGGGTATAACATGCACACACTATTTCCACCCGATTTTCAGGGTGAAAAAGTGTGTGTTATACGCCAATAAATACAGTATATATATATATATATATATATATATATGTAATCCCGCACTTCCGTGTAGCGGGCGCGAATGCAAGCTGCCGGCGTATCTTGCCCACTGTGATTATGCACAGCGGGAGCCGATCAGCGGGTACCGCGGACTAGATGTCCGCCGGCACTCGCTGATCATTCGTTACAGAGGCAGAGCGGCAGTCTGCCCATGTAAACAAGGCAAATTAACGTTCTGTCAGTAGGGAAGGCATGGATCCTGTGTTCCTGCAAAGCAGAGACATGGACCCATGCCTTTCCCTAGTAAAAGCACCTCCCACACAGTGTAAAAACACTGTCTAGGCAAACAGATAACCCTTTGATTGCCCCTGATGTTAACCCCTTCCCGGCCAGTGTTGTTAGTACAGTGACAGTGCATATTTTTTGCACTGATCACTGTATTAGTGTCACTGGTCCCCAAAAAGTGGCATTGTCCGATTTGACCGCCGCAATATCGCAGTCCCACTATAAGTCGCTGATCACTGCCATTACTAGTAAAAAATAAATAAAAATTCCATAAATATATCCCATAGTTTGTAGAGGCTATAACTGTTACGCAAACCAATTGGAATTTTTTTTACCGAAAACATGTAGCAGAATACATACTGGCCTAAATTGATGAAGAAATTTGATTTTTTACAGTTTTTTTTTTTTTTACTGGATATGTTTTATAGAAAAAAGTAATATATACTGTGTGTGTGTATATATATATATATATATATATTTTTTTTTTTTTTTAATTGTTGGTCTTTTTTTGTTTATAGCGCAAAAAATAAAAAACGCAGAGGTGATCAAATACCACCAAAAGAAAGCCATATTTGTGGGAAAAAAGGACTTTATTTGGGTACAGTGTCGCACGACTGCGCAATTATCAGTTAAAGTAACACAGTGCCATAAAAAAAAAAAAAAATGGCCTGGTCAGGAAAGGGGATAAATCTGATGAAGTTGAAGTGGCTATCATGTGGATGGGTATAGAAGTGTACCCAGTATAAAAGTTAGTGACACTAGAAGGTATATTTAAGAAGTTTTTTGAAGATAACAGTTCACAGGTAAATGCCTCCCCCTTCCTCAGGGCTATAATGGTGGGTGTCATTGAAACAGACCTACAAAAATAGATGTAATTGTAAGACATCCAGTACAAAAGTTGGTCAGACTAGAGCAGGGGTCTCAAACTGGCGGCCCTCCAGCTGTTGCGAAACTACAAGTCCCATCATGCCTCTGCCTGTGGGAGTCATACGTGTAACTGTCAGCCTTGCAATGCCTCATGGGACTTGTAGTTTTGCAACAGCTGAAGGGCCGCCAGTTTGAGACCCCTGCACTAGGGTTGCCACATCATCCCTTTAATCCAGGACACACATTAATTACACAGGTTCTGCATTAAATCAGCCTTAGAACCTGTGTAATTCATATGTGTCCTGGATTAAAGGGATGATGTGGCAACCCTACCCTGCACTAGAGGCACATCCCACGTCTGCATAGGCAGTTTTTTGGTAAAGGTGAACTATGCCTTTAAAAATTTGTCTTTGTCTGTGTCCACGTTAGAGTGATTTCTCACCACTTCCTGTCCTGGCAAGAAGTAAGGGACAATCTCTCCAGTACGGTGGCACTAAAAATTGAAACAGGCTCCAACCATTCCCCATTTTATCCAAAATAAAATGTTTGGTTGGGAAATAGGCTTGAAGAGTTAGTCTCTTGGTCTTTCTTCCCTTGAGTTGGCTTCGCAAACAGCACGCTAACGGGCGCGCTCCGCCATGTAATTGTCATTACCCTCAAGCCTCTTCCTCCTTCTGAAGTGGCTTGTTTTCTTTCAATGACGTTCCACCATACAGATAAATATGTGTATCCCATTTCCTATCTTTGAAGGATAAAAGATATTCATTTTGCAACCACGACTTTTGTGACGCGAACAACCGAACGCATTCGCAGCCAGACGTTCTTTTAATCTAGGCGAGCACGACACATTCACTGGGAATGCACCTCTCTCACTGACTCATCAAGCCGACGCTGAATGAAGTTGTGTGTAATGATGGACCTTGACTTGGAAATTTTGATTCTATCTGTTGACTTGACAGTGGGGAGCCTTAGAAAATGTCACAAGCGTCTTGAATTTTTCATTGAAATGTACGATTCAGACGGTGCTAGGAGAAGGCAGCTTCATTTATAATTAGGCAAAGGACTTCCGCTCTGCAGGGGAGAAGAGAAAAGACGAGTCGCTGCTTTAAAGCAATCGGAGGAGGCTCACGCTTAAGACTCGTTGCATCTGAACTCATCATGTAATACTAATAGAACAACCTTTACTATCATATACAACCTTACTATTTAAAGCCCAAATCAAGCCAACATTTTAAAAACAAACAGCTAAGTGCACAGATCGAATACATATATGGGAGTTGTTCTACCAGCCAAAGCATTTGTATTTGTGTCCATGCAGTTCTGAGATTTACACAGCTCTATCCCCCCAAAGTACACCACTTTCTGGCAGGGGACCTGATTCTGTGCTGCAGTTTCACGTTCACTTACAGTTCTCTTCCACACCAGCAGCCTGTGAATGGACAATTAAAGGAGAAGCAGCAGACTGATAAGCTTATCTCTCTGATCTCTCTTTTACAGTCTCTCTGCAGCACACCTGTAGGCAGGTGCAATTAGCTACTTTGCCACTAGGTGGCTCTGTACCGGAATAGTGACTGGTTACAGCAGATAGGGGGAGATTTACTAAAGCCGGTGCACACAGAATCTGGTGCAGCTGTGCATAGTAACCAATCAGCTTCCAGATTCTATTGCCAAAGCTTGATTGAACAACTGAAGTTAGAAGCTGATTGGTTACTATGCAAAGTTGCACCAGATTCTGCGTGCTCTAGTTATAGCAAATCTCCCCCATAGTGTCATCAGCTGCTAGGCCCCTTTTAGTTACAGCATTCCAGCAGCGATGTCAGGGGTTAGTCAGCACGCATATACACTATATTTTCAAAAGTATTGGGACACCTGCCTTTACACGCACATGAACTATTAATGGCATCCCAGTCTTAGTCCGTAGGGTTCAATATTGAGTTGGCCCACCCTTTGTATCTATAACAGCTTCACCTCTTCTGGGAAGGCTGTCCACAAGGTTTAGGAGTGTGTCTATGGGAATGTTTGACCATTCTTCCACAAGCGCATTCGTGAGGTTAGGCACTGATGTTGGCACTGGTGCGCAGCCATGTTGGAACAGGAAGGGGCCATCCCCAAACTGTTCCCATAAAGTTAGGAGCAAAAAATTGGCCAAAATTTCTTGGTATGCTGACGCCTTAAGAGTCCCCTTCACTGGGACTATGGGACCAAGTCCAACCCCTGAAAAACAACCCCACACCATAATCCCCCCCCCTCCACCAAATGATTTGGACCAGTGCACAAAGCAAGGTCCATAAAGACATGGATGAGCGAGTTTGGGGTGGAGGAACTTGACTGGCCTGCATACTGTCCTAACCTCAACCAGATAGAACACCTTTGGGATGAATTAGAGCGGAGACCGCAAACCAGGCCTTCTTGTCCAACATCAGTGCCTGACCTCACAAAGGCACTTCTGGAAGAATGGTCAAATATTCCCATAGACACTCTTAAACCTTGTGGACAGCCTTCCCAGAAGAGTTGAAGCTATGATAGCTGCAAAGGGTGGGCCAACTCAATATTGAACCCTACGAACTAAGACTGGGATGCCATTAAAGTTCATGTGCATGTAAGGCCAGATGTCCCAATACTTTTAGTACTGTAATAGTGTATGTGGGCCAGCCATGGTGATAAAATAGAGCTAGAGGGCATTACCTGACCTTTACTACCTCTAAGTGATCCTAAAGGCCAATTATTGCAGTTTTGCATTTCTCCCAGCTTCACAACACTGATAAGGTTTTGCAGTTAGCTATTGAAACAGTTCTGCCAACAAAAGCTGTACACATTTTTTTGTACTTTGCGCTTCTTTTCTGTGCAGCATAACATTGTGATGAACGTATAAAACTTCAACACTGCAGCGCTGTCCTTGGTTGTATAATAAATCATTTATTCTTTTACATTTCATCTCTTTAGAGATGATGACAGATTGAATGACTCACCAGCTTCTCTCGGGGACCCTGATGGAGACATTTTTGCATTGAGTTCCCAGCTCCACCTACCTTCTACAACCATTATCAGAAGGTCTCACTGTCCCTCTTGGATTTTAAATGAATCTTGACGTAAGAAAAAATGTGAAATTATTACAGCAGCAGAAGTAAGAGATGGAAGTGGGATTAGGGGAACGTTATACCTGGAGTACCTTAGAGGTATAAGAAGCTACTGTATAATTCAGCCTACCAGCATCTGCCCATCATGTTAAAATCATGTGTGGGTGGATTGATCCCCTAAGGTAAATGTATTTTTAGTGTAGATGCAGAGTTCACTGAATACCAGTGTTAAAAGCATCCACTTTATGACTGGAACTTCTATATTCCCTTCCTGACTGCAACATATAAAGCACATCATCAGGCATGGTGCAAAAACTAGGAGCGTGCATTTCTATGCGCTTCTAGTTCTGACAGTCACTGACAGCCCTGATCCCTGGTATGTCTATGGGAATGTTTGACCATTCATCCAGAAGCACTTTTTGTGAGGTCAGACGCTGATGTTGGACAAGAAGGCCTGGCTACTCTAATTTACCCCAAAGGTGTCCTTTCGGGTTAAGGTCGGGAGTCTGTGAAGGCCAGTCAAGTTCCTCCACCCCAAACTTGCTCATCCATGGCTTTATGGACCTTGCTTTGTACACTGGCACTTCCAAACTGTTCCCACGAAGTTGTGAGCATGAAATTGTCCAAAATGTCCTGGTATGTGGACGCCTTAAGAGTTCTCTTCACTGGAACTAAGGGGCCAAGCCCAACATCTGAAAAACAACCCCACACCATAATCCCACCTCCACCAAATGATTTGGACCAATGCACAAAGCAAGGTCCATAAAGACATGAATGAGCGAGTTTGGGGTGGAGGAACTTGACTGGCCTGCACAGTCCTGACCTCAACCCAATAGAACACCTTTGGGATGAATTATGCAAATACAAATGCGCTTCTATAACAATGGTCAAACATTCCCATAGACACACTCCTAAACCTTGTGGACAGCCTTCCCTGAAGAGTTGAAGATGTCATAGCTGCAACGGGTGGGCCAACTCAATGTTGAACCCTATGGACTAAGACTGGGATGCCATTAAAGTTCATGTGCGTGTAAAGGCAGGTGTCCCAATACTTTTGGTAATGTAGTGTATTCTTAAAAACTTGAATGCATTTTAAGATTTTTTTTGTCCATTTGGCAGGTATCCTTCAATTTAGGATTCAATGATCTCTGGTCATGAAAGTTTTAGATTAATCCCACTAGAAGAGGAATACGGGGACTGCTTTTGCTGAACACCTTTTGAACATGCTAGCTTGCTGGCTTTGTCTAGCTTTACAAATTTCTGAGATGCTGAACAGAAACAAGCACTCAGATCAGGAATGTCAAAGTAAAGTTAGGTCTCCACTTGTTCCAGGCCAGTGACTCAAAAGGCAAATTTTAGAAAGCAAAGTCAACAGATGCAGCTTCCATACCTCCATAGAACAAACCTTTCTTAACACAACAACATCAATGGTGTGCAGAGTGTAGTAACCCAAACTACCCAACCGGAAATTTAGTTTACTGAGGATAAAAGTTGGTTTTTGGTTGGTTGAACCATCTAAAAGTTTGGGATTTTCGCACAAAATGGGAAGTTTGCGCAAAGGAAGGTGTACTTGTGGGGTACAGTGAATCACAAAAGGGATACAGAATTCTACACCAAGACACAAACAAGGTAACCATCATTAGAAGTGCAATTGTCAATGAAACTTCAGTGTGTTCAGAATTTCATGGACTAACACAAATACTTCAAACTGAGGGAAATTCCACATCAGTGTCACATTAAGATTAGCAACAAAGTGACACAGAAACAGAAATTAACACAGGCAATCCAAATGCTTTAAAAGAAGAAACCAGGCCAGAAGAGGCTTCAATCAGAAAATCCACCAGAAGCAACAAAGGCATCCTAGCCAAACATCTGTTCTATGTTGCTCGCGTAGCATTAAAACCAGAGCCAGATTCATGGGATGAGATGCAAAGACTTCCAACCCACAAGAAACAAAAGTGGATTAGAGCATTTGACAAAACCGCTTTCAAGAAACAGATTTATAGAACTAGAAATATGAAATGGGACTAATATAAGAAGTAGTTATTGAGTGGGGGTGTTGGAATACAGAATTGTATTTTGTTCAACAAATACTGTACATCAGTATTTAGTAGCGATACATTCTTCAACCAGTAGATGGCAGTGTTTATAAGTTTTTAGCTGTATCTAAAGTATGTCTTTTCCGTGAACGAGAAGTTCCTGTTTCCTATCTACAGTTAAGCAGCAAAGCCCATGTGGACTCTGCACTGTCTGTTCCGTAGGGCTATATACAGCATTTCTAACACATAGCCCTGCAAAGGATGTGATGAGGGACTGTCCACTGCCAGAGCGTGGGGGAGCAGAGGATCAAGTAAGTAAAACTGTTTCTCTTCTCCCCTTGACAACACAAGCTATTAACCTGAAAGGGATAATTTTTTAGTTGGACTTTTTTTACCTTAAAAAACCTTCAGTGTGAAGCTCCCCCCTCAGCCCCTCTAATACTTACCTAAGCCAGCGATGTGCACGAGACCCAAGGGTCTCCCGGGCCTCTCCCCCCTGATTAGCTGAGATGCAGGAGCCATTGGCTCCCGCTGCTGTCAATCACAGCCAGTGAGATGGAAGCGGGGGTGAGCCGTGTCTTATGGATGCAGAGAGCCGGCTCGGGAGCGAGCATGCATGAGTGCCCCCAAAGCAAGCGGCTTGGTATGGGGGCCCTAGGCAAAGGGGAGGGGCCCAGAGCACCGGGGGGACCCTGAGAAGAAGAGGATCGGGGGTGCTCTGTGCAAAACCATTACACACTATAACATGTTTGTTATTTTTTTTTAAATAAAAATGTTTCCTTTACAATCACTTTAAGTGATCCTTAAAGTGATTGTACAGGATTCAGCTTTAACTGCTTCCCGCTCACCGTATAGTAAAGATGACGGTCGGGCGGGAGCACTCTCGTTCTGGGAGGATGTCACATGGCGTCCTCCCATTCTCGCCGCCATCGGTTCTGGGCTTTGTCCCTGGGATACAGGGCATCACCGATCATGGTAAAGAGCCTATGACGTAGGCTCTTTACCATGTGATCTGCTGTGTACAATTACAGCTAATCACAGTGTAAATAGGAAATGCCAGTTATTGGCATTCCTCTCCTCAGGCTGGCAGTGCGTGAGGAGAGGAAAGTCGGTCAACGGCATTCCTCAGCAGGGACATCTGCACTGACAATCAGGGCACTGAGCATCAGTGTCCTGATTATCTGTGCAGCCCCAACAGTACCCACCATTGCTGCCAATCAGTCCCCATCAGTGCTGCCTGTCAGTGCCCATCAGTGATGCCTTTCAGTGCTCATTAGTGCCAACTATCAGTGTTGTCTATCAGTGCCACCATAGGTGTGCGCAGCCTATTGCATTAGGGTGTGCACCTCAAAGCTTCAACACATATGCATTTGACATATTTACCGGGCTCTTCCTTGCTCTCCATCCTGAAACAATGGGAAGAAGAGGGAGCAAGGGAGCACATGGTAGACCCAGGCAACAGAAGGAAGAGGATCAGGGAAATGAGGGGTGACGGGGGTGGCATATATTAGTACCAATCCCCTATATTTTCCTCCTGTGGCAGCTGAATGTTGACAAAAGGGAGAGGAGAAGCCTACTTTCAGCTGCTGCAGGAGGAAAATACAGATCGGTTCCACTAAATTCCACCCACGCCACTTCTCCTGTCCAGGTTCTGAGGGTCGGCAAGGAAGGGTTGTGGTTTACCTGTCACCTGCCCACCATTGACAGGTTGCCAACCCCAGGATTAGGTGTGTGCCCAGGCACACCTGGCACACCCCTTGCACACGCCTATGAGTGCCACCCATTAGTGCCACCTATCAGTGCCCATTAGTACTGCCTATCAGTGCCTATCATTGCTGCATATCCATGTTGCCTATCAGTCTCCATAAGTGCTGCCAATCAGTGCCCATCAGTGCCGCCTATCAGTGCCCATCACTGCTGTATATTAGTGCCTGCCCATTAGTGCCACCTCATTAGTGCCCATCAGTGCAGCCTCATCGGTATAAAAATATAAAAATATATATAAAAATGGGTATGTTGCGCTATATAGAAAACATCAAACAAATAAAACGTTATTCATAAAAAAGGTGCTAATAAAGTCTTTAAAGTCCAAAAACACATCAGGCTAGATGAATAGCCAAAGGTAAAAGGATTTATAACCAGCAAAGGAGTGCTTGTAAAAATGAATCCAGGAAGAATCCTCCACCATGTAAAAGAACACCGAAATAAGGCCAAGATCTACTCTTACCACAGAGTATGGACTCTAGTTATGGAAGGTCACTTAAGCCTCAGCAAATCAACCCCTGGAAATTGGCCCAAGGAAGGCGGAGGCGATGGTAAAGGACACAGTCCCAGCTCCTGTTAGCCTAGTCTTCGGTCCTCTGGGTTAATCTCAATCCTCTTGCGAGAACCAGTTATTCCCTATCTGGGCACCACCATCTTGGACAGCATGGAGAAGATGAGGCCAGGCGTTAGAGAGACCGATCTATCCTTCACGTTCCACTGCTTTCTACATACCTCAGCACCTGGTAGAGTGACTGTGCATACAGGAGACCAAGAAGCAGCACAGATCTGGGCAGGGGGCGGGAGCAGCCTCATCGGTGCCCGTCAGTGCAGACCCATCAGCACAACATCAATGAAAGAGAAAAATTACTTATTTACAACATTTTATAACAGAAACTAAGAAAAACTTTTTTTTTTCTCGAAATTTTCAGTCTTTTTTCGTTTGTCTAGCAAAAAAGTAAAAAAAAATGCAGTGGTGAAAAATACCACCAAAAGAAAGCTCTATCTGTCTCAAAAAAATTATAAAAATGTAATTTGGGTGTTGCATGACTGTGCAATTGTCATTCAAAGTGTGACAGCGCTGAAACCTGAAAAGTGGACTGGGCAGGAAGGGGGTGACAGTCCCCAGTAGGCAAGTGGTTAAATATTCTGTACTGAAAGGTTACATCTCAGAACCTTAGAAGGGATACCTGAATAAATATGTCAGGGCTGACCCCCCCCTCCCCCCTTCCCAGCATGTTGTTTGGGACACAACTATACATAAGGTCTTGCTGCAGATATAATAAGCAGTTAGGGGCCTGAACTCTCCAATATCAATCAAAAAATAGCTGACCCTTTAAATAGGCCGAGTTGTGTACCATACATTGATTGTTAGAAACTCCTTAGTGGCATGGAGCCATAAATGCTGACCTTTATGTTCGAAATGAATCTTGGCCAACCGCGGGCCTAAATTACATTCATGGTAATTGCTGTGTTTTAATAACCACATTTTTTTGCATTCTCTAAATGTCACTCACATATCCATTTATAACCGAAGCAATTCAATACAAATGTATGTCATGGAGAGTTAAAGGCACACACAGATTCATTTTCCCTGTTACAAGTATGGAATCCTTAAAGGTCCTCTGTTGCTTCTGAAAAAAAGAAAAAGCATTGCTCCTGCAATAGACAACTGTAAATACCGTACTTACCTTTCTGGCAGGTGTCAAGTCCGAACTCTGATGTTTTGAAGTATTACAGATTCTGGCAAAGTCTCCAGCATTTCACACTTCCGGGATTGTGGAATGCCTGCAACCCCCAGTTCTCTCAATGGTTTCTCCCACCAGCCCCTACGCCAGTAATGTGTCTTATAGTGATGTGTGGGCTTGTGGAAGGAACCACAGCAAGTGGCAGGGGACTCGGGCACTTGACACTTCTCGAAGAGTTTAATGCTGAGGTCTTTGCCACTTACAGACAAGGTAGTTCAGACTTACCCCCGCTGGAAAGGTAAGTATCCACCATCTTCTTTTGCAGCGCTTTTGATTCTTTTTATGAGGCGTGTGTGGACATGTCTTGATAAGGGACTTGTCTCAGAATAAAATGAGGGACAAATGAGGAGGAAAGAGGGACAGTGGAACTTTGTTCAGAATGAGGGACAGTCCCCTAAAATCAGGGACAGTTGTGTGTGTATATATATATACAGCCTTTATACATATATATACATACACACACACACACACACTCTGCATTACCAAAAGTATTGTGACACCTGCCTTTACACGCTCATGAACTTTAATTACTCCATAGGGTTCAGTATTGAGTTGACCCACCCATTGCAGTTATAACAGCTTCAACTCTTCTGGGAAGGCTGTCCACAAGGTTTAGGAGTGTGTCTATGGGAATGTTTGACCATTCTTCCAGAAGCGCTTTCGTGAGCTCATGCACTGATGTTGGATGAGAAGGCCTGGCTCGCAGTCTCCGCTCTAATTCATCCCAAAGGTGTTCTGTTGGGTTGAGGTCGGGACGCTGTGCAGGCCAGTCAAGTTTCTCCACCCCAAACTCGCTCATCCATGTCTTTATGGACCTTGCTTTGTGCACTGGCACGATGTCATGCTGGAACAGGAAGAGGCCATCCCCAAACTGTTCCCACAAATTTGTGAGCATGAAATTGCCCAAAATGTCTTGGTATGCTGATGCAATAAGAGTTCCCTTCACTGGAACTAAGGGGCCAAACCCAACCCCTGAAAAACAACCCCACACCATAACCCCCCCTCCACCAAATGATTTGGAGTAGTGCGGCGATACTTTTGGCAATATAGTGTGGATGAGCGAGTTTGGAGTCTTGACCTCAACCCAATAGAACACTTTTGGGATGAATTAGAGTGGAGACTGCAAACCAGGCCTTCTTGTTCAACATCAGTGCCTGACCTCACAAATGCGCTTCTGGAAGAATGGTCAAACATTCCCATAGACACACTCCTAAACCTTGTGGACAGCCTTCCCAGAAGAGTTGAAGATGTTATAGCTGCAAAGGGTGGGCCAACTCTATATTGAACCCTACGGACTAAGACTGGGATGCCATTAAAGTTTATGTGCGTGTAAAGGCAGGTGTCCCAATACTTCTGGCAATATATTGTATATCCACTTGCCGACCGCCGCACGCCGATGTACGTCCTAAGTTTGGCGGCGGATATCGTTGTTATGGCAGCAGCTAGCTGCCATAACCTCGGTATCCCCATTTTCGTGCGGCGGTCAGCTTTCAAATAAAAGTGGTCTCTGCGGCGGATTCGCCGCGAGATCACTTTTATCGGTGGTGGGAGAGGGGACCCCCTCCCACCGCGATCTGGTGCCCTCCGCCGCTACCGACGGCTCGACGGCACGATCGCGCATGTCCCCTTGCTGTGCCTGGAGATGAGTGAGGGGAAGATGGTGCCCACTCGTCTCCATGACACTGCAGGGCGGAAGCGACGTCAAAACATCACTTCCGCCCATACGTCTTAAAGGCACACTTTTTTCAATGTCATTTTTTTAAATGACTTTTTTTTCTTCCTTCTTCTTTTTTTATTGAATTTTAGTGTAAATGTGAGATCTGAGGTCTTTTTGTCCCCAGATCTCATATTTAAGAGGTCCTGTCATGCTTTTTTCTATTACAAGGGATGTTTACATTCCTTGTAATAGGAATAAAAGTGACACAATTTTTTTTTTTTAAAACAGTGTAAAAATAAATAAAATCATGTAAAATAAATAAGAAAAATGAAAAAAAATTTTTTAAAACCCCCCCCGTTCCGACAAGCTCACGCACAGAAGCGAACGTATACGTGAGTAGCGCCCGCATATGAAAACGGTGGTCAAACCACACATGTGAGGTATCGCCACAATCCTTAGAGTGAGAGCAATAATTCTAGCCCTAGACCTCCTCTGTAACGCAAAACATGCAACCTGCAAAATTTTTTAAACGACGCCTAGGGAGATTTTTGAGGGTAAAAGTTTGACGCCATTCCACGAGCGAGCGCAATTTTGAAGTGTGACATGTTGGGTGTCAATTTACTCGGCGTAACATTATCTTTCACAATATAAAAAAAAATTGGGCTAACTTTACTGTTGACTTACTTTTTTATTCAAAAAAGTGAATTTTTCCAAAAAAAAGCACGCTTGTAAGACTGCTGCACAAATACGGTGTGAAAAAAAGTATTGCAATGACCGCCATTTTATTCTCTAGGGTGTTCGAAAAAAAAACAATATATAACGTTTGGGGGTTCTAATTAATTTTTTAAACATGTAAACACCTAAATTCCAAAACGAGGTTGGTCCTTAAGTGGGTAGATAGATAGATAGATAGATAGATAGATAGATAGATAGATAGATAGATAGATAGATAGATAGATAGATAGATAGATAGATAGATAGATAGACTGTATATCCTTTTGCTTTGTAATGTTTACTACCTACAACCAGCAGATGTGAGTTTCACAGAGCTTTGCAATGAAACGGACCTGGATAGCAGGAAGACTGCCTCTCTTTTCTAGCAGGGTTTGTACTGTGTGTAATAGCCAGTTATACACAGGTTGCCATCAAGCATGCAGCAACTTATAAGAAGGCTGCCAATTCTCATGGATGCAAAAGTTTTGGATAGGGGATATAATTTAACACATTTATTTTAGCTGTCTGTGTACCATTGGGAGAGATTTCCTTTCATTTTCCATCCTCCAAACACATCAATAAGTGGGGGCAAATTTTAGTACGAAACTGGTAATTTTCACTGAAACAGGTGACCCAATGGGAAGATTTCTTCTAGTCTCCTGTAAAATCTTGAATTTCCCATCACTTTTTGGCTGTGACAATGGCCATCAGAACAAAAAGAGAAGGCGAGACAATAATAAAAACCTGACAGAAGTTCCAAACCTTAAAGTGTTCCTAAACCCACAATAGTAAAACCAGTCTGTATATGCAATAAAGCATGCTTGTTATACTCACTGTGGAACCTAAGGGGTTAATCCTCTGCATTATGTAAAAAGGCTGTATGATCCTGTATGCACAGATCCTCCTTTTCTTACACTGACTCCAGGTCATGTCCAGATAAGACAAAGCCTTTGGAGTCAGGCTGCACATGCTCAGTTTGGTGTGTATTGCTAGAGAGTTTGTTTATTTTTCCTTGGGGGAGTGCATGTGATCAGCACAGGGCCAATTAGCACTGTCCAGACATGTCCAGACAGAGGGTCAGGGGTCCTGCAGCCTCATAGGAAAGCTCAGTGCAGTATGAAAATTCCTCCTACAAGCTTCACCAGGAACTGATAGCAATTACAAGACCTAGCCATATACTGCTGATGAGAAACGGTATTTGGAAGTTTAAATTTACTAAAATAATTGCATTTCCATGTTCTGTGTACTGTGGGAGACCAGATATAGGGAATGCAGACTCCTGGGTTTAGTAACACTTTAACCACTTGCCGACCACTGCATGCCGATATACATCGGCACAATGGCAGCAGTGGGCAAATGGGCGTACCTGTACATCCCCTTTAAATGGCGGGGCTAGTGGGCGCGCGCCCACCGCGTACAGCGTGACCGTGCCCGCAGGACCCGTTGACTCGATGTCCACTGGTCCCCCGGCGATCGTGTCACGGAGCCGCAGAATGGGGAAGTGTCTATGTAAACAAGGCATTTCCCCATTCTCGCTAGTGTCATGCCAGAGATCACTGATCCCTGTCATCGGGAGCAGTGATCGCTGTCATGTGAGTGGAAGTCCACCCCACCCCCCCCCACAGTTAGAATCACTCCATAGGACACACTTAACCCCTTCATCGCCCCCTAGTGGTTAACCCCTTCCCTGCCAGTGTAATTTACACAGCAATCAATGCATTTTTATAGCTCTGATCGCTGTATAAATGACAATAGTCCCAAAATAGGGTCAAAAGTGTCCAATGTGTACGCCATAATGTCGCAGTCCCGATGGAAATCACAGATCCATTGGGCAAACCAATCAATATACGCTTATTGAGATTTTTTTTTCCAAAAATATGTAGAAGAATACATATCGGCCTAAACTGAGGAAAAAATGTGTTTTTTTTTATATATTTTTGGGGGATATTTATTATAGCAAAAAGTAAAAAATATTGCTTTTTTTCAAAATTGTCACTCTTTTTTTGTTTATAGCGCAAAAAAAAAAAAAAAACGCAGAGGTGATCAAATACCACCAAAAGAAAGCTCTATTTGTGGGAAACAAATGACGTCAATTTTGTTTGGGTGCAACGTCGCACGACCGCGCAATTGTCAGTTAAATCGACGCAGTGCCGAATCGCAAAAGTGTTCTGGTCAGGAAGGGGGTAAAATCTTCCGGGGTTGAAGTGGTTAACCTCTGTATCCAAGACGAAAAAAAGAAACTTGGACGTACTGTAGATGCAATTTAAATATGTGTTTTTAAAATTAAGGTTTTAAAATACAGCATTTCTGTAAGGCACTTAAAACTAATATAAAACAGCAATTTGTGAACTTTTAAGGTTTTTAATTTTTTTTTTTTTTTTATTTGTAATTGGCATAAATTTTATACGTTCTCTTTAAATGTTAGCCTGAAAGAAAATTCCCTGAGCCACCTACAGTGTCCATCTGAATCACCTCGGTATTTTTACCGGAAAATCTGTCATGGGCTAGAAGCGGCCAGCAGCCATTACCATAAATTATCAGGAGACAAGACGCGGGCACATGGCTACAAAATCTTAACACCGCAAAGCCGTCACATTATAAATGACCATGTCGCTGGCACCGCCGCTGCCTAACTACATGGGGAAAGTGTGAAATTATTCCAATGGCTTTGCGAGGCGCAGACAGAATGACTGACACTTGGCAGCTCTTTAAATCTCAGGGGTACGGCGCCTTCAGTGCCACGCAAGAGAATTTTGACCTTGTTGGCCTGGTGCCAGGGAAGAAAGGGTCGGATCGCTGTTTTGTGCTGTCACTCAAAGGGCGGCTGAATCTTTTTTTTCTGCGGTTTGTCAACAGCATTCCAGACGCTGCTAAATATTAATGTGCGATTTCTAACGGGAAATTTGCTGGCGTGCTGAGAGGAATAAAGAAGCTTCCAGGTACCCTTCCCCCCATTCCATTTATGCAATTACATTAATAATAATGAAGATATCCTATGGTCGTCAGCTGGGTCATTCCACGACCCTTCGGCTGTTTGTAATTGGGACGCCTGCATCAGCCATTCAACCTCCAGCATGGAGAGATAGGATGGGAATTTTTTACAGCAACTATGTTCCAGTATATGGGTAGAAGGAAAAGAAGCTGAAGTTGTTGCCATTATCGATCAGATTCAAATTTATCAATGTTTTAAAGTGGAACTAAACCCATCAATTTAACAGTTTCAAAAAAGCAGTTACAGTGCCTTGAAAAAGCATTCACAACATGCCGGGAATGTACAGTTCTTTGAAAATGTATTCATACCCCTTAAAATGTTCCACATTTTTTTCATGCTACAACCAAAAACGTTATTGGGATTTTATGTGATAGACCAACACAAAGTGGCACATAATTGTGAAGTGGAAGGAAAATGATAAAATGATTTTCAATTTTTTTTACAAATAATTATGTGAAAAGTGCGGTGTGCATTTGTATTCAGCCCCCCCCCTGAGTCAATACTTCGTAGAACCACCTGAATATGCTTTGATCTAAACCAGGGGTCTCAAACTGGCGGCTCTCCAGCTGTAGCGGGACTACAAGTCCCATGAGGCATTGCGAGGCTGACAGTTACAAGCATGACTCCCACAGGCAGAGGCATGATGGGATCGCCAGTTGCGACCCCTAATCGAAACCATTCCATTGTAGCTCTGGCTGTATGTTTAGGGTCGTTGTCCTGCTGGAAGGTGAACCTCCACCCCAGTCTCATGTCTTTTGCAGACTCTAAGGCCCCTTTCACACTGAGGCGGTAGGGGGCGTCGGCGGTAAAACAGCGGTATTTTTAGCGCTGTTTTACCGTGGTATTCGGCCGCTAGCGGTGCGGTTTTGACCCCCCGCTGGCGGCCAAAAAAGGGTTAAAACTACTCGTACAGCGCGGCTATAGCTGCGGTATTGCCGCGCTGTCTCATTGATTTCAATGGGCAGGAGCGGTGAATACACCGCTCCTTCACCGCTCCAAAGATGCGGCTCCCAGGAGATTTTTTCTTCTCCTGCCAGCGCACCGCTTCAGTGTGAAAGCCCTCAGGCTTTCACACTGAACAAACAGCGGAGGCTGTTTAGGGGCGGTTTGCAGGCGGTATTTTTAGCGCAATAACGCCTGCAAACCGCCCCAGTGTGAAAGGGGCCTAATGCCGTGTACACACGGGCAGACTTTTCAACCAAACTTATCAAATCCGTCAGACCATTCGATCGTGTGTGGGCTTCATCGGACCTGCAGCGGACCTTTTCTGTCAAAAATGTGACTTTAGATTTAGAACATGTTTCAAATCTTTCCAATAGACTCGAGTCCGGTCGAAAAATCCATTCGTCTGTATGCTAGTCCGACGGACGAAAACCGACGCTAGGGCAGCTATTGGCTACTGGCTATGAACTTCCTTATTCTAGTCTGGTCGTACGTCATCACGTACGAATCCGTCGGACTTTGGTGTGATTGTGTGTAGACAAGTCCGATTCGACGGAAGTCCGTTGAAAAGTGAGTCGAAAAGGTCCGACGTGATTCAGTCCGTCGAAAGTCCGGTCGTGTGTACACAGCATAACAGGTTTTCTTCTAAGATTGCCCTGTATTTGGCTCCATCCATCTTCCCATCAACTCTGACCAGCTTCCCTGTCCCTGCTGAAGAAAAGCATCCCCACAACATAATGCTGCCACCACCATGTTTCACAGTGGGCATGGTGTGTTCAGGGTGATCTGCAATGTTAGTTTTCCGCCATGCTTAGCGTTTTGCTTAAGGCCAAAAAGTTAAATTCTGTCCAGAGCACCTTCTTCCACAAGTTTGCTGTGACCCCCACATGGCTTTGCACGAACTGCAAACGGGACTTCTTATGGCTTTCCTTCAACAATGTCTTTCTTCTTGCCACTCTTCCATAAAGCCCAGATTTGTGGAGAGCACGACTAATAGTTGTCCTGTAGACAGATTCTCCCACCTGAGCTGTGGATCTCTGCAGCTCCTCCAGAGTTACCATGGGCCTCTTGGCTGCTTCTCTGATTAATGTTCTCCTTGCCCGGCCTCTCAGTTTAGGTGGACGGCCATGTCTTGGTAGGTTTGCAGTTGTGCCATACTCTTTCCATGTTCAGATGATGGATTGAACAGTGCTCCGTGAGATGTTCAAAGCTTGGGATATTTTTTTATAACCTAACCCTGCTTTAAACTTCTCCACAACTTTATCCCTGACCTGTCTGGGGTGTTCCTTGGTCTTCATTACCCTTAATGTTCACTACGGTTCTCTAACAAACCTCTGAGGGCTTCACAGAACAGCTGTATTTATACTGAGATTAAATACTGAAATTAAATTACAGACAGGTGGACTCTATTTACTAATTAGGTGACTTCTGAAAGCAATTGGTTCCACTAGATTTTAGTTAGGGGTATTGGAGTAAAGGTGGCTGAATACAAATGCATGCCACACTTTTCAGATATTTATTTGTAAAAAATTTAGAAAACCATTTATCATTTTCCTTCCACTTCACAATTATGTGCCACTTTGTGTTGATCTATCACATAAAATCCCAATAAAATACATTTACGTTTTTGGTTGTAACATGACATCTGTGGACAATTTAAAGGGGTATGAATACTTTTTCAAAGCACTGTACATTCCCGGCATGTTGTGAATGCTAACTGTCACATTTGCTTGTGCTGTTAACCAAGCTTCTTTAACTGAAAAGGAAGGGAAAGTTCCACATTAAAGCAGTTAGAAATCAGATGCAACCAACTGTCACTATTAAAAAAAAAAAAAAAAAAAGTGTTCCCTGTAAAGAATTATTATTCGCCCATCCCACCACCATCGCTCAAGATCTACGTTCTCCTGAAGAGCTACTGTGGCTGAAGGATTACTTCTTGGTGCATTGAATGGCAGGTCTCCCCCGTTGTGTGTGGTGGTTCCTTCTGCCAGTCCCTACATCACTACTGAGTCCTGTTGTGAGAAGTGGATGGAACCACAGCCTGCAGAGGGGGGGGCAGGCATTTAACACACAAGAGGTCTGACGCTAGGAATTCTTCAGCAAGCATCAGCTCTTAGGGCCAGTTCACACCGGCATGTTTTTGACAGCCCAATTATTTCAATGGGCTGTCAAATGCATGGGAATACACAAGACGTATAGTGGGTACAACTTTTACAATCACACCGCACCAAACCGCATGGTACTGTGGTTCGAATGCGGTTTGGTGGCCGCAAAAAGCGCACACATTTCCTAGATGTGCTTGGGGTGCCATTAACAATTAATGCCACTAACATGTGTCTAGCAAGGACAGTGCATTTCCTTGTGTGCACTTAAAGATTGGGACAAGTAAGTATTAATTATTAATAAGGAAACTCTTTTTTTTTAAATAGTGACAAAGTCAGTTTAAAGTGTAACACCTTTATTGAGAAATAAAATAATCTTCCCTGGGTGATCAATGTACATTATAAGGTTTTTTTTAACCACTTGCTTACTAGGCACTTAAACCCCCTTCCTGCCCAGGCCAATTTTCAGCTTTCAGCGCTCGCACTCTGTGAATGACAATTGCGCGGTCATACAACGCTGTACCCAAATTACATTTTTATCATTTTTTTCACACAAATGAAGCTTTCTTTTGGTGGTATTTATTCACTACTGGGGTTTTTTATTTTTTTGCTAAACATACAAAGAAAGACCGAAAATTTTGAAAAAAAAAACAAACAGTTTTCATAATTTGTTATAAAATTTTGCGAACAGGTAATTTTTCTGCTTTTTTGATGTGCGCTGATGAGGCAGCACTGATAGGTGGCACTGGTGGGCACTGATCAGGAGGCACTGATGAGGCTGCACTGATAGGTGGCACTGATATGTGGCACTGATGGACACTGATAGGGGCATTGAAGGGCACTAATAGGTGGCACTGATGGGTGGCACTGATGGGCACTGGTAGGTGACACTGATAGGCAGCACTGATAGGTGGCACTGATGATGAGGCACTGATGGGCACAGATAGGTGGCACTGGTGGGCACTGGTAAGTGGCACTGTTGGGAACTGCTTAGCAGTACTGCTATGCACTGGTAGGTGGCCCTGGAGGATACTGGTAGGTGGCACTGGTGGGCACTGCTAACCAGCAGTGGGTGTGGAGTGTGTGGGACCGAAGTCCGTTTACACAAGCCAGTAATCGGCTTTTGTTTATTACTCATGCCACTATTGTAAAAAGTGCCGCTATTGTAAGCGACGCTTTAACGTCAGTATGCGGCCGCTAGCGGGGAGGTTTTAACCCCCTGCTTGCGGCCGAGAAAGGGTTAAAACCACCGCAAAGCGCCTCTGCAGAGGTGCTTTGCCGGCGGTATAGCCGCGCCGTCCCATTGATTTCAATGGGCAGGAGCGGTAAAGGAGCTGTATACACTCCGCTCCTTCACCGCTCCAAAGATGCTGCTAGCAGGACTTTTTTTACCGTCCTGCCAGCGCATCGCTCCAGTGTGAAAGCCCTCGGGGCTTTCACACTGGAATGAAAGCAGCTGCACTTTCAGGTCGCTTTGCAGGTGCTATTATTAGCGCAATAGCGCCTGCAAACCGCCCCAGTGTGAAAGGACCCTAACACTAGCTATTCTTAAAAATGTTCCCTCCCCCCTCCTCCTAGCTATCTTACATACCCTATGCAAAAAAGATCTGTGTACTTACCTCTGTTTATTCCAATCTGGGCCATGGGAGTCTATGGGTGATACCACAGCTCCCAGAATTCACAGCCACTGTCGAGCACCCTCTTAAGCCAGCCATAAGTAGATCAAATTCGGCTGGTTCAGCAGGAACCAGCCAAATTTTGATCCATGTGTGACAGACCCAACCGGTACAGTCGCTTTTGGAGGGGACTGCAGAGTGGCTTCTTGCCTACTGACTATGAACCCTGGCATTTGAGGGAGCTACAAGCATTCATGAAGATGTCCTGTTATATAATGCAAGATGACATGTTATTGCCACATTTAACAGTCAAGGAAGCCATGATGGCCTCTGTCAACTTGAAACTCAATGAGAAGATGGATGAGAAAAGAAAGCTGGGTAATGAGATTTGGACAGCCCTGGGTTTTCTCGAATACTAGGGCCAAACTGTCTGGGTGGGCACTGACCTGAGTCACTTAGGCCTGTCTAGGTGACTAGTTCTTAATTAGGTCCAATGGTGGCTGGTGCTCAAAATTTGGGGGCGGGGCACAAACAACCTGAAAAATACTAAAAAAACCCCAACAATTGCAGCCTTACTGTGTCCATCAAATGCAGCCACTGTGCCATCAATTGCAGCCATTGTGCCCATCAAATGCAGCCATTGTGCCCATCAAATGCAGCCACTGTGCCATCAAATGCAGCCACTTTGCCTTCAATTGCAGCCATTGTGTCCATCAAATGCAGCCACTGTGCCATCAAATGCAGCCACTGTACCATCAAATGCAGCCACTGTGCCATCAACTGCAGCCACTTGTGCCCATCAAATGCAGCCACTTGTGCCTATCATATGCAGCCACTTGTGCCCATCAAATCCAGCCACATGTGCCTATCGTATGCAGCCACTTGTGCCCGTCATATGCAGCCACTTGTGCCCATCAAATGCCACCAATTCTGCCCATCATATGCAGCCACCTGTGCCCATCAAATACCGCCACTGTGTCCCCCACCCACCCGATGTCTGTCCGGCACTTACTCCATCTTGGTGGCGGGTCAGGCAGCGGGTCACGGTGGTGAGCTGTGAGATGGCTCCTTTGTCCTCAATGCGTCTCTTCTCATTCTGCTAGGCGTCCAATCGGAGTGCCTGTGCCTTCAGCCAATCAGGTAACGGTATTAGACCCGTGCTTCCTGATTGGCAGAGAGGCTGTTCCGTGTTAGAAAAGCAAATATTCATTTGCCTTTCTGACACACCTGGGTGGACTGTGAGCGCAATGCTCTGTGCTCCAAGTCCATCTTTTTTGAAGCCTATTAGAGCCTTTTGGCTTTAATCAGGTGCTTCAAAAACAACCCCGCTGTTGTAATTCAGGCGCACGGCGTTCAAAATGGGGTCGGATGCTTAAATAGGAGGTGGCGGCGGCAGCCATGGATAGATTCATGCAATGCATGAATCTATCCATTGAGGGGGTGGTGTGACAGAGGGGGCGGCGTCCGTGCGCCCTTAATGGACGCACTGCCACTGATTAGATCACTGTTAGTTGCTAGCTGTTGATTAGCCTACTGTTTATGTTTATGTTAGCTGTTCTGATGATATTACTGTTTACCTTGTTTAGGATAATGTGATCAAGCTCTTTTGTGATTTTGTGTGGTATATATTCTGTGTGAGTTTACAATAATACTTCCAGTTTGCACCTAAGCTAGTGTCGTCTAGTTCTTGGGTGCAATTCTCAGCTATAATACCTGGTTCCTGGTTCCAGAATGGAGGAAGCTGTATCTTGGCGGAAGCACCCAAGCAGGGTGGCAGGCGGTCCGCCACACTATGTATGTCTGTTTTTTTTCTGAATGATCAAAGCCGCTAGCTATAGCCGGCAACACTGAGCATTGTATTCTGCCAGCAGGGAAGGCCCCCCGCCAGCAGAACACAATAGCTCTGTGGGAAGGATTCCCCCATTGGCACCAAGTGTGTTGATGGGGGAATCAGCACATTTTTTTTTTCGTTCATCCAAAAATAAATGTATGGCAAAGCTTACAAAGGGAAGCCACAGCGGCAGGATCATGTGAATGGACTGGACTAAAAAAAGGTAACAGATCTTTTTTTTACACAGCGTATACAGGATAGGTAGGAGGAAGGGGGGAGGGAATGATTTTAAGAGCAGTTAATGTTAAGCTGCTCATAGACCAATCAAAATTCAACCATTTCAGCAGGACCTGAACAAATTTTGATCCATCTATGAGTAGGCTAATTGTACTGAAGTCGATCTACTGATCAACTTCAGTACAAGTCTGTCAGGTTTTTTTCATGCGATCACTGTCGCTGGCTATAGCTGGCGGCAGTGATCATTGTATTCTGATGTCAGGGAAAGCCTCCCGCTATTAGAATACAATAGCACAGCGGGAGGGGGGGATTCTGCCATCAGCACTGACTGTGTTGATGGGGCAATCAAGCGACTTTCTTTTCTTTAACCTGTGGTTGAAAATTGCATAATGTGTGGCCAGCCTTAGGCTTTTCTTCCATTTTAACAAACAACAGTACTACCTTTTTTTGTTCTGGTGAAATAGCTGTTTGTATCATCAAATACTATCCAAACTGATCCCTGAATGGGAGAGGCTGTGTTCATTATAACCGCCTGGTGCACTTTAAGTATTTTAATGAGCAAAGCTACAGCGTTTGCATCCCTTTTGGAGGTTTTTAACCCTTAGGGAGTATCTTACAAAAAATGAAATTCCTATTGCAGGGAGAGCCTAAGCTTTTACTTGTATCTCAGTGCAGATGTGTGAGAGAATCAGTTCTTTTTGTACATTAGCAAAGAATGCCTTCAGGTTGCCATATTGCATTGAATTTTTAAAAACATTTTTAGAGAATTACAGCGACTTCACGTTGCAATGGAAAGTACATTTTTAATAACATTAAAATACAAAATGGCTTGTGTCACAATTTTATATGCTATATTAATTTTAGTAGGAAAGTGGAGTTCTTTTTAAGACACTCTGGGGTTGATTTACTAAAGGAAAATAGACTGTGCAAATTGGGCTTGGATTCCCTGGTCCCAGCAGTCAACAGAGGAGCCCAGGACTCAGAAGAGGTAAGTATATGCTGCTGCGGAGAGAGAGCTTTGGGTGGTCTTTTTTCCTTGCCCTGCATAAAAAAGACCAGTATATCTAAAGCAGTGTTTCTCAATCTTTTTTCACTCCTGGTACCCTTTAAAGTTATGCAAAATCTAAGAGTACCCCAGTGTAAAATGTGAATAAGCCCCCCAATTACACAGTTCTCCTATCACAGAGCCCCCAATTCATACAGTTCCCTCATCACAGAGCCCCCCAATCACACAATCCCCCCGTCACAGAGCCCCCAATCAAACAGTCCCTTCATCACAGAGCCCTCCAATCACACAGTCTTCTCATCACAGAGCCCTCCAATCACACATACTTCTCATCACAGAGCACCCCAATCTCCCCCATCAGAGAGCCCCCCCAATCACACAGTCCTCTCATCAGAGCCCCCACATCATACAGTCCCCCATCACCAAGCCCCCCAATCATGCAATCCCCCCATCACAGAGCCCCCTCAATCACACAATCCCCCCCCATCACAGAGCCTCCTAATCACACAGTTATTTATCACAGAGCCCTCCAATCACAAAGTGTTCTCATCACAGAGCCCTCCAATCACTCAATCCCCCCATCAGAGAGCCCCCCCATCACACAGTCCTCTCATCAGAGAGCCCCTCAATCACACAATCACCCCCCTTACATCACAGTCCCCATCAGAGTCCTCACCTTACATTATGGTCCCCATCAAAGTCCCCCTTACATCAGGGTCCCCATCAAAGTACCCTCTTACATCGTGGTCCCCATCAGAGTTCCCCCTACATCACGGTCTCCATCAGAGTCCCCCTTACAGCAAGGTCCCCATCAAAGTCCCCCTTACATCACGGTTCCCATCAAAGTACCCTCTTACATCAGGAATCCCATTAAAGTCCCCCTACATCATGGTCCCCATCAAAGTCCCCCTTAACTCAGGGTCCCCATCAAAGTCCCCTCTTACATCATGCTCCCCATCAAAGTCCCTACTTACATCATGGTCCCCATCAGAGTCCCCCTTGCATCATAGCCCCATCAAAGTCCCCTTTACATCAAGGTCCCCATCAAATTCCCCTCTTAAATCATGGTCCCCACCAGAGTCCCCCTTACATCATGTTCCCCACCAGAGTCCCCTCATATATTAGTGTCCCATCAGACCTGCACTGGAGATTGCAGGGGAGGAGGGACAGGGAATACCAACTGATCTGAATCTTCATTCTGTGCACTGGGTCTGAGGATATGCCACTGACCCAGGGCCAGTGCTACCACTAGGCAAACTAGGCAGCCGCCTAGGGCGCACTGCTGCCTAGGGCGCCCAACCACTGGTGTTCCTATTCTCTGTGCAGCAAGCAAATAAGTCTCAGCATTAGCAGGCAGCCGCCGCTCCGTTCGCACATAGTGTCAGAGAGGCGCAGCGGCAGTGGAGGACTGTATCTGTGTCCCAACTCCTGAATGAATGGAAGCAAGCAAACATGGTAGGCTGCTTAGATGGGTCCTGTTAGGCTGCATTGATGGGCGCTGGTAGGCTGCATTGATGGGCACTGGTAAGCTGCATTGATGGGTCCTGTTAGGCTGCATTGATGGGCGCTGATAGGCTGCATTGATGGGCACTGATAAGCTGCACTGATGGACGCTGGTGAGACTACATTTGATGGGCGCTGGAGAGGCAGCATTTAATGGGCGCTTCATTAAAAAGGGGTATACATGGGCAGAGCAAAGGGGGTGGAGCCAGGGGTGGAGCCAGGGGGGAAGGTGGCAAAATTAGGTTTCGCCTAGGGTGTCAAAAATTCTTGCACCAGCCCTGCACTGACCCTAGCCGTGGGCCAAATCAAATCTTGCAGTGACCTGGGTGAGGCCCACAGGCTGTAGTTTGGAGACCCCTGGGCTAGATGATTATGGACGTCCTCCAGTCAGGAAAGGATGGTTCCAATACACACTATGAGAAGCTCACAGTGTGCAGTGAAATCAGAGGAAGCTATTTCAAGTTGCAGTTCAACTTTATAAAGTTTACATTGTAAAAACAGGTGTCCTATAAAGTAACCCAGAAAGAAAAAAATCTCTGCCTATATACTGAGATCAGTTTGATATACTGTATGACTCTTTTTGCAGTTCGTGACCAAAATGTATCAATTTTCTATTCTCTCACAAGTCAGAAGTTCTCTTCCAACAGTTGTACAGACACTCTGAGCCCTGCAGGACTGTCTGTACTCCTCTGGATCTGCCCATCATTGTCTGTAATTGTACATTGATTTGCCACGCTGGAGCTTTTCATACAAGCATAGTAATAATTAGAGTGAAAACATCTGGGTTAGACGCATTACAAATCCCATCGCCGGTGACTATAATTACATAAAATACAATACAGTTATTTGTTTGCTGGAGCTATGGGGCATCTTATTGTCTCTGGGGGAAATTAATCTTATTGCTCCAGATAGCAGAGCACAAGCAGTTATCACCCTTCCGCTGCAAACACAATTAGCTATAGGAAAATTTGCTGTGTGCCGGAGAGGTGGTGGAGGGGTGGCCATGCTGGAGAGTGGGAGGTAAGTGATAGCTCTGGGGCCAGAGAGATCAGCATGCACTGTACAGTGTTTACCCCAGACCGGCTATGAGCAGTTTTCATTAACAATTGCATTACACCTCATCAGGGCCATCTTACCAAGCGGGCACACCTGGGCACAGCCCAGGGGCCCCAGATGCATATGGGGCCCAATCAGGGCCGGTCGGATCTAGAGTGAAGCTATTGGCACTAGTGCTAAGGTGGAATTGTATACTGCAGCCCTTAAATGGTTGATTGGGAGCCGTTCTCCCAGTGATCACCCCGGTGGAAGAGAGCATGGAGGAAGGGGAGAGCCATGGGGTCACCGAGCGGTATAGCACGCTGTTACAGCTTACATTGAAATTGCCTCCGCTCTGCTCGCCGTCACACACAGCCCCGCCTCCTCCTGACCCCGTGCCTGTTATAGACGGAATGTGGGTCCAATGCTGGGATGTGTTCTGTCTATCACAGGCGCGGGGTCAGGAGGAGGCGGGGCTGTGTGTCTGCAAGTGAGGCACAGTGAGGCTGCAATGGGGGCACAGTGAGGCTGCGATGTTGGGCACAGTAAGGCAGCAATGTTGGCACAGTGAGGCTGCAAGGGGCACAGTGAGGCTGCAATGTTGGGCACAGTGAGGTTGCAATGTTGGGCACGGTGAGGCTGCAATGTTGGGCACGGTGAGGCTGCAATGTTGGGCACAGTGAGGCTGTAATGTTGGGCACGGTGAGGCTGCAATGTTGGACACGGTGAGGCTGCAATGACAGTGAGGCTGCAATGTTGGGCACGGTGAGGCTGCAATGTTGGGCACAGTGAGGCTGCAATGACAGTGAGGCTGCAATTTTGGGCACGGTGAGGCTGCAATGTTGTGCACAGTGAGGCTGCAATGTTGGGCACGGTGAGGCTGCAATGACAGTGAGGCTGCAATGTTGGGCATGGTGAGGCTGCAATGTTGGCACAGTGAGACTGCAATGGGGCATAGTGAGGCTGCAAGGGGCACAGTGAGGCTGCAATGGGGGCACAATGAGGCTGCAATGTTGGGCACAGTGAGGCTGCAATGTTGGGCACGGTGAGGCTGCAATGTTGGTACAGTGAGGCTGCAAAGGGCACAGTGAGGCTGCAAGGGGCACAGTGAGGCTGCAATGGAGGCATGGTGAGGCTGCAATGTTGGGCACAGTAAGGTTGCAATCTTGGGCACGGTGAGGCTCCAATGTTGGGCACAGTGAGGCTCCAATGTTGGGCATGGTGAGGCTGCAATGTTGGGCACGATGAGGCTGCAATGACAGTGAGGCTGCAATGTTGGGCATGGTGAGGCTGCAATGTTGGGCACGGTGAGGCTGCAATGACAGTGAGGCTGCAATGTTGGGCACGGTGAGGCTGCAATGTTGGGCACAGTGAGGCTGAAATGTTGGGCACGTTGAGGGTGCAATGACAGTGAGGCTGCAATGTCGGGCACGGTGAGGCTACAATGTTGGCACAGTGAGGCTGCAATGTTGGGCACGGTGAGGCTGCAATGTTGGGCACGATGAGGCTGCAATGACAGTGAGGCTGCAATGTTGGGCATGGTGAGGCTGCAAAGATGGGCACAGTGAGGCTGCAATGTTTGGCACGTTGAGGGTGCAATGACAGTGAGGCTGCAATGTTGGGCACGGTGAGGCTGCAATGTTGGCACAGTGAGGCTGCAATGTTTGGCACAGTGAGGCTGCAATGTTGGGCACAGTGAGGCTGCAATGTTGGACACGGTGAAGCTGCAATGACAGTGAGGCTGCAATGTTGGGCACGGTGAGGCTGCAATGTTGGGCACAGTGAGGCTGCAATGTTGGGCACAGTGAGGCTGCAATGTTGGGCACGGTGAGGCTGCAATGTTGGGCACGTTGAGGGTGCAATGACAGTGAGGCTGC
Organism: Aquarana catesbeiana; assembly: GCF_042186555.1. Taxonomy (NCBI): domain Eukaryota; kingdom Metazoa; phylum Chordata; class Amphibia; order Anura; family Ranidae; genus Aquarana; species Aquarana catesbeiana. The sequence goes on from NC_133330.1 coordinate 37,367,010, forward strand.
AATGTTGGGCACGGTGAGGCTGCAATGATGGGCACGGTGAGGCTGCAATGTCGGGCACGGTGAGGCTACAATGTTGGCACAGTGAGGCTGCAATGTTGGGCACGGGGAGGCTGCAATGTTGGGCACGGTAAGGCTGCAATGTTGGGCACAGTGAGGCTGCAATGTTGGGCACAGTGAGGTTGCAATGTTGAGCACGGTGAGGCTGCAATGACAGTGAGGCTGCAATGTTGGGCACAGTAAAGAATTATACTTTAATTCTTGAGAGTAGGTGCAAAAATTGGGACAGGCTTGTAGGGGCCCCAGGGCAATCCTTTGCCCAGGGGCCCATGATGCTGTTAAGATGGCCCTGCCACTCAACATTCACACTAGATGTTACGTTTTCCAGCGCAAGCATAATCCTACATTTTTCAGCACAGCAAAAACCCATGTGCACCATTGCACTACATGTTTGGAGAATGCTTTGCTGGGGTTTTTGCCTTCCTCTGGATTAACTGTGAGTGAACGATTGTGTATATGGGATATTATTATTATTTTTTTTTTTTTGGGGGTTGAACTAGATGGTCATTTTTTAACCTGACTAAGGCTGGCCATACATTATACAATTTTTTTTACAATTTTTTGTACAATTATCTTTAGATTTACCTTCAACAATGTAGTGCAAGGGCCTGCCTAATTGGATACAATTTAAACTGTTGTTTAGGTGTGACCTCATATTATATCTTTTTTGGTAAATCTAAAGGAAAATTGTACAAGACGATTGAACATGTATGGCCAGCCTAACTATGTAACTATGTGCAGCTCAGTGTGCATACCCGGCAAACTCCAGCTGTGCTGGTATGACAGACTCCCATGGTCATGCACAGAATGACATCATTCCTCGACTGGCCAATCAAGAGGCTGAAAACCCGACTGTAGGCTATGATGTACGTGGGATGGTGTATGTGTGTATATATATATATATATATATATATATATATATATATATATACTCATCGGTCACTTTATTAGGTACACCTGTTCAATTGCTTGGTAACACAAATTGCTATTCAGCCAATCATATGGCAGCAACTCAATGCATTTAGGCATCTAGACAAGGTGAAGACGACTTGATGAAATTCAAACCAAGAATCAGAATGGTGAAGAAAGGGAATTTAAGTGACTTTGAACATGGCATGGTTGTTGGTGCCATATGGGCTGGTCTGAGTATTTGGCGCAGGGGAGCCAACCTGCTGCAGTGAAACTGCGGCGACTGGTCTGGAAGCGGTTACTTAACCTTTTTTTTTTTTGTTTCTCCTTTAAGGGGGTGTGACAGGGGGCGTGTCCTATGCCTACATACATTTGCTAGTAGGTGTCCCTCATTCCCATCTCAAAATGTTGGGAGGTATGGTAAAAGGAATTTATGTCACTCTGGGGTTGTTTGATTGGTCAAAAGACAAGTCATACTATTTCAAACTAGGAGCAAAATCTTATCTTGTTCGTGCAAGTCGGTTGGAAGTAGGACCGATGCAGGACAGATGTAGGACAGATGTAGGACAGATGTAGGACAGATGTAGCAGGGCAAAGTAGGATGACATTCGTACAACAGTCGTGTCGTACTAGTGTGAACCCAGCCTTAGAACAGGAAACTGAGGCTACAATTTGCACAGGCTCACCAAAATTGGATAATAGAAGAGTGGAAAAATGTTGCCTGGTCTGATGAGTCTTGATTTCAGCTGTGACATTTTGCAGTGCTCAGATACATTTTAGTTTTGTTTTATGCCCCTTTCACACTTATACGACTTGTCCTATGATTTGGGACTACCATTCATATTAGTACTACTTCAAGTCATGCCGACTTCAAAGTAGTCCCTGCACTACTTTGGTCCGACTTTGATCCTACTTCATCCGACTTTGGCAAGCGACTTGTGCTCCGATGATCTTGAAGGGGAACTCCACGTCAAATTAAAAAAAAACTGGCATGGGTTCCCCCTCCAAGAGCAAACCAGGCCCTTCGATCTTGTATGGATTTAAGGAGAACCCCCACGCCGAAAAAA